>NC_091226.1:3256966-3566964 GCF_040958095.1 Procambarus clarkii
AGCAAGAGGGTCAGGACTGGAGTAAATGAAGGTTGTGTCGTCAGCAAATAGAATTGGTTTGAGGTGTTGGGAGGCATTTGGAAGGTCATTAATGTAGATGAGAAAGAGGAGAGGGCCAAGTATGCTGCCCTGAGGAACACCAATGTTGATGGGTAGGGTGGGAGAAATTGTATTATTCACAGAAACATATTGGAGCCTGTCAGTAAGGTAGGACTCGAGGTATTGTAGGGAGTGTCCTCTGACTCCATAATGATGTAATTTAAGAAGAAGGTTATGGTGGTTGACAGTATCAAAAGCTTTACGCAAAAGCTTTACGCTTTACGCTTTAAAAAGCCTTTTATTTAGGTGTTCCCCTGTTCTCCAGTCTTCCTCCGTCCCCTCGTCCCCTTTGTCCTCCCCAGCATTCTCCATTCCCCTGTCCCCTCGTCCTCCCCACCATTACCCTCTCCTCTGTTCCCTCGTCTTCCCCACCATCCCCCCTGTCGTCCTCCCCACCATTCTAAACTACCTCATCCCATGCATTCCATGATGGTCTGATGCTTCCATCTGAAAATTGGGAACATCAAAAGATCTGACTTTCCCAATTTTCTGATGGGAACATCAAATGATCTGATATTCCCATCACTGAAAAATAAAAACAGATAAAAAAAATGATATGAAAAAATAGAAAATAAAATATACTCATGAAATGAACAGAATGGTTAACAACGCAGCTCAATTGCAATGCAATGTCACAATAACATTTAAATATACTTTAAGATATAATCTAGAAGAAAATAAGGATATTGAAACGGTTCATGAACTCTATTTCAATAAAGGACACTATGGGGAACTTTGAAAAATAGTTATTGAGTATAATTAGACAGACTTGTTGCTAGGCAGAGGAGTAATGAGATATATGGCAAATTTTGCAAAATATACAATGAAGGTACACAAACATTCATACCCAAACAAAGCAAAATGCTAGGTAAGAACAAAGCATTTGGCCCGTAGGAGAAAGGAGATACCCACAAGACTAGAATACAAGTCATTAACAAGCATGCAAGTATAATACATAATACATGCAGACATATATATAATCCAAAAAAATGTCAAATTTACGTACTTATTATTACATTACAAATATCCAAGGTTTTGAAGACACGTTTCCTCTTGCGCCCAACGAGTGAATACTGAGACCAGACCCCATAGGTCCCTATCCTCCTCATCATTCGTCTCACTGTGTCTCCACAGCTTGCACCGCCCATTTGAGACAGCGTCTGGACCTGTTAAAATAATGCATAAGCTGTAAGGTAATAGAGAATAATATATATCTTTCAATCTCAACATTAGATTTTCTAATTTCCAACTGTATTAAATAAATAGCATTAAAATATTTTCCTTCTTAACTATTACAAAAATCAACGAATTTGAGTAACTTTTGCTTTTGTTTTATTTGTACCTTAAACATAACACTGAACAATCAATTATGTGCCACCCCACCTTCCTTCATCTGCAAAAAAACTAATCAAAAGACATATGTACAAGGCTAAAAAAATTCAGCAACACTTACCATACTCAGGCTAAAAGAATTAAGCAACACTTACCATACTCTTTTTATATTCACTGTTAACTTTTAGCTCATGTGACAGACTTTCCACCTGCTCAACAGTTTCAAGTGGGGATGGAAGAATGTCTTCCAGGATTGGTATATCTCCATGTGTTTTTGACATATGGGTTTCCGTCATTTTGACAATATTCAGGATATCCCCTGATAAAAATGTCAATTTTGATAATTCCTTCATTATGTATTCCATTTTTTCTGTTACTGCAAAAAAAAAGGCTTACTAGAACAAGCATTTAGTGTTGCATATATATGATATATGTATTGATCCTTAGTGGATCCTATTTTAGTGACAGACACATTGGTGTCAGGTCACTGTCAAATGGGCTACTGTCATGTAGCCTTCAATTATGTAACCTCTCCCATTCTATGATAGGGGTGACACAGGGCAGCATCCTTAGACCCCCTCCTATTTGTTATATACATCAATGATCTGCTTTATGTCTCTAACATGATTAAACCTGTATTGTTTGATGATACTACCATCATCTACTTAGTTGCTTTACAAGAATGTAAAATTTCAAGTCTGTACTCTCCCTCAATGTATTTTCTTGTATGTATAACAAAAAATAATCAACACATAATAAATCGGTACTTACTAGATTTTTCGAAAGGAGAGCTTTCAGTTCTGTCTTGTCTTGGAGTTTGAGGGGAAGGTTTTGTACTCGGCCTGTAGATAGACTTGTTGGTCCCACAAGATTCTGTCAGGGGTGGAAGCGTATTAGCATTGTATAGAAAATATTTACAAAATAGTTTTAAATACATAAAACTACAAATAGAAATTATTGAATTATTACATTAGCTTATAGCTTTTATGAATGCATTAAAAAATTTTGTTTCACACAATGGAGCGACACCATTTAAAGTGTTTCCATCACCCTGAAGGCTGGTAAAAATATATTACATTAAAATCATACACAAGTACGTTACAATCTGTGTATGTAAATGTTTCTCCAGTTACTTAAAGCTTACCAGTTCTGTCTTGTCTTGGAGTTTGAGGGGAAGGTTTTGTACTCGGCCTGTAGATAGACTTGTTGGTCCCACAAGATTCTGTCAGGGGTGGAAGCGTATTAGCATTGTATAGAAAATATTTACAAAATAGTTTTAAATACATAAAACTACAAATAGTAATTATTGAATTATTACATTAGCTTAGATTAGAGAGGGTGGTGGAGGCCAAAACCATAATCATAATCATCTGTATCAAACCTTATTACAGGTAAAACCAGTAGGCAGTCTACTGTATTTTATCAAACCGTTATTAGTATAATAGATCTCGTAATAATTTTGCAAAAATAATGGCATTTACTATTTTTAAAAGATTATTAGCAAATTTACAGAAATGGTGCATTCGGAAGACAAAACCAATTTTTCACTTTTGACAATTGAGCACCTGCTACATCCAGATTCTAAAAAAGTTCGTAAAACCCAGGGGCCATAGACCGGCTATGAAAGAAAATTTGAGAAAACCCTGGGGCCATAGAACGGCTATTTAATCCCCTTGAACGGACCTGTGCATGGACCACTGAGGCATAAAAAAAAACACGGGCCATAGACCGGCTTGGGAAAAAGAAGTTCGTAAAACCCTGGGGCCATAGAACGGCTATTTAATCCCCTTGAACGGACATGTGCATGGACCACTGAGGCATCGAAAAAAAACATGGGCCATAGACCGGCTTGGGAAAACAAGCTAGGTTAGGCTAGGTAAAAAAGAAAGGAGCTACGTTAGACTATGTATGTTTAAATCTCTGATTTAAACAGAGCCAGTGTTCAGTCAAATAACTGAATTTATCAAATCTTATCCTTGGATAACATACAAGCTGATGTGAGATCCCTGTCTACAGGTGGACTGGAACTATTATCCAGTAGGCAGTCTACTGTATTTTATCAAACCGTTATTAGTATAATAGATCTCGTAATAATTTTGCAAAAATAATGGCATTTACTATTTTTAAAAGAATTTTAGCAAATTTACAGAAATGGTGCATTCGGAAGACAAAACCAATTTTTCACTTTTGACAATTGAGCACCTGCTACATCCAGATTCTAAAAAAGTTCGTAAAACCCAGGGGCCATAGACCGGCTATGAAAGAAAATTTGAGAAAACCCTGGGGCCATAGAACGGCTATTTAATCCCCTTGAACGGACCTGTGCATGGACCACTGAGGCATAAAAAAAAACACGGGCCATAGACCGGCTTGGGAAAAAGAAGTTCGTAAAACCCTGGGGCCATAGAACGGCTATTTAATCCCCTTGAACGGACATGTGCATGGACCACTGAGGCATCGAAAAAAAACATGGGCCATAGACCGGCTTGGGAAAACAAGCTAGGTTAGGCTAGGTAAAAAAGAAAGGAGCTACGTTAGACTATGTATGTTTAAATCTCTGATTTAAACAGAGCCAGTGTTCAGTCAAATAACTGAATTTATCAAATCTTATCCTTGGATAATATACAAGCTGATGTGAGATCCCTGTCTACAGGTGGACTGGAACTTCTATCAACTAATCCATACATCAAACCTGTCCCTTACAGCCCACAATCTATCATTAGGAAAACCATGTGAGAAATCTTTAAGGAATTCTGATAAAGAAAGAGATCTAGGGGTGGTTCTAAATAGAAAACTATCACCTGAGGACCACATAAAGAACATTGTGTGAGGAGCCTATGCCATGCATTCCAACTTCAACAGCATGTTGTGGGGTGCCGATATTGTGTGCTAGGTTAGGCTAGGTTAGGCTAGGTAAAAAAGAAAGGAGCTACGTTAGACTATGTATGTTTAAATCTCTGATTTAAACAGAGCCAGTGTTCAGTCAAATAACTGAATTTATCAAATCTTATCCTTGTATAATATACAAGCTGATGTGAGATCCCTGTCTACAGGTGGACTGGAACTTCTATCAACTAATCCATACATCAAACCTGTCCCTTACAGCCCACAATCTATCATTAGGAAAACCATGTGAGAAATCTTTAAGGAATTCTGATAAAGAAAGAGATCTAGGGGTGGTTCTAAATAGAAAACTATCACCTGAGGACCACATAAAGAACATTGTGTGAGGAGCCTATGCCATGCATTCCAACTTCAACAGCATGTTGTGGGGTGCCGATATTGTGTGCCATCACATGTAAACCAATCAAGCCCACAAATACGTTTTTATTACAGGTAAAACCAGTAGGCAGTCTACTGTATTTTATCAAACCGTTATTAGTATAATAGATCTCGTAATAATTTTGCAAAAATAATGGCATTTACTATTTTTAAAAGATTATTAGCAAATTTACAGAAATGGTGCATTCGGAAGACAAAACCAATTTTTCACTTTTGACAATTGAGCACCTGCTACATCCAGATTCTAGGGAGGAAAGGAAGGACGATCTTACTGGATCCCATAGCCTCTCCGAGGCACAAACCAGGCTTTTACATAACCCCCCCCCCCTGCACCCGAGCTTTTTAAAATAGTAAATGCCATTATTTTTGCAAAATTATTACGAGATCTATTATACTAATAACGGTAAATAAATAATAAATAGTAAATAAATCAAAATCAGTTACATTATTTTATCTTATTCATAGCATAAATGTTCTCGAAGATTACTAAAAAGAAATTGAATTAGACTACAGCAAATTGGCAAACTTTACCTTGTATCTGTTTCCACCGAGTTTGTTTGGGGCGTTCTTCAACATATCAGCAATACTTGTCTCAACATCTCTTTCAGTTGCATTAGTGTGGGTGTTGATACAGGCTTCTGGAAATTTATAAGAATTAATTAATATATATAATTATAATTCACTTTGCTATTCCCCATTCCACAGTCCTCTCGTCCTTCCCACTTCCCTGTCCCCACATCATCCCCACTATTCCCACTTCCCTGTCCCATCGTCCTCCTTACCATTTTCCCCTCCCCTGTCCTTCTTCCTCCCCCACCATCTCCCATTCACCTGTCCCTTTGTCCTCCCCAGCATTCCCGTCCCCACCATCCCCAACTCCCCAGTCCCCTCGTCCTCCCCACCATTACCCTCTCCTCTGTCCCCTCGTCTTCCCCACCATACCCCCCTCTCGTCCTCCCCACCATTCCAAACTACCTCATCCGATGCATTCTATAATGGTCTGATGCTTCCATCAGAAAATTGGGAACATCAAATGATCTGATATTCCCATCACTGAAAAATAAGAACAGCTAAAAAAATGAAATGAAAAAAATAAAAAAATAAACTATATTCATGAAATGAACAGTATGGTAAACAACACAGCTCAATTTCAATGCAATGTCACACAAAATTATTAAATCGAAATGAAAATAAATTGAAATCTATGAAAATTCAAATTATCAATACAATCGGAAATATTGAAATAATATCGCAACATAATATAGTGTGGGTTGCTCTTACGTGCAACAGACGGTGCTGTTTTTCAAAAAAGGCATGGTTTTACCTGTCACAAGTGTGGCATCTATACTTATACTCACGAAATGAACGGTATGGTAAACAACATAGCTCAATTGCAATGCAATGTCACAATAACATTTAATAACAATAATAACAATAACATTTAAATATACTTTAAGATATAATCTAGAAGAAAATAAGAACATTGAAACGGTTCATGAACTCGATTTCAATAAAGGACACTATGGGGAACTTTGAAAAACAGTTAATGAGTATAATTAGACAGACTTGTTGCTAGGCAGAGGAGTAAATAATGAGATATATGGCAAATTTTGCAAAATATACGGCACACAAACATTCATACCCAAACAAAGCAAAATGCTAGGTAAGAACAAAGCAGTTGGCCCGTAGGGGAAAGGAGATACCCACAAGACTGGAATACAAGTCATTAACAAGCACACAAGTACTACACTACACAACAACCGCACTACTACCAGAACTGGACGAATCACTACCAAAACAACACATTGCACATCACTACCAAAACAACACAACACAACACAAGCATTGGCAAAGAATTATAGACCAGTTGCACTAACATCCCACATAATAAAATTATTTGAGAGTGATCAGGAGTCAGATTACTAGTTTTATAGAGACCAATGACCTCCACAATCCAGGCCAACAAGGATTTAGAGCAGTTTCTATGATCGAGCCACTGAGATCTATAAAGAATTCTGATCAAGAAAGAGATCTAGGGGTGGTTTTAGATAGAAAACTATAACCTGAGGATCATATTAAGAACATTCTGCGAGGGGCCTATGCTACACTTTTTAACTTTAGAATTGCTTTTAAATACATAGGTCAAAAAGTTTTAAAAGTTTTAAAAGTTTTTTAAACCTCTCGTGTATCATGAGTGTGTTAAAGCATCAGATGGTGCATTCAGATGATGAATATTACCTAGTTCCTTCATCTGGGAAGAATGAACACATATTGGTGCATTCGGATGATAAAAACTAACTACTGTAGTTTAATTGATCAACAGACTGTATATCATATGCAGACTGTATGTGGATCTGCGGGCCACTCCAAACAACAGCCTGGTGGACCAAGCTCCACCAGGGCTAAAGCACAAAGTGATATAGATGTGATAGAGAAACTAGGTCAAATGGAGGAGTAGGTCTGTATATTAAACAGCACCTGACGTGCACAGAGCTACTAAACTCAATGTGGTGGTAGAGTGGTGGGGGGGGGGGGGGGAAACATTGCAGAAAAAAACAAAAATACAATTTGGTCAACAAAACAGCATTGTTTAAAATAGAAGACATGGGTTGTCATTTTGGGGGTAAGGTAGGTTACATTGAGTTAATTAGTTAGTACTTAGTTTTTATCTTAAACTGGTTGGGAGAGGTACAGTGTTGCTGTGCTGGTGAAAGAACACCTAAAGGTAAATTAAATAATGATTGCGAATCCACAAGAAGTTGACATAATATCGCTAGAGATCTGCAATCAGGATGATAAACTTTCCTTAAAGAATTTGACAAACACTTGCTGATAGGACATGAAGTAAATGAAATGTATGTCAAGTTTTGTGAAATATATGATAAAAGCACAACAAAATTTGTACCAAAGGAGAGATGCAGAACTAGGAAAAGGGGTTTGTTCAACAGAAATTGCGAGAGGGCCTGAGACCCAAACACACACAAATGGAATCAATATATAGCAAGAGGCCAAACCCCCAAACATACAAGCGATGCAAAGATGCGAGAAACAGCAGCAGCATTAAGGAGAGGGACTTAAGGACCATAAATAAAGTGTGAAAATAAACTCGAGTAAATTTTTTTAACTACTCTCGACAGTGAAGAAAAACAAATATTCAGACGATTTGTGTTAGAATCATTAATCTTACACTTTCGGTCATATTCAACAACACAAATACATACACACACATTCCTGTTGCTGTAGCAAGTGAAGAATTACACACACAGATCACAATAACGTGATGCATCAAATGAACAAATCCACAAGGGCCGTGACGAGGATTCGAACCTGCGTCCGGGAGCATCCCAGACACTGCCTTAATCGACTGAGCTACAACAGGGTAAAAGGGTTGAAACCGAAGTTCTACTGAACTTACTGGATCCCATAGCCTCTCCGAGGCACAAACCAGGCTTTTACACAACCCCCCCCCCCCCCCCCTGCACCCGAGCTATGTCAACAGGCCGTTCTCCCTCTTCGCCCTTCCGAATGCACCATATCAGTAAATTTTTTAATAATCTTTTAAAAATAGTAAATGCCACTATTTTTGCAAAATTATTACGAGATCTATTATTCTATAGAATAATGCATATAAATGCATATATGCATATAAATACAAAACATAAATACAAAAGTAAATGTAAATAATTTTACCTTGCACCTAGATCTACCAAGCCTGTATGGCGCGCGTTTCAGTACTTCGGAAATCTAGAACTATCTTGAATCTCTAATCTGCAATGAAACAATACATATTATTGCACTTACCAAAACATGGATGAATGTAGAAAATACAGAACTATTAGCTGAATATCAAATAAATGGATTTAATCTATTTCACACAGATAGATATATTACACCGTGTATATTAGGTAATACCTAACATACACGCCTCCACACACACTACATTTGAAATGTAGTCTCAAAAAGACTACATTTCAACAGCAAAGATTACTCCATAAAAAAATAATTAAATTATTGACCAACATGAGAGAGGGTTAGCCAACATGAGGGTTGTGTTGATTGCCTGAAAATATTTAAATTGTGTAATGTATTGAATGGCATTTTTCAAGTTACAACATTTTTTAAATTACTGAACTAGGTTCTAGGCTTTGCTAGGCTTAATTCAATTATTACAGATAAGCCTAACCTAGCCTAGAACCCAGTGGGTTTTCTTCCTATTGGGGAGTGTTGTACATGCCTCGCCTCCACATACACACTAGCACAGCCAGGCCTCGCCTCCACATACACACTAGCACAGCCAGGCCTCGCCTCCACATACACACTAGCACAGCCAGGCCTCGCCTCCACATACACCAGCACTGCCAGGCCTCGCCTCCACATACACACTAGCACAGCCAGGCCTCGCCTCCACATACACACTAGCACAGCCAGGCCTCGCCTCCACATACACCAGCACTGCCAGGCCTCGCCTCCACATACTCACCAGCACAGCCAGGCCTCGCCTCCACATACACCAGCACTGCCAGGCCTCGCCTCGCCTCCACATACACCAGCACTGCCAGGCCTCGCCTCGCCTCCACATACACCAGCACTGCCAGGCCTCGCCTCCACATTTAAACCAACCAAGCCCACAAATACGTTAACATGGACCAGCATTACACCGTCTAACATACTCTGTCAGATGTAACAACTAAATTTGTGAATTCAAGACCAAATCTATTGTATAACACAGTGTTAGTACGAGAAAAACATTACTTACATTCGAAGCCGTGTTTTAAAATGGCGGCGGTCTTGTACTGACGCTCCAAACTGTGTGTTCGTTTGCGTATGATGAACGTGTGACAATTTACTACAACAATTATTTAATTATTCTTATTCTTTATTTTAATATTTTTAGGGTACATGAAATTTCAAACTTATTTGCACACAATAATATAATTGCATTGTCATAACCTTTATATATTACGGAAAATACGATGACATGAACGAAGTCAAAGTGAAGTTGAAGTCAAAGTCATTCGCCGAACGTATTAGTCATTTTTTTTCATACATACATAGTTGATTTACAAACATAATGTTGGATTTATAGATAGAGCTAGTGCATACAATACCTAAAGCCACTATAGTAGGCCTATAGCATTTCAGGCAACCGGGCAGTATATATGGACCCCTTACTCAAATCTCTGAATATGTTAGATATTAAGTCCCTGCACATACTCTCATGTGTATTTTATATATATAAAACGCTGCACTGTAATGTCAATCCTGACCTTAAAAGCTTCCTAGAAGGTTGTAACAGATCCCATGAGCACCACACCAGAAACAAATACCTATTTGATATTCCAAGAGTACGACTTAGTCAAACTAGAAATGCTTTACAAATCAAGAGACCTCGAATGTGGAATGACCTTCCCAATTATGTTAAAAACTGTACCTCTCCCAACCAGTTTAAGATAAATAAAGATAAATTTATAAGTTAAGAAAAATTCCACAAATCAACAACCCTGTTACTGACCCTGTATTTACCCAAGTCTTTCCTAAATCTAAACTTATCCAATTTATACCCATTGTTTCGTGTTCTATCTTGTGTTGACAATTTTAATACCCTATTAATATCCCCTTTGTTATATCTATTCAGGAAATTGTGGTTGATCTCGAACCCATTGATAATGTGACGACTTATACAGAATTTTGTAACTATATCATCAAGATTGTAACCAGCTTAGCTAAATGTAGTGTGGGGTTCAGTCCCTAAGCCCATATATGTGCCTCTCTAACCATTTAGGTTACAGGGCAAAAACATAAAAACAAAGGTAACTGCAGAAGGCCTATTGGCCCATACCAGGCAGCTCCTATCTATAACAGATAAACACTAAGTACTACCTAATTAACTCAATGTAACCTACCAACCTAACCCCCAAAATGTCAATCCATATCTTTTATTTTAAACAATGCTGTTTTGTTGACCAAATTGTATTTTTACTCTTTTTCTGTCATGTTTCTCCCACCCCTGTTTTTTTCCTTTTTTCGTATTTTTTCTCAACATAATTCATACTTTAATTATGCGGATCAGGACATCACCTGATCAAACACATCAAACATCGTTTGACCACCATCAAACACACACATTTCGTGTGTGTTTGACGCTCACTGATATGTACCAGCGTTGTTTTATATATGGTGCTATTCTATCTTACGCTTTGTTGCTCTTTTTTACCTACGGGCTCATAGAACATTCTATTGCGAAAACATTGGCACAAAAATGAATGACGTACATACAATAATAATGTCAGGACAGTGATATAATTATAAACTTTCAAAGCACTGTATCGCCCATGTGTCGTCTTGTCACCAATACTGGGTAACAGTTCCGCCACTTCCCACACTCTTGCGGGTGGGCAGCGACCATTATTCTACGTTTATATTCATATCACCGTGTTGGGAATTTCATTGCGAGTACATTGATACCAAAATTAACGCTGTAGGACAAGTGTGGAAGTGATAACAATCCCAAGAGTAAAAACATTTTGTTGCTCTTGGGCACTCACGGCGAGTCATCTACGTAGGTATTTATTGGGTGCTGGTATTCATATAACTTTTGGTGACCGTTTTTGCTGATTTTCTTCTAGAGAATGTTATTGCGAACACGTTGGTACCAAAATGAAATACATAGCTCGAGAACTAAGGTCAGGAGAGTAAAAAGAGTATACACATTTTTGTTTTGACGCTTAATTAAGGTTATTGTGAGTACTCATCGCCTGCCTAGAAACTGGAACTAGTAATTCCATCTATCATACATATCATACAAGAGGAGCCACACATCTATGGATCATCCAATAAAATCAGCAGACTTCTAGATGTTACTACTGCTCGGCTTAGACTCGGTTACAAGTATCTCTGGGAATTCTCATTATCTGCTGATGTAGACCTGACCAAATGTAAACTGTGTCAACAAAATTATTCGCACACCCTCCGTCACTATGTGATGGAGTGCGAAAAGATACATGAATTTAGAGACAATTCTATAACCAATGTTCCAGCGATGTGTCAATATTTCATTCAAAATGATCTGCTACCAGAAATTTTAGCCAAATATCCCCAGTTTGCTAACTGTAGATAACAACTAAGTGATTGTAACCTATCCACCGCTGCCCACTGGATGGGGGACGGTGTGCAGGACAAACATATAAATTTTGATACTAGCTCTCCACATATGTCAGTTGCTTAATTTAGAACCTGTACTTGAGGTCGATCTCGAACCCATTGTTGATGTGATGACTTATATTGAATTTTGTAACTAGCTCATCAAGATTGTAACTTGCTTAGCTAAATGAATTGTGGGGTTCAGTCCCTGAGCCCATTATGTGCCTCTGTAACCCTTTCCACAACCGCCCACAAGATGGGTATGGGGTGCATAATGGGGTGGGGTGTCTTGGCCAAACGTGCCACATCAAAACCACAAGTTGACATTGAATGTGAATTAACAATGAGACAAGTAAGATTTATACTAATACATTTATACTAACTCTGTTGAGCGTTGACCATTTATACATCAAATCTGTTGATGTGAGCACTTTAGTTTAGTCTGCCGTTTAAAGAAAAAAAGAGCATATCAATGGTATATCACAGAAAACGAATTTATCATAAACTCATGTATTTGTCTTATCATATTGAACTGCATTCATATTTTTAATATATAACAATATGAATATACAAATTTCTGTAAATCCCCTACCTTGTTGGAATCTGTGGAAATGAATGAGCAAATGTGCTGGCTGAAGGCGCTGAAGGAAACCACATTGGTTTCATTTTGGATACAAATGTCCATGGAAATTCAAAATGGAAACTAATTATATAGTTGAACCTGCAGAGACGAGTTTAAGAATCTGTGTTGAGAGTGATGGACACAGCCTTCACAATTATACTTCAGAGAATGTAAACATCTAAGAGTCATTAGAAATATGTGTAGAATAATAAACCCTACATTGTTTGAGTTAGGGAAAACACCATTTGTGATATATAGATACTATAGCTGTTCCTAAAGATTCACCCTTTTTTGCACCAGCAAGATAACATATAAGATTTTAAGAGTTGACGAATGTTAATATTCTTGTTTGATAAACTGTGAACTTGAGACATAGTTAATAAGAGCATATTAACACAACAAAATGTTTTCAAAATCTTTAACACCACTTTCCAGCAACTTATATAATTTATATAAATTATTTTAGAGAATAATACATAAATTATATATTTAAACATGATATAGTGTTTAGTGGAATGTATAAGGAGTCAAATTGTGTTAAAAAGAGCAATTTTTAGAAAATTTGGAAAAATACTTTTTTCTGTTCAAATTATAACTAAATGGATTATAAAGGTTTCACTCAGCCAATATATATCATTCACAATTTATTAATGAATTTTACAAAAAAACACCATAAATTTTATATTTAAACATGTAAAAACTATTTGTTTTACATTTGGAAGAAAATAATTGTAGAAAAACAATTTATAATTAAACCTTTGTGTTTGGATTTTTTGAGTAAAAGTTTCTCAAAGGCTTTCCTGCACCATTCTCAATGCAAATCATTCCCACACCTATGGCAAGAGATAGGCGAACGTTGTGTAGATGATTTGTGTTTGCTGGGTGAGAGTGGCTATGGGTCACATTTTGCCCAAACGCTCCTGCAGTTTTCAAAATATCCCAAATATCCCAAATTCGATACCTGAGCCATATTTTGGACCCAAATTCTGGCTCTCTGCACCCATTCGCTGTTTGAAATTCCGAATTTTTATACAAAAAATTTGTCAGTTACTAAGAGCGGTGGTGGGTCACGTTTTGCCCAAACCCCCCTTCAGTTTACAAAATATCCCAAACATCTCAAATTCGATACCTGAGCCATATTTTGGACCCAAATTCTGGCTCTCTGCACCTATCCGCCATTTGAAATTCCGACTTTTTATACCAAAAATCTGCCAATTACTGAAAGCGGTGGTGGGTCACATTTTGTCCAAACCCCCCTGCAGTTTTCAAAATATCCCAAACATCCCAAATTCGATACCTGAGCCATATTTTGGACCCAAATTCCGGCTCTCCGCATCTATTCGCAGTTTGAAATTCCGACTTTTTATACAAAAAATCTGCCAATTACTGAAAGCGGCGTTGGGTCACATTTAGCCCAAACGCCCCTGCAGTTTTCAAAATATCCCAAACATCCCAAATTCGATACCTGAGCCCTATTTTGGACCCTAAATGTGGCTCTCTGCACCTATTCGCTGTTTGAAATTCCGACTTTTTATACAAAAAATCTGCCAATTACTGAAAGCGGCGGTGGGTCAAATTTTGCCCAAACCCCCCTGCAGTTCTCAAAATATCCCAAACATCCCAAATTCGTTACCTTAGCCATATTTTGGACCCAAATTCTGGCTCTCTGCACCTATTTGCAGTTTTAAATTCCGACTTTTTATACCAAAAATATGCCCATTACTGAACGCTGCGGTGGGTCACATTTTGCCCAAACGCCCCTGCAGTTTTCAAAATATTCCAAACATCCCAAATTCGATACCTGAGCCATATTTTGGACCCAAATTCTGGCTCTCTGCACCTATTCGCAGTTTGAAATTCCGACGTTTTGTACCAAAATATGCCAGTTACTGTAAGCGGCGGTGGGTCACATTTTGCCCAAACCCTCCTGCAGTTTTCAAAATATTCCAAACATCCTAAATTCGATACCTAAGCCACATTTTGGACCCAAATTCTGGCTCTCTGCACCTATTCGCCATTTGAAATTCCGACTTTTTATACCAAAAATCTGCCAATTACTGAAAGCGGTGGTGGGTCACATTTAGCCCAAACCCCCCTGCAGTTTTCAAAATATCCCAAACATCCCAAATTCGATACCTGAGTCATATTTTTGACCCAAATTCCGGCACTCCGCACCTATTCGCAGTTTGAAATTCCGACATTTTATACCAAAAATCTGCCAATTACTGAAAGCGGCATTGGGTCACATTTAGCCCAAACCCCCCTGCAGTTTTCAAAATATCCCAAACATCCCAAATTCGATACCTGAGCCCTATTTTGGACCCTAATTCTGGCTCTCTGCACCTATTCGCAGTTTGAAGTTCCGACTTTTTGTACCAAAAATCTGCCAATTACTGAAAGCGGCGGTGGGTCACATTTTGCCCAAACCCCCCCTGCACTTTTCAAAATATCCCAAACATCCCAAATTCGATACCTGAGCCATATTTTGGGCCCAAATTCTGACTCGCTGCACCTATTCGCAGTTTGAAATTCCGACTTTTTATACCAAAAATCTGCCAATTACTGAGAGCGGCGGTGGGTCACATTTAGCCCAAACCCTCTTCAGTTTTCAAAATATCCCAAACATCCCAAATTCGATATCTGAGCCATATTTTGGACCAAAATTCTGGCTCTCTGCACCTATTCGCAGTTTGAAATTCCGAATGTTTAAACAAAAAATATGCCAATTACTGAAAGCGGCGGTGGGTCACATTTTGCCCAAACCCCGCTGCAGTTTTCAAAATATCCCAAACATCCCAAATTCGATACCTGAGCCATATTTTGGACCCAAATTCTGGCTCTCTGCACCTATTCGCAGTTTGAATTTCCGAATTTTTAAACAAAAAATATGCCAATTACTGAAAGCGGAGGTGTGTGTCACATTTTGCCCAAACCCCCCTGCAGTTTTCAAAATATACCAAACATCCCAAATTCGATACCTGAGTCATATTTTGGACCCAAATTCTGGCTCTCTGCACCTATTCGCAGTTTGAAATTCCGAATTGTTATACAAAAATCTGCCAATTACTGAAAGCTGCGGTGGGTCACATTTTTCCCAAACCCCCCTGCAGTTTTATAAATATCCCAAACATCCCAAATTCGATACCTGAGCCATATTTTGGACCCAAATTCTGGCTCTCTGCCCCTATCCGGCGTTTGAAATTCCTACTTTTTAAACCAAAATTCTGCCAATTACTGAGAGTGGCTATTGGTCACATGTTGCCCAAACCCTCCTGCAATTTTCAAAATATCCCAAATATCCCAAATTCGATACCTGAGCCATATTTTGGACGCAAATTCTGGCTCTCTGCACCCATTCGCAGTATGAAATTCCAAATTTTTTTACCAAAAATCTGTCAATTACTGAAAGCGGCGGTGGGTCAAATTTTGCCCAAACCCCCCTGCAGTTCTCAAAATATCCCAAACATCCCAAATTCGATACCTTAGCCATATTTTGGACCCAAATTCTGGCTCTCTGCACCTATTCGCAGTTTTAAATTCCGACTTTTTATACCAAAATTATGCCCATTACTGAACGCTGCGGTGGGTCACATTTTGCCCAAACGCCCCTGCAGTTTTCAAAATATCCCAAACATCCCAAATTCGATACCTGAGCCATATTTTGGACCCAAATTCTGGCTCTCTGCACCTATTCGCAGTTTGAAATTCCGACGTTTTGTACCATAATATGCCAGTTACTGTAAGCGGCGGTGGGTCACATTTTGCCCAAACCCCCCTGCAGTTTTCAAAATATTCCAATCATCCTAAATTCGATACCTAAGCCATATTTTGGACCCAAATTCTGGCTCTCTGCACCTATTCGCCATTTGAAATTCCGACTTTTTATACCAAAAATCTGCCAATTACTGAAAGCGGTGGTGGGTCACATTTAGCCCAAACCCCCCTGCAGTTTTCAAAATATCCCAAACATCCCAAATTCGATACCTGAGTCATATTTTGGACCCAAATTCCGGCACTCCGCACCTATTCGCAGTTTGAAATTCCGACTTTTTATACCAAAAATATGCCAATTACTGAGAGCTGCGGTGGGTCACATTTTGCCCAAACCCCCCTGCAGTTTTCAAAATATCCCATACATCCCAAATTCGATACCTGAGCCATATTTTGGACCCAATTTCTTGCTCTCTGCACTTATTCGCAGTTTGAAATTCCGACTTTTTTTACCAAAAATCTGCCAATTACTGAGAGCGGCGGTGGGTCACGTTTTGCCCAAACCCCCCTTCAGTTTTCAAAATATCCCAAACATCTCAAATTCGATACCTGAGCCATATTTTGGACCCAAATTCTGGCTCTCTGCATCTATTCGCCATTTGAAATTCCGACTTTTTATACCAAAAATCTGCCAATTACTGAAAGCGGTGGTGGGTCACATTTTGCCCAAACCCCCCTGCAGTTTTCAAAATATCCCAAACATCCCAAATTCGATACCTGAGCCATATTTTGGACCCAAATTTCAGCTCTCCGCACCTATTCGCAGTTTGAAATTCCGACTTTTTATACCAAAAATCTGCCAATTACTGAAAGCGGCGTTGGGTCACATTTTGCCCAAACCCCCCTGCAGTTCTCAAAATATCCCAAACATCCCAAATTCGATACCTTAGCCATATTTGGGACCCGAATTCTGGCTCTCTGCACCTATTCGCAGTTTTAAATTCCGACTTTTTATACCAAAGATATGCCCATTACTGAACGCTGCGGTGGGTCACATTTAGCCCAAACCCCCCTGCAGTTTTCAAAATATCCCAAACATCCCAAATTCGATACCAGAGCCCTATTTTGGACCCTAATTCTGGCTCTCTGCACCAATTCGCTGTTTGAAATTCCGACTTTTTTCACCAAAAATCTGCCAATTACTGAAAGCGGCGTTAGGTCACATTTTGCCCAAACCCCCCTGCAGTTCTCAAAATATCCCAAACATCCCAAATTCGATACCTTAGCCATATTTTGGACCCGAATTCTGGCTCTCTGCACCTATTCGCAGTTTTAAATTCCGACTTTTTATACCAAAGATATGCCCATTACTGAACGCTGCGGTGGGTCACATTTTGCCCAAACCCCCCTGCACTTTTCAAAATATCCCAAACATCCCAAATTCGATACCTGAGCCATATTTTGGACCCAAATTCTGGCTCTCTGCCCCTATTCGGCGTTTGAAATTCCTACTTTTTATACCAAAATTCTGCCAATTACTGAGAGTGGCTATGGGTCACATTTTGCCCAAACGCTCCTGCAGTTTTCAAAATATCCCAAATATCCCAAATTCGATACCTGAGCCATATTTTGGAGCAAAATTCTGGCTCACTGCACCCATTCGCAGTTTGAAATTCCGAATTTTTATACCAAAAATATGCCAATTACTGAGAGCTGCGGTGGGTCACATTTTGCCCAAACCCCCCTGCAGTTTTCAAAATATCCCATACATCCCAAATTCGATACCTGAGCCATATTTTGGACCCAATTTCTTGCTCTCTGCACTGATTCGCAGTTTGAAATTCCGACTTTTTTTACCAAAAATCTGCCAATTACTGAGAGCGGCGGTGGGTCACGTTTTGCCCAAATCCCCCTTCAGTTTTCAAAATATCCCAAACATCTCAAATTCGATACCTGAGCCATATTTTGGACCCAAATTCTGGCTCTCTGCACCTATTCGCCATTTGAAATTCCGACTTTTTATACCAAAAATCTGCCAATTACTGAAAGCGGTGGTGGGTCACATTTTGCCCAAACCCCCCTGCAGTTTTCAAAATATCCCAAACATCCCAAATTCGATACCTGAGCCATATTTTGGACCCAAATTCCGGCTCTCCGCACCTATTCGCAGTTTGAAATTCCGACTTTTTATACCAAAAATCTGCCAATTACTGAAAGCGGCGTTGGGTCACATTTTGCCCAACCCCCCTGCAGTTCTCAAAATATCCCAAACATCCCAAATTCGATACCTTAGCCATATTTTGGACCCGAATTCTGGCTCTCTGCACCTATTCGCAGTTTTAAATTCCGACTTTTTATACCAAAGATATGCCCATTACTGAACGCTGCGGTGGGTCACATTTAGCCCAAACCCCCCTGCAGTTTTCAAAATATCCCAAACATCCCAAATTCGATACCTGAGCCCTATTTTGGACCCTAATTCTGGCTCTCTGCACCTATTCGCTCTTTGAAATTCCGACTTTTTTCACCAAAAATCTGCCAATTACTGAAAGCGGCGGTGGGTCACATTTTGCCCAAACCCCCCTGCACTTTTCAAAATATCCCAAACATCCCAAATTCGATACCTGAGCCATATTTTGGACCCAAATTCTGACTCGCTGCACCTATTCGTAGTTTGAAATTCCGACTTTTTATACAAAAAATCTGCCAATTACTGAGAGCGGCGGTGGGTCACAATTTGCCCAAACCCCCCTTCAGTTTTCAAAATATCCCAAACATCCCAAATTCGATATCTGAGCCATATTTTGGACCCAAATTCTGGCTCTCTGCACCTATTCGCAGTTTGAAATTCCGAATTTTTAAACAAAGAATATGCCAATTACTGAAAGCGGCGGTGGGTCACATATTGCCCAAACCCGCTGCAGTTTTCAAAATATCCCAAACATCCCTAATTCGATACCTGAGCCATATTTTGGACCCAAATTCTGGCTCTCTGCACCCATTCGCAGTTTGAAATTCCGAATTTTTATACCAAAAATATGCCAATTACTGAAAGCGGCGGTGGGTCACATTTTGCCCAAACCCCCCTGCAGTTTTCAAAATATCCCATACATCCCAAATTCGATACCTGAGCCATATTTTGGACCCAATTTCTGGCTCTCTGCACTTATTCGCAGTTTGAAATTCCGACTTTTTTTTACCAAAAATCTGCCAATTACTGAGAGCGGCGGTGGGTCACGTTTTGCCCAAACCCCCCTTCAGTTTTCAAAATATCCCAAACATCTCAAATTCGATACCTGAGCCATATTTTGGACCCAAATTCTGGCTCTCTGCACCTATTCGCCTTTTGAAATTCCGACTTTTTATACCACAAATCTGCCAATTACTAAAAGCGGTGGTGGGTCACATTTTGCCCAAACCCCCCTGCAGTTTTCAAAACATCCCAAACATCCCAAATTCGATATCTGAGCCATATTTTGGACCCAAATTCTGGCTCTCTGCACCTATTCGCAGTTTGAAATTCCGAATTTTTAAACAAAGAATATGCCAATTACTGAAAGCGGCGGTGGGTCACATTTTGCCCAAACCCGCTGCAGTTTTCAAAATATCCCAAACATCCCAAATTCGATACCTGAGCCATATTTTGGACTTAAATTCTGGCTCTCTGCACCTATTCGCAGTTTGAAATTCCGAATTTTTAAACAAAAAATATGCCAATTACTGAAAGCGGCGGTGTGTCAAATTTTGCCCAAACCCCCCTGCAGTTTTCAAAATATCCCAAATATCCCAAATTCGATACCTGAGCCATATTTTGGACCCAAATTCTGGCTCTCTGCACCTATTCGCAGTTTGAAATTCCGACTTTTTATACCAAAAATCTGCCAATTACTGAGAGCTGCGGTGGGTCACGTTTTGCCCAAACCCCCCTTCAGTTTTCAAAATATCCCAAACATCTCAAATTCGATACCTGAGCCATATTTTGGACCCAAATTCTGGCTCTCTGCACCTATTCGCCATTTGAAATTCCGACTTTTTATTCCAAAAATCTGCCAATTACTGAAAGCGGTGGTGGGTCACATTTTGCCCAAACCCCCCCTGCAGTTTTCAAAATATCCCAAACATCCCAAATTCGATACCTGAGCCATATTTTGGACCCAAATTCCGGCTCTCCGCACCTATTCGCAGTTTGAAATTCCGACGTTTTATACCAAAAATCTGCCAATTACTGAGAGCGGCGTTGGGTCACATTTAGCCCAAACGCCCCTGCAGTTTTCAAAATATCCCAAACATCCCAAATTCGATACCTGAGCCCTATTTTGGACCCTAAATCTGGCTCTCAGCACCTATTCGCTGTTTGAAATTCCGACTTTTTATACCAAAAATCGGCCAATTACTGAAAGCGGCGGTGGGTCACATTTTGCCCAAACCCCCCTGCAGTTCTCAAAATATCCCAAACATCCCAAATTCGATACCTTAGCCATATTTTGGACCCAAATTCTGGCTCTCTGCACCTATTCGCAGTTTTAAATTCCGACTTTTTATACCAAAAATATGCCCATTACTGAACGCTGCGGTGGGTCACATTTTGCCCAAACACCTCTGCAGTTTTCAAAATATCCCAAACATCCCAAATTCGATACCTGAGCCATATTATAGACCCAAATTTTGGCTCTCTGCACCTATTCGCAGTTTGAAATTCCGACTTTTTGTACCAAAATATGCCAGTTACTGTAAGCGGCGGTGGGTCACATTTTGCCCAAACCCCCCTGCAGTTTTCAAAATATTCCAAACATCCTAAATTCGATACCTAAGCCATATTTTGGACCCTAATTCTGGCTCTCTGCACCTATTCGCTGTTTGAAATTCCTACTTTTTATACCAAAAATTTGCCAATTACTGAAAGAAGCGGTGGGTCACATTTTTGCCTAAACCCCCCTGCAGTTTTCAAAATATCCCAAACATCCCAAATTCGATACCTGAGCCATATTTTGGACCCAAATTCCGGCTCTCCGCACCTATTCACAGTTTGAAATTCCGACTTTTTATACCAAAAATCTGCCATTTACTGAAAGCGGCGGTGGGTCACATTTGGCCCAAACCCGCTGCAGTTTTCAAAATATCCCAAACATCCCAAATTCGATACCTGAGCCATATTTTGGACCCAAATCCTGGCTCTCTGCACCTATTCGCAGTTTGAAATTCCGAATTTTTAAACAAAAAATATGCCAATTACTGAAAGCGGCGGTGTGTCACATTTTGCCCAAACCCCCCTGCAGTTTTCAAAATATCCCAAACATCCCAAATTCGATACCTGAGCCATATTTTGGACCCAAATTCTGGCTCTCTGCCCCTATTCGGCGTTTGAAATTCCTACTTTTTATACCAAAATTCTGCCAATTACTGAGAGTGGCTATGGGTCACATTTAGCCCAAACCCTCCTGCAGTTTTCAAAATATCCCAAATATCCCAAATTCGATACCTGAGCCATATTTTGGACCCAAATTCTGGCTCTCTGCACCCATTCGCAGTTTGAAATTCCGAATTTTTATACCAAAAATATGGCAATTACTGAAAGCGGCGGTGGGTCACATTTTGCCCAAACCCCCCTGCTGTTTTCAAAATATCCCATACATCCCAAATTCGATACCTGAGCCATATTTTGGACCCAACTTCTGGCTTTCTGCACCTATTCGCAGTTTGAAATTCCGACTTTTTATACCAAAATTCTGCCAATTACTGAGAGCGGCGGTGGGTCACGTTTTGCCCAAACCCCCCTGCAGTTTTCAAAATATCCCAAACATCTCAAATTCGATACCTGAGCCATATTTTGGACCTAAATTCCGGCTCTCCGCACCTATTTGCAGTTTGAAATTCCGAATTTTATACCAAAAATCTGCCAAATACTGAAATCGGCGTTGGGTCACATTTAGCCCAAACGCCCCTGCAGTTTTCAAAATATCCCAAACATCTCAAATTCGATACCTGAGCCCTATTTTTGACCCTAAATCTGGCTCTCTGCACCTATTCGCTATTTGAAATTCCTACTTTTTATACCAAAAATCTGCCAATTACTGAAAGAAGCGGTGGGTCACATTTTGCCCAAACCCCCCTGCAGTTCTCAAAATATCCCAAACATCCCAAATTCGATACCTTAGCCATATTTTTTTACCCAAATTCTGGCTCTCTGCACCTATTCGCTATTTGAAATTCCGACTTTTTATACAAAAAATCTGCCAATTACTGAAAGCGGTGGTGGGTCACATTTAGCCCAAACCCCCCTGCAGTTATCAAAATATCCCAAACATCCCAAATTCGATACCTGAACCATATTTTGGACCCAAATTTTGACTCGCTGCACCTATTCGCAGTTTGAAATTCCGACTTTTTATACCAAAAATCTGCCAATTACTGAGAGCGGCGGTGGGTCACATTTTGCCCAAACCCCCCTTCAGTTTTCAAAATATCCCAAACATCCCAAATTCGATATCTGAGCCATATTTTGGACCCAAATTAAGGCTCTCTGCACCTATTCGCATTTTGAAATTCCGACTTTTTATACCAAAAATTTGCCAATTACTGAAAGCGGCGGTGGGTTACATTTTGCCCAAACCCCGCTGCAGTTTTCAAAATATCCCAAACATCCCAAATTCGATACCTGAGCCATATTTTGGACCCAAATTCTGGCTCTCTGCACCTATTCGCAGTTTGAAATTCCGAATTTTTAAACAAAAAATATGCCAATTACTGAAAGCGGCGGTGTGTTACATTTTGCCCAAACCCCCCTGCAGTTTTCAAAATATCCAAACTTCCCAAATTCGATACCTGAGTCATATTTTGGACCCAAATTCTGGCTCTCTGCACCTATTCGCAGTTTGAAATTGCTAATTTTTATACTAAAAATCTGCAAATTTCTGAAAGCTGCGGTGGGTCATATTTTTCCCAAACCTCCCTGCAGTTTTCAAAATATCCCAAACATCCCAAATTCGATACCTGAGCCATATTTTGGACCCAAATTCTGGCTCTCTGCCGCTATTCGGCGTTTGAAATTCCTACTTTTTATACCAAAATTCTGCCAATTACTGAGAGTGGCTATGGGTCACATTTTGCCCAAACCCTCCTGCAGTTTTCAAAATATCCCAAATATCCCAAATTCGATATCTGAGCTATATTTTGAACCCAAATTCTGGCTTTCTGCACCCATTCGCAGTTTAAAATTCCGTATTTTTATACCAAAAATATGCCAATTACTGAAAGCGGCGCTGGGTCACATTTTGCCCAAACCCCCCTGCAGTTCTCAAAATATCCCAAACATCCCAAATTCGATACCTAAGCCATATTTTGGACCCAAATTCTGGCTCTCTGCACCTATTCGCAGTTTTAAATTCCGACTTTTTATACCAAAAATATGCCCATTACTGAACGCTGCGGTGGGTCACATTTTGCCCAAACGCCCCTGCAGTTTTCAAAATATCCCAAACATCCCAAATTCGATACCTGAGCCATATTTTGGACCCAAATTTTGGCTCTCTGCACCTATTCGCAGTTTGAAATTCCGACTTTTTGTACCAAAATATGCCAGTTACTGTAAGCGGCGGTGGGTCACATTTTGCCCAAACCCCCCTGCAGTTTTCAAAATATTCCAAACATCCTAAATTCGATACCTAAGCCATATTTTGGACCCAAATTCTGGCTCTTTGCACCTATTCGCTGTTTGAAATTCCTAATGTTTATACCAAAAATCTGCCAATTACTGAAAGAAGCGGTGGGTCACATTTTGCCTAAACCCCCCTGCAGTTTTCAAAATATCCCAAACATCCCAAATTCGATACCTGAGCCCTATTTTGGACCCAAATTCTGGCTCTCTGCACCTATTCGCTGTTTGAAATTCCGAATTTTTATACCAAAAATCTGCCAATTACTGAAAGCGGCGGTGGGTCACATTTTGCCCAAACCCCCCTGCACTTTTCAAAATATCCCAAACATCCCAAGTTCGATACCTGAGCCATATTTTGGACCCAAATTCCGACACTCCGCTTCTATTCGCAGCTTGAAATTCCGACTTTTTATACCAAAAATCTGCCAATTACTGAAAGCAGCATTTGGTCACATTTAGCCCAAAACCCCCCTGCAGTTTTCAAAATATCCCAAACATCCCAAATTCGATACCTGAGCCCTATTTTGGACCCAAATTCTGGCTCTCTGCACCTATTCGCTGTTTGAAATTCCGAATTTTTAAACAAAAAATATGCCAATTACTGAAAGCGGCGGTGGGTCACAATTTGCCCAAACCCCCCTGCACTTTTCAAAATATCCCAAACATCCCAAATTCGATACCTGAGCCATATTTTGGACCCAAATTCTGACTCGCTGCACCTATTCGCAGTTTGAAATTCCGACTTTTTATACCAAAAATCTGCCAATTACTGAGAGCGGTGGTGGGTCACATTTTGCCCAAACCCCCCTTCAGTGTTCAAAATATCCCAAACATCCCAAATTCGATATCTGAGCCATATTTTGGACCCTAATTCTGGCTCTCTGCACCTATTCGCAGTTTGAAATTCCGAATTTTTAAACAAAAAATATGCCAATTACTGAAAGCGGCTTTGGGTCACATTTTGCCCAAACCCACTGCAGTTTTCAAAATATCCCAAACATCCCAAATTCGATACCTGAGCCATATTTTGGACCCAAATTCTGGCTCTCTGCACCTATTCGCAGTTTGAAATTCCGAATTTAAAAAAAAAAATATGCCAATTACTGAAAGCGGCTTTGGGTCACATTTTGCCCAAACCCGCTGCAGTTTTCAAAATATCCCAAACATCCCAAATTCGATACCTGAGCCATATTTTGGACCCAAATTCTGGCTCTCTGCACCTATTCGCAGTTTGAAATTCCGAATTTTTAAACAAAAAATATGCCAATTACTGAAAGTGGCGGTGTATCACATTTTGCCCAAACCCCCCTGCAGTTTTCAAAATATCCCAAACATCCCAAATTCGATACCTGAGTCATATTTTGGACCCAAATTCTGGCTCTCTGCACCTATTCGCAGTTTGAAATTCCGAATTTTTATACTAAAAATCTGCCAATTACTGAAAGCTGCGGTGGGTCACATTTTTCCCAAACCCCCCTGCAGTTTTCAAAATATCCCAAACATCCCAAATTCGATACCTGAGCCATATTTTGGACCCAAATTCTGGCTCTCTGCCCCTATTCGGCGTTTGAAATTCATACTTTTTATACCAAAATTCAGCCAATTACTGAGAGTGGCTATGGGTCACATTTAGCCCAAACCCTCCTGCAGTTTTCAAAATATCCCAAATATCCCAAATTCGATACCTGATCCTTATTTTGGACCCAAATTCTGGCTCTCTGCACCCATTCGCAGTTTGAAATTCCGAATTTTTATATAAAAAATATGCCAATTACTGAAAGCGGCGGTGGGTCACATTTTGCCCAAACCCCCCTGCTGTTTTCAAAATATCCCATACATCTCAAATTCGATACCTGAGCCATATTTTGGACCCAAATTCTGGCTCTCTGCACCTTTTCGCAGTTTGGAATTCCGACTTTTTATACCAAAATTCTGCCAATTACTGAGAGCGGCGGTGGGTCACGTTTTGCCCAAACCCCCCTTCAGTTTTCAAAATATCCCAAACATCTCAAATTCGATACCTGAGCCATATTTTGGACCCAAATTCCGGCTCTCCGCACCTATTTGCAGTTTGAAATTCAGACTTTTTATACCAAAAATCTGCCAATTACTGAAATCGGCGTTGGGTCACATTTAGCCCAAACGCCCCTGCAGTTTTCAAAATATCCCAAACATCCCAAATTCGATACCTTAGCCATATTTTGGACCAAATTCTGGCTCTCTGCACCTATTCGCAGTTTTAAATTCCGACTTTTTATACCAAAAATATGCCCATTACTGAACGCTGCGGTGGGTCACATTTTGCCCAAACGCCCCTGCAGTTTTCAAAATATCCCAAACATCCCAAATTCGATACCTGAGCCATATTTTGGACCCAAATTCTGGCTCTCTGCACCTATTCGCCATTTGAAATTCCGACGTTTTATACCAAAAATCTGCCAATTACTGAAAGCGGTGGTGGGTCACATTTAGCCCAAACCCCCCTGCAGTTATCAAAATATCCCAAACATCCCAAATTCGATACCTGAGCCATATTTTGGACCCAAATTCTGACTCGCTGCACCTATTCGCAGTTTGAAATTCCGACTTTTTATACCAAAAATCTGCCAATTACTGAGAGCGTCGGTGGGTCACATTTTACCCAAACCCCCCTTCAGTTTTCAAAATATCCCAAACATCCCAAATTCGATATCTGAACCATATTTTGGACCCAAATTCTGGCTCTCTGCACCTATTCGCAGTTTGAAATTCCGACTTTTTATACCAAAAATTTGCCAATTACTGAAAGCGGCGGTGGGTCACATTTTTCCCAAACCCCCCTGCAGTTTTCAAAATATCCCAAACATCCCAAATTCGATACCTGAGCCATATTTTGGACCCAAATTCTGGCTCTCTGCCACTATTCGGCGTTTGAAATTCCTACTTTTTATACCAAAATTCTGCCAATTACTGAGAGTGGCTATGGGTCACATTTTGCCCAAACCCTCCTGCAGTTTTCAAAATATCCCAAATATCCCAAATTCGAAACCTGAGCCATATTTTGGACCCAAATTCTGGCTTTCTGCACCCATTCGCAGTTTGAAATTCCGAATTTTTATACCAAAAATATGCCAATTACTGAAAGCAGCGGTGGGTCACATTTTGCCCAAACCCCCCTGCAGTTTTCAAAATATCCCAAACATCCCAAATTCGATACCTGAGCCATATTTTGGACCCAAATTCTGGCTCGCTGCACCTATTCGCAGTTTGAAATTCCGACTTTTTATACAAAAAATCTGCCAATTACTGAGAGCGGCGGCGGGTCACATTTTGCCCAAACCCCCCTTCAGTTTTCAAAATATCCCAAACATCCCAAATTCGATACCTGAACTATATTTTGGACCAAAATTCTGGCTCTCTGCACCTATTCGCAGTTTGATTATCCAACTTTTTATACCAAAAATCTGCCAATTACTGAAAGCGGCGGTGGGTCACATTTTTCCCGAACTCCCCTGCAGTTTTCAAAATATCCCAAACATCCAAAATTCGAAACCTGAGCCATATTTTGGACCCAAATTCTGGCTCTCTGCACCTATTCGCCGTTTGAATTTCCGAATTTTTATACCAAAAATCTGCCAATTACTGAGAGCGGCTATGGGTCACATTTTGCCCAAAACCCCTTGCAGTTTTCAAAATAACCCAAACATCCCAAATTCGATATCTGAGCCATATTTTGTACCCAAATTCTGGCTCTCTGCACCTATTCGCAGTTTGAAATTCCTACTTTTTATACCAAAAATTTGCCAATTACTGAAAGCGGCGGTGGGTCACATTTTGCCCAAACCCCGCTGCAGTTTTCAAAATATCCCAAACATCCCAAATTCGATACCTGAGCCATATTTTGGACCCAAATTCTGGCTCTCTGCACCTATTCGCAGTTTGAAATTCCGAATTTTTAAACAAAAAATATGCCAATTACTGAAAGCGGCGGTGTGTCACATTTTGCCCAAACCCCCCTGCAGTTTTCAAAATATCACAAATATCCCAAATTCGATACCTGAGCCATATTTTGGACCCAAATTCTGGCTCTCTGCACCTATTCGCAGTTTGAAATTCCGAATTTTTATACTAAAAATCTGCCAATTACTGAAAGCTGCGGTGGGTCACATTTTGCCCAAACCCCCCTGCTGTTTTCAAAATATCCCATACATCCCAAATTCGATACCTGAGCCATATTTTGGACCCAAATTCTGGCTCTCTGCACCTATTCGCAGTTTGGAATTCCGACTTTTTATACCAAAATTCTGCCAATTACTGAGAGCGGCGGTGGGTCACGTTTTGCCCAAACCCCCCTGCTGTTTTCAAAATATCCCATACATCCCAAATTCGATACCTGAGCCATATTTTGGACCCAACTTCTGGCTTTCTGCACCTATTCGCAGTTTGAAATTCCGACTTTTTATACCAAAATTCTGCCAATTACTGAGAGCGGCGGTGGGTCACGTTTTGCCCAAACCCCCCTTCAGTTTTCAAAATATATCAAACATCTCAAATTCGATACCTGAGCCATATTTTGGACCCAAATTCCGGCTCTCCGCACCTATTTGCAGTTTGAAATTCCGAATTTTATACCAAAAATCTGCCAATTACTGAAATCGGCTTTGGGTCACATTTAGCCCAAACGCCTCTGCAGTTTTCAAAATATCCCAAACATCCCAAATTCGATACCTGAGCCCTATTTTTGACCCTAAATCTGGCTCTCTGCACCTATTCGCTATTTGAAATTCCTACTTTTTATACCAAAAATCTGCCAATTACTGAAAGAAGCGGTGGGTCACATTTTGCCCAAACCCCCCTGCAGTTCTCAAAATATCCCAAACATCCCAAATTCGATACCTGAACCATATTTTGGACCCAAATTTTGACTCGCTGCACCTATTCGCAGTTTGAAATTCCGACTTTTTATACCAAAAATCTGCCAATTACTGAGAGCGGCGGTGGGTCACATTTTGCCCAAACCCCCCTTCAGTTTTCAAAATATCCCAAACATCCCAAATTCGATATCTGAGCCATATTTTGGACCAAAATTAAGGCTCTCTGCACCTATTCGCATTTTGAAATTCCGACTTTTTATACCAAAAATTTGCCAATTACTGAAAGCGGCGGTGGGTTACATTTTGCCCAAACCCCGCTGCAGTTTTCAAAATATCCCAAACATCCCAAATTCGATACCTGAGCCATATTTTGGACCCAAATTCTGGCTCTCTGCACCTATTCGCAGTTTGAAATTCCGAATTTTTAAACAAAAAATATGCCAATTACTGAAAGCGACGGTGTGTTACATTTTGCCCAAACCCCCCTGCAGTTTTCAAAATATCCAAACTTCCCAAATTCGATACCTGAGTCATATTTTGGACCCAAATTCTGGCTCTCTGCACCTATTCGCAGTTTGAAATTGCTAATTTTTATACTAAAAATCTGCAAATTTCTGAAAGCTGCGGTGGGTCATATTTTTCCCAAACCTCCCTGCAGTTTTCAAAATATCCCAAACATCCCAAATTCGATACCTGAGCCATATTTTGGACCCAAATTCTGGCTCTCTGCAACTATTCGCAGTTTTAAATTCCGACTTTTTATACCAAAAATATGCCCATTACTGAACGCTGCGGTGGGTCACATTTTGCCCAAACGCCCCTGCAGTTTTCAAAATATCCCAAACATCCCAAATTCGATACCTGAGCCATATTTTGGACCCAAATTTTGGCTCTCTGCACCTATTCGCAGTTTGAAATTCCGACTTTTTGTACCAAAATATGCCAGTTACTGTAAGCGGCGGTGGGTCACATTTTGCCCAAACCCCCCTGCAGTTTTCAAAATATTCCAAACATCCTAAATTCGATACCTAAGCCATATTTTGGACCCAAATTCTGGCTCTTTGCATCTATTCGCTGTTTGAAATTCCTAATGTTTATACCAAAAATCTGCCAATTACTGAAAGAAGCGGTGGGTCACATTTTGCCTAAACCCCCCTGCAGTTTTCAAAATATCCCAAACATCCCAAATTCGATACCTGAGCCCTATTTTGGACCCAAATTCTGGCTCTATGCACCTATTCGCTGTTTGAAATTCCGAATTTTTATACCAAAAATCTGCCAATTACTGAAAGCGGCGGTGGGTCACATTTTGCCCAAACCCCCCTGCACTTTTCAAAATATCCCAAACATCCCAAGTTCGATACCTGAGCCATATTTTGGACCCAAATTCCGGCACTCCGCTTCTATTCGCAGTTTGAAATTCCGACTTTTTATACCAAAAATCTGCCAATTACTGAAAGCAGCATTTGGTCACATTTAGCCCAAAACCCCCCTGCAGTTTTCAAAATATCCCAAACATCCCAAATTCGATACCTGAGCCCTATTTTGGACCCAAATTCTGGCTCTCTGCACCTATTCGCTGTTTGAAATTCCGAATTTTTATACCAAAAATCTGCCAATTACTGAAAGCGGCGGTGGGTCACAATTTGCCCAAACCCCCCTGCACTTTTCAAAATATCCCAAACATCCCAAATTCGATACCTGAGCCATATTTTGGACCCAAATTCTGACTCGCTGCACCTATTCGCAGTTTGAAATTCCGACTTTTTATACCAAAAATCTGCCAATTACTGAGAGCGGTGGTGGGTCACATTTTGCCCAAACCCCCCTTCAGTGTTCAAAATATCCCAAACATCCCAAATTCGATATCTGAGCCATATTTTGGACCCTAATTCTGGCTCTCTGCACCTATTCGCAGTTTGAAATTCCGAATTTTTAAACAAAAAATATGCCAATTACTGAAAGCGGCTTTGGGTCACATTTTGCCCAAACCCACTGCAGTTTTCAAAATATCCCAAACATCCCAAATTCGATACCTGAGCCATATTTTGGACCCAAATTCTGGCTCTCTGCACCTATTCGCAGTTTGAAATTCCGAATTTAAAAAAAAAAAATATGCCAATTACTGAAAGCGGCTTTGGGTCACATTTTGCCCAAACCCGCTGCAGTTTTCAAAATATCCCAAACATCCCAAATTCGATACCTGAGCCATATTTTGGACCCAAATTCTGGCTCTCTGCACCTATTCGCAGTTTGAAATTCCGAATTTTTAAACAAAAAATATGCCAATTACTGAAAGTGGCGGTGTAGCACATTTTGCCCAAACCCCCCTGCAGTTTTCAAAATATCCCAAACATCCCAAATTCGATACCTGAGTCATATTTTGGACCCAAATTCTGGCTCTCTGCACCTATTCGCAGTTTGAAATTCCGAATTTTTATACTAAAAATCTGCCAATTACTGAAAGCTGCGGTGGGTCACATTTTTCCCAAACCCCCCTGCAGTTTTCAAAATATCCCAAACATCCCAAATTCGATACCTGAGCCATATTTTGGACCCAAATTCTGGCTCTCTGCCCCTATTCGGCGTTTGAAATTCATACTTTTTATACCAAAATTCAGCCAATTACTGAGAGTGGCTATGGGTCACATTTAGCCCAAACCCTCCTGCAGTTTTCAAAATATCCCAAATATCGCAAATTCGATACCTGATCCTTATTTTGGACCCAAATTCTGGCTCTCTGCACCCATTCGCAGTTTGAAATTCCGAATTTTTATATAAAAAATATGCCAATTACTGAAAGCGGCGGTGGGTCACATTTTGCCCAAACCCCCCTGCTGTTTTCAAAATATCCCATACATCTCAAATTCGATACCTGAGCCATATTTTGGACCCAAATTCTGGCTCTCTGCACCTTTTCGCAGTTTGGAATTCCGACTTTTTATACCAAAATTCTGCCAATTACTGAGAGCGGCGGTGGGTCACGTTTTGCCCAAACCCCCCTTCAGTTTTCAAAATATCCCAAACATCTCAAATTCGATACCTGAGCCATATTTTGGACCCAAATTCCGGCTCTCCGCACCTATTTGCAGTTTGAAATTCAGACTTTTTATACCAAAAATCTGCCAATTACTGAAATCGGCGTTGGGTCACATTTAGCCCAAACGCCCCTGCAGTTTTCAAAATATCCCAAACATCCCAAATTCGATACCTTAGCCATATTTTGGACCAAATTCTGGCTCTCTGCACCTATTCGCCATTTGAAATTCCGACGTTTTATACCAAAAATCTGCCAATTACTGAAAGCGGTGGTGGGTCACATTTAGCCCAAACCCCCCTGCAGTTATCAAAATATCCCAAACATCCCAAATTCGATACCTGAGCCATATTTTGGACCCAAATTCTGACTCGCTGCACCTATTCGCAGTTTGAAATTCCGACTTTTTATACCAAAAATCTGCCAATTACTGAGAGCGTCGGTGGGTCACATTTTACCCAAACCCCCCTTCAGTTTTCAAAATATCCCAAACATCCCAAATTCGATATCTGAACCATATTTTGGACCCAAATTCTGGCTCTCTGCACCTATTCGCAGTTTGAAATTCCGACTTTTTATACCAAAAATTTGCCAATTACTGAAAGCGGCGGTGGGTCACATTTTTCCCAAACCCCCCTGCAGTTTTCAAAATATCCCAAACATCCCAAATTCGATACCTGAGCCATATTTTGGACCCAAATTCTGGCTCTCTGCCACTATTCGGCGTTTGAAATTCCTACTTTTTATACCAAAATTCTGCCAATTACTGAGAGTGGCTATGGGTCACATTTTGCCCAAACCCTCCTGCAGTTTTCAAAATATCCCAAATATCCCAAATTCGAAACCTGAGCCATATTTTGGACCCAAATTCTGGCTTTCTGCACCCATTCGCAGTTTGAAATACCGAATTTTTATACCAAAAATATGCCAATTACTGAAAGCAGCGGTGGGTCACATTTTGCCCAAACCCCCCTGCAGTTTTCAAAATATCCCAAACATCCCAAATTCGATACCTGAGCCATATTTTGGACCCAAATTCTGGCTCGCTGCACCTATTCGCAGTTTGAAATTCCGACTTTTTATACAAAAAATCTGCCAATTACTGAGAGCGGCGGCGGGTCACATTTTGCCCAAACCCCCCTTCAGTTTTCAAAATATCCCAAACATCCCAAATTCGATACCTGAACTATATTTTGGACCAAAATTCTGGCTCTCTGCACCTATTCGCAGTTTGATTATCCAACTTTTTATACCAAAAATCTGCCAATTACTGAAAGCAGCGGTGGGTCACATTTTTCCCGAACTCCCCTGCAGTTTTCAAAATATCCCAAACATCCAAAATTCGAAACCTGAGCCATATTTTGGACCCAAATTCTGGCTCTCTGCACCTATTCGCCGTTTGAATTTCCGAATTTTTATACCAAAAATCTGCTAATTACTGAGAGCGGCTATGGGTCACATTTTGCCCAAAACCCCTTGCAGTTTTCAAAATAACCCAAACATCCCAAATTCGATATCTGAGCCATATTTTGTACCCAAATTCTGGCTCTCTGCACCTATTCGCAGTTTGAAATTCCTACTTTTTATACCAAAAATTTGCCAATTACTGAAAGCGGCGGTGGGTCACATTTTGCCCAAACCCCGCTGCAGTTTTCAAAATATCCCAAACATCCCAAATTCGATACCTGAGCCATATTTTGGACCCAAATTCTGGCTCTCTGCACCTATTCGCAGTTTGAAATTCCGAATTTTTAAACAAAAAATATGCCAATTACTGAAAGCGGCGGTGTGTCACATTTTGCCCAAACCCCCCTGCAGTTTTCAAAATATCACAAATATCCCAAATTCGATACCTGAGCCATATTTTGGACCCAAATTCTGGCTCTCTGCACTTATTCGCAGTTTGAAATTCCGAATTTTTATACTAAAAATCTGCCAATTACTGAAAGCTGCGGTGGGTCACATTTTGCCCAAACCCCCCTGCTGTTTTCAAAATATCCCATACATCCCAAATTCGATACCTGAGCCATATTTTGGACCCAAATTCTGGCTCTCTGCACCTATTCGCAGTTTGGAATTCCGACTTTTTATACCAAAATTCTGCCAATTACTGAGAGCGGCGGTGGGTCACGTTTTGCCCAAACCCCCCTTCAGTTTTCAAAATATCCCAAACATCTCAAATTCGATACCTGAGCCATATTTTGGACCTAAATTCCGGCTCTCCGCACCTATTTGCAGTTTGAAATTCCGACTTTTTATACCAAAAATCTGCCAATTACTGAAATCGGCGTTGGGTCACATTTAGCCCAAACGCCCCTGGCAGTTTTCAAAATATCCCAAACATCCTAAATTCGATACCTGACCCCTATTTTGGACCTTAAATCTGGCTCTCTGCACCTATTCGCTGTTTAAAATTCCGACTTTTTATACCAAAAATCTGCCAATTACTGAAAGCGGCGGTGGGTCACATTTTGCCCAAACCCCCCTGCAGTTCTCAAAATATCCCAAACATCCCAAATTCGATACCTTAGCCATATTTTGGACCCAAATTCTGGCTCTCTGCACCTATTCGCAGTTTTAAATTCCGACTTTTTATACCAAAAATATGCCCATTACTGAACGCTGCGGTGGGTCACATTTTGCCCAAACGCCCTTGCAGTTTTCAAAATATCCCAAACATCCCAAATTCGATACCTGAGCCATATTTTGGACCCAAATTCTGGCTCTCTGCACCTATTCGCAGTTTGAAATTCCGACTTTTTGTACCAAAATATGCCAGTTACTGTAAGCGGCGGTGGATCACATTTTGGCCAAACCCCCCTGCAGTTTTCAAAATATTCCAAACAACCTAAATTCGATACCTAAGCCATATTTTGGACCCAAATTCTGGCTCTCTGCACCTATTCGCTATTTGAAATTCCTACTTTTTATACCAAAAATATGCCAATTACTGAAAGAAGCGGTGGGTCACATTTTGCCTAAACCCCCCTGCAGTTTTCAAAATATCCCAAACATCCCAAATTCGATACCTGAGCCATATTTTGGACCCAAATTCTGGCTCTCTGCACCTATTCGCCATTTGAAATTCCGACGTTTTATACCAAAAATCTGCCAATTACTGAAAGCGGTGGTGGGTCACATTTAGCCCAAACCCCCCTGCAGTTATCAAAATATCCCAAACATCCCAAATTCGATACCTGAGCCATATTTTGGACCCAAATTCTGACTCGCTGCACCTATTCGCAGTTTGAAATTCCGACTTTTTATACCAAAAATCTGCCAATTACTGAGAGCGGCGGTGGGTCACGTTTTGCCCAAACCCTCCTTCAGTTTTCAAAATTTCCCAAACATCCCAAATTCGATATCTGAGCCATATTTTGTACCCAAATTCTGGCTCTCTGCACCTATTCGCAGTTTTAAATTCCGACTTTTTATACCAAAAATATGCCTATTACTGAACGCCGCGGTGGGTCACATTTTTCCCAAACGCCCCTGCAGTTTTCAAAATATCCCAAACATCCCAAATTCGATACCTGAGCCATATTTTGGACCCAAATACTGGCTCTCTGCAACTATTCGCAGTTTAAAATTCCGACTTTTTGTACCAAAATATGCCAATTACTGAAGGCGTTGGTGGGTCACCCCCCTGCAGTTTTCAAAATATTCCAAACATCCTAAATTCGATACCTAAGCCATATTTTGGACCCAAATTCTGGCTCTCTCGCTGTTTGAAATTCCGACTTTTTATACCAAAAATCTGCCAATTACTGAAAGAAGCGGTGGGTCACATTTTGCCCAAACCCCCCTGCAGTTTTCAAAATATCCCGAACTTCCCAAATTCGATACCTGAGACATATTTTTGATCCAAATTCTGGCTCTCTGCTCCTATTCGCAGTTGGAAATTCCGACTTTTTATACCAAAATTATGCCAATTATTGAAAGCAGCGGTGGGTCATATTTTGCCCAAACCCCCCTGCAGTTTTTAAAATATCCCCTACCTCACAAATTCGATACCTGAGCCATATTTTGGACCCAAATTCTGGATCACTGCACCTAATAGCAGTTTGAAGTTCCGACTTTTTATACCAAAAATAAGCCAATTACTAAAAGCGGCGGTGGGTCACATTTGCCCAAACCCCCCAGCAGTTATCAAAATATCCCAAACATCCCAAATTCTATACCTGAGCCATATTTTGGACCCAAATACTGGCTCTCTGCACCTATTCGCAGTTTGAAAACCCGGGTTTTATACCAAAAATATGCCAATTACTGAAAATGGCGGTGGGTCACATTTTGCCCAAACCCGCCTGCAGTTTTCAAAATATCCCAAACATCCCAAATTCGATACATGAACCACATTCTGGACCCAAATTCTGGCTCTCTGCCCCTATTCGCAGTTTGAAATTCCGACTTTTTATACCAAAAATATGCCAATTACTGCAAGCGGTGGTGGGTCACATTTGGCCCAAACCCCCCTGCAGTTTTCAAAATAACCCAAACATCCCAAATTCGATACCTGAGCCATATTTTGTATCCAAATTCTGGCTTTCTGCACTTATTCGCAGTTTGAAATTCCTACTTTTTATACCAAAAATTTGCCAATTACTAAAGCAGCGGTGGGTCACATTTTGCCCAAACCACGCTGCAGTTTTCAAAATATCCCAAACATCCCAAATTCGATACCTGAGCCATGTTTTGGACCCAAATTCTGGTTCTCCGCATCTATTCGCAGTTTGAAATTCCTAATTTTTAAACAAAAAATATGCCAATTACTGAAAGCGGCGGTGTGTCACATTTTGCCCAAACCCCCCTGCAGTTTTCAAAATATCCCAAACATCCCAAATTCGATTCCTGAGCCATATTTTGGACCCAAATTCTGGCTCTCTGCACCTATTCGCAGTTTGAAATTCCGAATTGTCATACCAAAAATATGCCAATTACTGAAAGCGGCGGTGGGTAAAATTTTGCCCAAACCCCCATGCAGTTCTCAAAATATGGCAAACATCCCAAATTCGATACCTTAGCCATATTTTGGACCCAAATTCTGGCTCTCTCCACCTAATCGCAGTTTTAAATTCCGACTTTTTATACCAAAAATATGCCCATTACTGAACGCCGCGGTGGGTCACATTTTGCCCAAACGCCCCTCCAGTTTTCAAAATATCCCAAACATCCCAAATTCGATACCTGAGCCATATTTTGGACCCAAATCCTGGCTCTCTGCACCTATTCGCAGTTTAAAATTTCGACTTTTTGTACCAAAATATGCCAATTACTGAAGGCGTTGGTGGGTCACCCCCCTGCAGTTTTCAAAATATTCCAAACATCCTAAATTCGATACCTAAGCCATATTTTGGACCCAAATTCTGGCTCTCTCGCTGTTTGAAATTCCGACTTTTTATACCAAAAATCTGCCAATTACTGAAAGAAGCGGTGGGTCACATTTTGCCCAAACCCCCCTGCAGTTTTCAAAATATCCCGAACTTCCCAAATTCGATACCTGAGACATATTTTGGATCCAAATTCTGGCTCTCTGCTCCTATTCGCAGTTTGAAATTCCTACTTTTTATTCCAAAATTATGCCAATTACTGAAAGCGGCGGTGGGTCACATTTTGCCCAAACCCCCCTGCAGTTTTTAAAATATCCCCTACCTCACAAATTCGATACCTGAGCCATATTTTGGACCCAAATTCTGGATCACTGCACCTAATAGCAGTTTGAAGTTCCGACTTTTTATACCAAAAATAAGCCAATTACTAAAAGCGGCGGTGGGTCACATTTGCCCAAACCCCCCAGCAATTATCAAAATATCCCAAACATCCCAAATTCTATACCTGAGCCATATTTTGGACCCAAATACTAGCTCTCTGCACCTATTCGCAGTTTGAAATTCCGGGTTTTATACCAAAAATATGCCAATTACTGAAAGTGGCGGTGGGTCACATTTTGCCCAAACCCGCCTGCAGTTTTCAAAATATCCAAAACATCCCAAATTCGATACATGAACCATATTCTGGACCCAAATTCTGGCTCTCTGCCCCTATTCGCAGTTTGAAATTCCGAATTTTTATACCAAAAATATGCCAATTACTGCAAGCGGGGGTGGGTCACATTTTGCCCAAACCCCCCTGCAGTTTTCAAAATATCCCAAACATCCCAAATTCGATACCTGAACTATATTTTGGACCAAAATTCTGGCTCTCTGCACCTATTCGCAGTTTGATTATCCAACTTTTTATACCAAAAATCTGCCAATTACTGAAAGCGGCGGTGGGTCACATTTTTCCCGAACTCCCCTGCAGTTTTCAAAATATCCCAAACATCCCAAATTCGAAACCTGAGCCATATTTTGGACCCAAATTCTGGCTCTCTGCACCTATTCGCCGTTTGAATTTCCTACTTTTTATACCAAAAATTTGCCAATTACTGAAAGCGGCGGTGGGTCACATTTTGCCCAAACCCCGCTGCAGTTTTCAAAATATCCCAAACATCCCACATTCGATACCTGAGCCATATTTTGGACCCAAATTCTGGCTCTCTGCACCTATTCGCAGTTTGAAATTCCGAATTTTTAAACAAAAAATATGCCAATTACTGAAAGCGGCGGTGTGTCACATTTTGCCCAAACCCCCCTGCAGTTTTCAAAATATCACAAATATCCCAAATTCGATACCTGAGCCATATTTTGGACCCAAATTCTGGCTCTCTGCACCTATTCGCAGTTTGAAATTCCGAATTTTTATACTAAAAATCTGCCAATTACTGAAAGCTGCGGTGGGTCACATTTTTCCCAAACCCCCCTGCAGTTTTCAAAATATCCCAAACATCCCAAATTCGATACCTGAGTCATATTTTGGACCCAAATTCTGGCTCTCTGCACCTATTCGCAGTTTGAAATTCCGAATTTTTATACCAAAATTCTGCCAATTACTGAGAGTGGCTATGGGTCACATTTAGCCCAAACCCTCCTGCAGTTTTCAAAATATCCCAAATATCCCAAATTCGATACCTGAGCCATATTTTGGACCCAAATTCTGGCTCTCTGCACCCATTCGCAGTTTGAAATTCCGAATTTTTATATAAAAAATATGCCAATTACTGAAAGCGGCGGTGGGTCACATTTTGCCCAAACCCCCCTGCTGTTTTCAAAATATCCCATACATCCCAAATTCGATACCTGAGCCATATTTTGGACCCAAATTCTGGCTCTCTGCACCTATTCGCAGTTTGGAATTCCGACTTTTTATACCAAAATTTTGCCAATTACTGAGAGCGGCGGTGGGTCACGTTTTGCCCAAACCCCCCTTCAGTTTTCAAAATATCCCAAACATCTCAAATTCGATACCTGAGCCATATTTTGGACCTAAATTCCGGCTCTCCGCACCTATTTGCAGTTTGAAATTCCGACTTTTTATACCAAAAATCTGCCAATTACTGAAATCGGCGTTGGGTCACATTTAGCCCAAACGCCCCTGCAGTTTTCAAAATATCCCAAACATCCTAAATTCGATACCTGACCCCTATTTTGGATCTTAAATCTGGCTCTCTGCACCTATTCGCTGTTTAAAATTCCGACTTTTTATACCAAAAATCTGCCAATTACTGAAAGCGGCGGTGGGTCACATTTTGCCCAAACCCCCCTGCAGTTCTCAAAATATCCCAAACATCCCAAATTCGATACCTTAGCCATATTTTGGACCCAAATTCTGGCTCTATGCACCTATTCGCAGTTTTAAATTCCGACTTTTTATACCAAAAATATGCCCATTACTGAACGCTGCGGTGGGTCACATTTTGCCCAAACGCCCCTGCAGTTTTCAAAATATCCCAAACATCCCAAATTCGATACCTGAGCCATATTTTGGACCCAAATTCTGGCTCTCTGCACCTATTCGCAGTTTGAAATTCCGACTTTTTGTACCAAAATATGCCAGTTACTGTAAGCGGCGGTGGATCATATTTTGGCCAAACCCCCCTGCAGTTTTCAAAATATTCCAAACAACCTAAATTCGATACCTAAGCCATATTTTGGACCCAAATTCTGGCTCTCTGCACCTATTCGCTATTTGAAATTCCTACTTTTTATACCAAAAATATGCCAATTACTGAAAGAAGCGGTGGGTCACATTTTGCCTAAACCCCCCTGCAGTTTTCAAAATATCCCAAACATCCCAAATTCGATACCTGAGCCATATTTTGGACCCAAATTCTGGCTCTCTGCACCTATTCGCCATTTGAAATTCTGAAGTTTTATACCAAAAATCTGCCAATTACTGAAAGCGGTGGTGGGTCACATTTAGCCCAAACCCCCCTGCAGTTATCAAAATATCCCAAACATCCCAAATTCGATACCTGAGCCATATTTTGGACCCAAATTCTGACTCGCTGCACCTATTCGCAGTTTGAAATTCCGACTTTTTATACCAAAAATCTGCCAATTACTGAGAGCGGCGGTGGGTCACATTTTGCCCAAACCCTCCTTCAGTTTTCAAAATATCCCAAACATCCCAAATTCGATATCTGAGCCATATTTTGGACCCAAATTCTGGCTCTCTGCACCTATTCGCAGTTTTAAATTCCGACTTTTTATACCAAAAAATATGCCCATTACTGAACGCTGCGGTGGGTCACATTTTGCCCAAACGCCCCTGCAGTTTTCAAAATATCCCAAACATCCCAAATTCGATACCTGAGCCATATTTTGGACCCAAATTCTGGCTCTCTGCACCTATTCGCAGTTTGAAATTCCGACTTTTTGTACCAAAATATGCCAGTTACTGTAAGCGGCGGTGGATCACATTTTGGCCAAACCCCCCTGCAGTTTTCAAAATATTCTAAACATCCTAAATTCGATACCTAAGCCATATTTTGGACCCAAATTCTGGCTCTCTGCACCTATTCGCTATTTGAAATTCCTACTTTTTATACCAAAAATATGCCAATTACTGAAAGAAGCGGTGGGTCACATTTTGCCTAAACCCCCCTGCAGTTTTCAAAATATCCCAAACATCCCAAATTCGATACCTGAGCCATATTTTGGACCCAAATTCTGGCTCTCTGCACCTATTCGCCATTTGAAATTCCGACGTTTTATACCAAAAATCTGCCAATTACTGAAAGCGGTGGTGGGTCACATTTTGCCCAAACCCCCCTGCAGTTATCAAAATATCCCAAACATCCCAAATTCGATACCTGAGCCATATTTTGGACCCAAATTCTGACTCGCTGCACCTATTCGCAGTTTGAAATTCCGACTTTTTATACCAAAAATATGCCAATTACTGAGAGCGGCGGTGGGTCACATTTTGCCCAAACCCTCCTTCAGTTTTCAAAATATCCCAAACATCCCAAATTCGATATCTGAGCCATATTTTGGACCCAAATTCTGGCTCTCTGCACCTATTCGCAGTTTGAAATTCTGACTTTTTATACCAAAAATTTGCCAATTACTGAAAGCGGCGGTGGGTCACATTTTTCCCAAACCCCCCTGCAGTTTTCAAAATATCCCAAACATCCCAAATTCGATACCTGAGCCATATTTTGGACCCAAATTCTGGCTCTCTGCCACTATTCGGCGTTTGAAATTCCTACTTTTTATACCAAAATTCTGCCAATTACTGAGAGTGGCTATGGGTCACATTTTGCCCAAACCCTCCTGCAGTTTTCAAAATATCCCAAATATCCCAAATTCGATACCTGAGCCATATTTTGGACCCAAATTCTGGCTTTCTGCACCCATTCGCAGTTTGAAATTCCGAATTTTTATACCAAAAATATGCCAATTACTGAAAGCAGCGGTGGGTCACATTTTGCCCAAACCCCCCTGCAGTTTTCAAAATATCCCAAACATCCCAAATTCGATACCTAAGCCATATTTTGGACCCAAATTCTGGCTCGCTGCACCTATTCGCAGTTTGAAATTCCGACTTTTTATACAAAAAATCTGCCAATTACTGAGAGAGCGGCGGGTCACATTTTGCCCAAACCCCCCTTCAGTTTTCAAAATATCCCAAACATCCCAAATTCGATACCTGAGCTATATTTTGGACCAAAATTCTGGCTCTCTGCACCTATTCGCAGTTTGAAATTCCGACTTTTTACACCAAAAATCTGCCAATTACTGAAAGCGGCGGTGGGTCACATTTTACCCGAACTCCCCTGCAGTTTTCAAAATATCCCAAACATCCAAAATTCGAAACCTGAGCCATATTTTGGACCCAAATTCTGGCTCTCTGCACCTATTCGCAGTTTGAAATTCCGAATTTTTAAACAAAAAATATGCCAATTACTGAAAGCGGCGGTGTGTCACATTTTGCCCAAACCCCCCTGCAGTTTTCAAAATATCACAAATATCCCAAATTCGATACCTGAGCCATATTTTGGACCCAAATTCTGGCTCTCTGCACCTATTCGCAGTTTGAAATTCCAAATTTTTATACCAAAAATCTGCCAATTACAGAAAGCGGCAGTGGGTAAAATTTTGCTCAAACCCCCCTGCAGTTCTCAAAATATCCCAAACATCCCAAATTCGATACCTGAGCCATATTTGGACCCAAATTCTGGCTCTCTGCACCTATTCGCAGTTTGAAATTCCGACTTTTTGTACCAAAATATGCCAGTTACTGAAAGCGGCAGTGGGTCACATTTTGCCCAAACCCCCCTGCAGTTTTCAAAATATTCCAAACATCCTAAATTCGATACCTAAGCCATATTTTGGACCCAAATTCTGGCACTCTGCACCTATTCGCTGTTTGAAATTCCGACTTTTTATACCAAATTATGCCAATTACTGAAAGCGGCGGTGGGTCACATTTGCCCAAACCCCCCCGAAGTTTTCAAAATATCCCAAACATCATAAATTCGATACCTGAGCCATATTTTGGACCCAAATTCTGGCTCTCTGCACCTATTCGCAGTTTGAAATTCCGACTTTTTATACTAAAAATCTGCCAATTACTGAGAGCAGATATTGGTAACATTTTGCACACACCCTCCTGCAGTTTTCAAAATATCCCAAATATCCCAAATTCGATACCTGAGCCATATTTTGGACCCAAATTCTGGCTCTCTGCACCTATTCGCAGTTTGAAATTCCGACTTTTTATACCAAAAATATGCCAATTACTGAAAGCGGCGGTGGGTCACATTTTGCCCAAACCCCCCTGCAGTTTTCAAAATATCCCAAACATCCAAAAATCGATACCTGAGCCATATTTTGGACCCAAATTCTGGCTCTCTGCACCTATTCGCTATTTGAAATTCCGACTTTTTATACCAAAAATCTGCCAATTACTGAAAGCGGTGGTGGTCAACATTTTGCCCAAACCCCCCTGCAGTTTTCATAATATCCCAAACATCCCAAATTCGATACCTGAGCCATATTTTGTACCCAAATCATTCTGGCTCTCTGCACCTATTCGCAGTTTGAAATTCCGAATTTTTATACCAAAAATCTGCCAATTACTGAAAGCGGCGGTGGGTCACATTTTGCCCAAACCCCCCTGCACTTTTCAAAATATCCCAAACATCCCAAATTCGATACCTGAGCCATATTTTGGACCCAAATTCCGGCTCTCCGCACCTATTCGCAGTTTGAAATTCCGACTTTTTATACCAAAAATCTGCCAATTACTGAAAGCGGCGGTGGGTCACATTTTGCCCAAACCCCTCTGCACTTTTCAAAATATCCCAAACATCCCAAATTCGATACCTGAGCCCTATTTTGGACCCAAATTCTGGCTCTCTGCACCTATTCGCTGTTTGAAATTCCGACCTTTTATACCAAAAATCTGCCAATTAATGTAAGCTGCAGTAGGTCACGTTTTGCTAAAACCCCCCTGCAGTTTTCAAAATGTCCTAAACATCCCAAATTCGATACCCGAGCCATATTTTGGACCCAAATTCTGGCTCTCTGCCTCTATTCGCAGTTTGAAATTCCGACTTATTATACCAAAAATCTGCCAATTACTGAGAGCGGCGGTGGTTCACATTTGCCCAAACCCCCCTTCAGTTTTAAAAATATCCCAAACATCCCAAATTCGATACCTGAGCCATATTTTGGACCCAAATTCTTGCTTTCTGCACCTATTAGCAGTTTGAAATTCCAACTTTTTATACAAAAAATTTGCCAATTAATGAAAGCGGCGGTGGGTCACATTTTGCCCAAACAGCCCTGCAGTTTTCAAAATATCCCAAACATCCAAAATTCGATACCTGAGCCATATTTTGGACCCAAATTCTGGCTTTTTGCACCTATTCGCAGTTTGAAATTCCGACTTTTTATACCAAAAATCTGCCAATTACTGAAAGCGGCGGTGGGTCACATTTTTCCCAAACCCCCCTGCAGTTTTCAAAATATCCCAAACATCCCAAATTCGATACCTGAGCCATATTTTGGACCCAAATTCTTGTTCTCTGCCCCTATTCGGCGTTTGAAATTCCAACTTTTTATACCAAAAATCGGCCAATTATTGAGAGCGGCTATGGGTCACATTTTGGCCAAACCCTCCTGCAGTTTTCAAAATATCCCAAATATCCCAAATTCAATACCTGAGCCATATTTTGGACCAAAATTCTGGCTCTCTGCACCTATTCGCAATTTGAAATTCCGAATTTTTATACCAAAAATCTGCCAATTACTGAAAGCGGCGGTGGGTCACATTTTGCCCAAACCCCCCTGCACTTTTCTAAATATCCCAAACATCCCAAATTCGATACCTGAGCCATATTTTGGACCCAAATTCCGGCTCTCCGCACCTATTCGCAGTTTGAAATTCCTACTTTTTATACCAAAAATCTGCCAATTACTGAAAGCGGCGGTGGGTCACATTTTGCCCAAACCCCCCTGCACTTTTCAAAATATCCCAAACATCCCAAATTCGATACCTGAGCCCTATTTTGGACCCAAATTCTGGCTCTCTGCACCTATTCGCTGTTTGAAATTTCCGACCTTTTATACCAAAAATCTTCCAATTAATGTAAGCTGCAGTAGGTCACGTTTTGCCAAAACCCCCCTGCAGTTTTCAAAATGTCCTAAATATCCTAAATTCGATACCTGAGCCATATTTTGGACCAAAATTCTGGCTCTCCGCACCTATTCGCAGTTTGAAATTCCGACTTTTTATACCAAAAATCTGCAAATTACTGAGAGCGGCGGTGGTTCACATTTGCCCAAACCCCCCTTCAGTTTTAAAAATATCCCAAACATCCCAAATTCGATACCTGAGCCATATTTTGGACCCAAATTCTGGCTCTCTGCACCTATTAGCAGTTTGAAATTCCCACTTTTTATACCAAAAATTTGCCAATTAATGAAAGCGGCGGTGGGTCACATTTTGCCCAAACAGCCCTGCAGTTTTCAAAATATCCCAAACATCCAAAATTCGATACCTGAGCCATATTTTGGACCCAAATTCTGGCTTTTTGCACCTATTCGCAGTTTGAAATTCCGAATTTTTATACCAAAAATCTGCCAATTACTGAAAGCGGCGGTGGGTCACATTTTTCCCAAACCCCCCTGCAGTTTTCAAAATATCCCAAACATCCCAAATTCGATACCTGAGCCATATTTTGGACCAAAATTCTGGCTCTCTGCACCTATTCGCAATTTGAAATTCCTACTTTTTATACCAAAAATCTGCCAATTACTGAAAGCGGCGGTGGGTCACATTTTGCCCAAACACCCACCAGTTCTCAAAATATCCCAAACATCCCAAATTCGATACCAGAGCCATATTTTGGACCCAAATTCTGGCTCTCTGCACCTATTCGCAGTTTGAAATTCCGACTTTTTATACCAAAAATTTGCCAATTAATGAAAGCGGCGGTGGGTCACATTTTGCCCAAACCCCCCTGCAGTTTTCAAAATATCCCAAACATCCCAAATTCGATACCAGAGCCATATTTTGGACCCAAATTCTGGCTCTCTGCACTTATTCGCTATTTGAAATTCCGACTTTTTATACCAAAAATCTGTCCATTACTGAAAGCTGAGGTGGGTCAAATTTTCCCCAAACTCCCCAGCAGTTTTTAAAATATCCCAAACATTCCAAATTCGATACCTGAGCCATATTTTGGAGTCAAATTCTGGCTATCTGCACCTATTCGCAGTATGAAATTCCGACTTTTTATACCAAAAATATGCCAATTAATAAAAGCGGCGGTGGGTCACATTTTGCGTAAACACCCCTGCAGTTTTCAAAATATCCCAAACATTCCAAATTCGATACCTGAGCCATATTTTGGACCCAAATTCTGGCTCGCTGCACTTATTCGCCATTTGAAATTCCGACTTTTTATACCAAAAATCTGTCAATTACTGAAAGCTGAGGTGGGTCAAATTTTCCCCAAACCCCCCTGCACTTTTCAAAATATCCCAAACATCCCAAATTTGATACCAGAGCCATATTTTGGACCCAAATTCAGGCTCTCTGCACTTATTCGCCATTTGAAATTCCGACTTTTTATACCAAAAACCTGTCAATTACTGAAAGCTGAGGTGGGTCAAATTTTCCCCAAACCCCCCAGCAGTTTTCAAAATATCCCAAACATTCCAAATTCGATACCTGAGCCATATTTTGGACTCAAATTCTGGCTCTCTGCACCTATTCGCAGTTTGAAATTCCGAATTTTTATACCAAAAATATCCCAATTAATGAAAGCAGCGGTGGGTCACATTTTGCGTAAACACCCCTGCAGTTTTCAAAATATCCCAAACATTCCAAACTCGATACCTGAGCCATATTTTGGAACCAAATTCTGGCTCTTTGCATCTATTCGCAGTTTGAAATTCCGACTTTTTATACCAAAAAACTGCCAATTACTGAAAGCGGCGGTGGGTAACATTTTTCCCAAACCCCCCTGCAGTTTTCAAAATATCCCAAACATCCCAAATTCGATACCTGAGCCATATTTTGGACCCAAATTCTGGCTCTCTACCCCTATTCGGTTTTTGAAATTCCGAATTTTATACCAAAAATCTGCCAATTACTGAGAGCGGCTATAGGTCACATTTTGCACAAACCCCCCTGCAGTTCTCAAAATATCCCAAACATCCCAAATTCGATACCAGAGCCCTATTTTGGACCCAAATTCTGGCTCTCTGCACCTATTCGCAGTTTGAAATTCCGAATTTTTATACCAAAAATCTGCCAATTCCTGAAAGCGGCGGTGGGTCACATTTTGCCCAAACCCCCCTGCACTTTTCAAAATATCCCAAACATCCCAAATTCGATACCTGAGCCATATTTTGGACCCAAATTCTGGCTCTCTGCACCTATTCGCAGTTTGAAATTCCGACTTTTTATACCAAAAATCTGCCAATTACTGAAAGCGGCGGTGGGTCACATTTTGCACAAACCCCCCTGCAGTTCTCAAAATATCCCAAACATCCCAAATTCGATACCAGTGCCCTATTTTGGACCCAAATTCTGGCTCTCTGCACCTATTGGCAGTTTGAAATTCCGAATTTTTATACCAAAAATCTGCCAATTACTGAAAGCGGCGGTGGGTCACATTTTGCCCAAACCTCCCTGCACTTTTCAAAATATCCCAAACATCCCAAATTCGATACCTGAGCCATATTTTGGGCCTAATTCTGGCTCTCTGCACCTATTCGCAGTTTGAAATTCCGACTTTTTATACCAAAAATCTGCCAATTACTGAAAGCGGCGGTGGGTCACATTTTTCCCAAACACCCCAGAAGTTTTCAAAATATCCCAAACATCCCAAATTCGATACCTGAGCCATATTTTGGACCCAAATTCTGGCTCTCTACCCCTATTCGGTTTTTGAAATTCCGAATTTTATACCAAAAATCTGCCAATTACTGAGAGCGGCTATAGGTCACATTTTGCACAAACCCCCCTGCAGTTCTCAAAATATCCCAAACATCCCAAATTCGATACCAGAGCCCTATTTTGGACCCAAATTCTGGCTCTCTGCACCTATTCGCAGTTTGAAATTCCGAATTTTTATACCAAAAATCTGCCAATTCCTGAAAGCGGCGGTGGGTCACATTTTGCCCAAACCCCCCTGCACTTTTCAAAATATCCCAAACATCCCAAATTCGATATCTGAGCCATATTTTGGACCCAAATCCTGGCTCTCTGCACGTATTCGCAGTTTGAAATTCCGACTTTTTATACCAAAAATATGCCAATTACTGAAAGCGGCGGTGGGTCACATTTTGCACAAACCCCCCTGCAGTTCTCAAAATATCCCAAACATCCCATATTCGATACCAGTGCCCTATTTTGGACCCAAATTCTGGCTCTCTGCACCTATTGGCAGTTTGAAATTCCGAATTTTTATACCAAAAATCTGCCAATTACTGAAAGCGGCGGTGGGTCACATTTTGCCCAAACCTCCCTGCACTTTTCAAAATATCCCAAACATCCCAAATTCGATACCTGAGCCATATTTTGGGCCCAAATTCTGGCTCTCTGCACCTATTCGCAGTTTGAAATTCCGACTTTTTATACCAAAAATCTGCCAATTACTGAAAGCGGCGGTGGGTCACATTTTTCCCAAACACCCCTGAAGTTTTCAAAATATCCCAAACATCCCAAATTCGATACCTGAGCCATATTTTGGACCCAAATTCTGGCTCAGTGCCCCTATTCGGCGTTTGAAATTCCGACTTTCTATACCAAAAATCGGCCAATTACTGAGAGCAACTATGGGTCACATTTTGCCCAAACCCCCCTGCAGTTCTCAAAATATCCCAAACATCCCAAATTCGATACCTGAGCCATATTTTGGACCCAAATTCTGGCTCTCTGCACCTATTTGCAGTTTGAAATTCCGACGTTTTATACCAAAAATATGCCAATTACTGAAAGCGGCGGTGGGTCACATTTTGCCCAAACCCCCCTGCAGTTTTCAAAATATCCCAAACATCCCAAATTCGATACCTGAGCCATATTTTGAACCCAGATTCTGGCTCTCTGCACTTATTCGCCATTTGAAATTCCGACTTTTTATACCAAAAATCTGTCAATTACTGAAAGCTGAGGTGGGTCAAATTTTCCCCAAACCCCCTGCACTTTTCAAAATATCCCAAACATCCCAAATTCGATACCTGAGCCATATTTTGGACCCAAATTCTGGCTCTCTGCACTTATTCGCAGTGTTAAATTCAGACTTTTTATACCAAAAATCTGCCAATTACTGAAAGCTGCGGTGGGTCACATTTTGCCCAAACCCCCCTGCAGTTTTCAAAATATCCCAAACATCCCAAATTCGATACCTGAGCCATATTTTGGACCCAAATTCTGATTCTCTGCACCTATTCGCAGTTTGAAATTCCGAATTTTTATACCAAAAATCTGACAATTACTGAAAGCGGCGTTGGGTCACATTTTTCCCAAACTCCTCTGCAGTTTTCAAAATATCCCAAACATTCCAAATTCGGTACCTGAGCCATATTTTGTACCCAAATTCTGGCTCTCTGCACCTATTTGTAGTTTGAAACTCCTACTTTTTATACCAAAAATTTGCCAATTACTGAAAGCGGCGGTTGGTCACATTTTGCCCAATCCCCCCTGCAGTTTTCAAAATATCCGAAACATCCCAAATTCGATACCTGAGCCATTTTTTGGACCCAAATTCTGGCTCTCTGCACCTATTCGCATTTTGAAATTCTGAATTTTTATACCAAAAATATGCCAATTACTGAAAGCGGCGGTGGGTACAATTTTGCCCAAACCCCCCTGCAGTTCTCAAAATATCCCAAACATCCCAAATTTGATACCTTAGCCATATTTTGGACATAAATTCTGGCTCTCTGCACCTATTCGCTGTTTGAAATTCCGACTTTTTATACAAAAAATCTGCCAATTACTGAAAGAAGCGGTGGGTCACATTTTGCCCAAACCCCCCTGCAGTTTTCAAAATATCCCCTTCATCCCAAATTCGATACCTGAGCCATATTTTGGACCCAAATTCTGGATCTCTGCACCTATTAGCAGTTTGAAAATCCGACTTTTTATACCAAAAATCTGCCAATTACTGAAAGCGGCGGTGGGTCACATTTTTCCCAAACACCCCTGAAGTTTTCAAAATATCCCAAACATCCCAAATTCGATACCTGAGCCATATTTTGGACCCAAATTCTGGCTCAGTGCCCCTATTCGGCGTTTGAAATTCCGACTTTTTATACCAAAAATCGGCCAATTACTGAGAGCGGCTATGGGTCACATTTTGCCCAAACCCTCCTGCAGTTGTCAAAAATATCCCAAATTCGATACCTGAGCCATATTTTGGACCCAAATTCTGGCTCTCTGCACCTATTCGCAATTTGAAATTCCTACTTTTTATAATAAAAATCTGCCAATTACTGAGAGCGGCATTGGGTCACATTTTGCGGAAAACCCCCCTGCAGTTCTCAAAATATCCCAAACATCCCAAATTCGATACCTGAGCCATATTTTGGACCCAAATTCTGGCTCTCTGCACCTATTCGCAGTTTGAAATTCCGACTTTTTATATCAAAAATCTGCCAATTACTGAAAGCTGCGGTGGGTCACATTTTGCACAAACCCCCCTGCAGTTCTCAAAATATCCCAAACATCCCAAATTCGATACCTGAGCCATATTTTGGACCCAAATTCTGGCTCTCTGCACCTATTCGCAGTTTGAAATTCCGAATTTTTATACCAAAAATCTGCCAATTACTGAAAGCGGCGGTGGGTCACATTTTGCCCAAACCTCCCTGCACTTTTCAAAATATCCCAAACATCCCAAATTCGATACCTGAGCCATATTTTGGGCCCAAATTCTGGCTCTCTGCACCTATTCGCAGTTTGAAATTCCGACTTTTTATACCAAAAATCTGCCAATTACTGAAAGCAGCGGTGGGTCACATTTTTCCCAAACACCCCTGAAGTTTTCAAAATATCCCAAACATCCCAAATTCGATACCTGAGCCATATTTTGGACCCAAATTCTGGCTCAGTGCCCCTATTCGGCGTTTGAAATTCCGACTTTTTATACCAAAAATCGGCCAATTACTGAGAGCGGCTATGGGTCACATTTTGCCCAAACCCTCCTGCAGTTGTCAAAAATATCCCAAATATCCCAAATTCGATACCTGAGCCATATTTTGGACCCAAATTCTGGCTCTCTGCACCTATTCGCAATTTGAAATTCCTACTTTTTATAATAAAAATCTGCCAATTACTGAGAGCGGCATTGGGTCACATTTTGCAGAAACCCCCCTGCAGTTCTCAAAATATCCCAAACATCCCAAATTCGATACCTGAGCCATATTTTGGACCCAAATTCTGGCTCTCTGCACCTATTTGCAGTTTGAAATTCCGACGTTTTATACCAAAAATATGCCAATTACTGAAAGCGGCGGTGGGTCACATTTTGCCCAAACCCCCCTGCAGTTTTCAAAATATCCCAAACATCCCAAATTCGATACCTGAGCCATATTTTGGACCCAGATTCTGGCTCTCTGCACTTATTCGCCATTTGAAATTCCGACTTGTTATACCAAAAATCTCTCAATTACTGAAAGATGAGGTGGGTCAAATTTTCCCCAAACCCCCTGCACTTTTCAAAATATCCCAAACATCCCAAATTCGATACCTCAGCCATATTTTGGACCCAAATTTTTCCTCTCTGCACTTATTCGCAGTGTTAAATTCCGACTTTTTATACCAAAAATCTGCCAATTACTGAAAGCTGCGGTGGGTCACATTTTGCTCAAACCCCCCTGCAGTTTTCAAAATATCCCAAACATCCCAAATTCGATACCTGAGTCATATTTTGGACCCAAATTCTGGCTCTCTGCACCTATTCGCTGTTTGAAATTCTGACTTTTTATACAAAAAATCTGCCAATTACTGAAAGCGGCGGTGGGTCACATTTTGCCCAAACCCCCCTGCAGTTTTCAAAATATCCCAAACATCCCAAATTCAATACCTGAGCCATATTTTGGACCCAAATTCTGGCTCTCTGCACCAATTCGCAGTTTGAAATTCCGACTTTTTATACCCAAAATCTGCCAATTACTGACAGCGACGGTGGGTCACATTTTGCTCAAACCCCCCTGCAGTTTTCAAAATATCCCAAACATCCCAAATTCAATACCTGAGCCATATTTTGGTCCCAAATTCTGGCTCTCTGCACCTATTCGCAGTTTGAAATTCCGACTTTTTATACTAAAAGTTTGCCAATTAATGAAAGCGGCGGTGGGTCACATTTTTCCCAAACACCCCTGAAGTTTTCAAAATATCCCAAACATCCCAAATTCGATACCTGAGCCATATTTTGGACCCAAATTCTGGCTCAGTGCCCCTATTCGGCGTTTGAAATTCCGACTTTTTATACCAAAAATCGGCCAATTACTGAGAGCGGCTATGGGTCACATTTTGCCCAAACCCTCCTGCAGTTGTCAAAAATATCCCAAATTCGATACCTGAGCCATATTTTGGACCCAAATTCTGGCTCTCTGCACCTATTCGCAATTTGAAATTCCTACTTTTTATAATAAAAATCTGCCAATTACTGAGAGCGGCATTGGGTCACATTTTGCGGAAAACCCCCCTGCAGTTCTCAAAATATCCCAAACATCCCAAATTCGATACCTGAGCCATATTTTGGACCCAAATTCTGGCTCTCTGCACCTATTCGCAGTTTGAAATTCCGACTTTTTATATCAAAAATCTGCCAATTACTGAAAGCTGCGGTGGGTCACATTTTGCACAAACCCCCCTGCAGTTCTCAAAATATCCCAAACATCCCAAATTCGATACCTGAGCCATATTTTGGACCCAAATTCTGGCTCTCTGCACCTATTCGCAGTTTGAAATTCCGAATTTTTATACCAAAAATCTGCCAATTACTGAAAGCGGCGGTGGGTCACATTTTGCAGAAACCCCCCTGCAGTTCTCAAAATATCCCAAACATCCCAAATTCGATACCTGAGCCATATTTTGGACCCAAATTCTGGCTCTCTGCACCTATTCGCAGTTTGAAATTCCGACTTTTTATACCAAAAATCTGCCAATTACTGAAAGCGGCTGTGGGTCACATTTTGCACAAACCCCCCTGCAGTTTTCAAAATATCCCCTTCATCCCAAATTCGATACCTGAGCCATATTTTGGACCCAAATTCTGGATCTCTGCACCTATTAGCAGTTTGAAAATCCGACTTTTTATACCAAAAATATGCCAATTACTGAAAGCGGCGGTGGGTCACATTTGCCCAAACCCTCCAGCAGTTTTCAAAATATTCTAAACATCCCAAATTCGATACCTGAGCCATATTTTGGACCCAAATTCTAGCTCTCTGCACCTATTCGCTTTTTGAAATTCTGACTTTTTATACCAAAAATCTGCCAATTACTGAAAGCGGCGGTGGGTCACATTTTGCCCAAACCTCCCTGCACTTTTCAAAATATCCCAAACATCCCAAATTCGATACCTGAGCCATATTTTGGACCCAAATTCTGGCTCTCTGCACCTATTCGCAGTTTGAAATTCCGACTTTTTATACCAAAAATCTGCCAATTACTGAAAGCGGCGGTGGGTCACATTTTTCCCAAACACCCCTGAAGTTTTCAAAATATCCCAAACATCCCAAATTCGATACCTGAGCCATATTTTGGACCCAAATTCTGGCTCAGTGCCCCTATTCGGCGTTTGAAATTCCGACTTTTTATACCAAAAATCGGCCAATTACTGAGAGCGGCTATGGGTCACATTTTGCCCAAACCCTCCTGCAGTTGTCAAAAATATCCCAAATTCGATACCTGAGCCATATTTTGGACCCAAATTCTGGCTCTCTGCACCTATTCGCAATTTGAAATTCCTACTTTTTATAATAAAAATCTGCCAATTACTGAGAGCGGCATTGGGTCACATTTTGCGGAAAACCCCCCTGCAGTTCTCAAAATATCCCAAACATCCCAAATTCGATACCTGAGCCATATTTTGGACCCAAATTCTGGCTCTCTGCACCTATTCGCAGTTTGAAATTCCGACTTTTTATATCAAAAATCTGCCAATTACTGAAAGCTGCGGTGGGTCACATTTTGCACAAACCCCCCTGCAGTTCTCAAAATATCCCAAACATCCCAAATTCGATACCTGAGCCATATTTTGGACCCAAATTCTGGCTCTCTGCACCTATTCGCAGTTTGAAATTCCGAATTTTTATACCAAAAATCTGCCAATTACTGAAAGCGGCGGTGGGTCACATTTTGCCCAAACCTCCCTGCACTTTTCAAAATATCCCAAACATCCCAAATTCGATACCTGAGCCATATTTTGGGCCCAAATTCTGGCTCTCTGCACCTATTCGCAGTTTGAAATTCCGACTTTTTATACCAAAAATCTGCCAATTACTGAAAGCAGCGGTGGGTCACATTTTTCCCAAACACCCCTGAAGTTTTCAAAATATCCCAAACATCCCAAATTCGATACCTGAGCCATATTTTGGACCCAAATTCTGGCTCAGTGCCCCTATTCGGCGTTTGAAATTCCGACTTTTTATACCAAAAATCGGCCAATTACTGAGAGCGGCTATGGGTCACATTTTGCCCAAACCCTCCTGCAGTTGTCAAAAATATCCCAAATATCCCAAATTCGATACCTGAGCCATATTTTGGACCCAAATTCTGGCTCTCTGCACCTATTCGCAATTTGAAATTCCTACTTTTTATAATAAAAATCTGCCAATTACTGAGAGCGGCATTGGGTCACATTTTGCAGAAACCCCCCTGCAGTTCTCAAAATATCCCAAACATCCCAAATTCGATACCTGAGCCATATTTTGGACCCAAATTCTGGCTCTCTGCACCTATTTGCAGTTTGAAATTCCGACGTTTTATACCAAAAATATGCCAATTACTGAAAGCGGCGGTGGGTCACATTTTGCCCAAACCCCCCTGCAGTTTTCAAAATATCCCAAACATCCCAAATTCGATACCTGAGCCATATTTTGGACCCAGATTCTGGCTCTCTGCACTTATTCGCCATTTGAAATTCCGACTTTTTATACCAAAAATCTCTCAATTACTGAAAGATGAGGTGGGTCAAATTTTCCCCAAACCCCCTGCACTTTTCAAAATATCCCAAACATCCCAAATTCGATACCTCAGCCATATTTTGGACCCAAATTTTTCCTCTCTGCACTTATTCGCAGTGTTAAATTCCGACTTTTTATACCAAAAATCTGCCAATTACTGAAAGCTGCGGTGGGTCACATTTTGCTCAAACCCCCCTGCAGTTTTCAAAATATCCCAAACATCCCAAATTCGATACCTGAGTCATATTTTGGACCCAAATTCTGGCTCTCTGCACCTATTCGCTGTTTGAAATTCTGACTTTTTATACAAAAAATCTGCCAATTACTGAAAGCGGCGGTGGGTCACATTTTGCCCAAACCCCCCTGCAGTTTTCAAAATATCCCAAACATCCCAAATTCAATACCTGAGCCATATTTTGGACCCAAATTCTGGCTCTCTGCACCAATTCGCAGTTTGAAATTCCGACTTTTTATACCCAAAATCTGCCAATTACTGACAGCGACGGTGGGTCACATTTTGCTCAAACCCCCCTGCAGTTTTCAAAATATCCCAAACATCCCAAATTCAATACCTGAGCCATATTTTGGTCCCAAATTCTGGCTCTCTGCACCTATTCGCAGTTTGAAATTCCGACTTTTTATACTAAAAGTTTGCCAATTAATGAAAGCGGCGGTGGGTCACATTTTGCCCAAACCCCCCTGCAGTTTTCAAAATATCCCAAACATCCCAAATTCGATACCTGAGCCATATTTTGGACCCAAATTCTGATTCTCTGCACCTATTTGCAGTTTGAAATTCCGAATTTTTATACCAAAAATCTGCCAATTACTGAAAGCGGCGGTGGGTCACATTTTTCCCAAACTCCTCTGCAGTTTTCAAAATATCCCAAACATTCCAAATTCGGTACCTGAGCCATATTTTGTACCCAAATTCTGGCTCTCTGCACCTATTTGTAGTTTGAAATTCCTACTTTTTATACCAAAAATTTGCCAATTACTGAAAGCGGCGGTTGGTCACATTTTGCCCAAACCCCGCTGCAGTTTTCAAAATATCCCAAACATCCCAAATTCGATACCTGAGCCATATTTTGGACCCAAATTCTGGTTCTCAGCACCTATTCGCAGTTTGAAATTCCGAATTTTTAAACAAAAAATAAGCCAATTACTGAAAGCGGCGGTGTGTCACATTTTGCCCAATCCCCCCTGCAGTTTTCAAAATATCCCAAACATCCCAAATTCGATACCTGAGCCATATTATGGACCCAAATTCTGGCTCTCTGCACCTATTCGCATTTTGAAATTCTGAATTTTTATACCAAAAATATGCCAATTACTGAAAGCGGCGGTGGGTCACATTTGCCCAAACCCTTCAGCAGTTTTCAAAATATCCCAAACATCCCAAATTCGATACCTGAGCCATATTTTGGACCCAAATACTGGCTCTCTGCACCTATTCGCAGTTTGAAATTCCGGGTTTTATACCAAAAATATGCAAATTACTGAAAGTGGATGTGGGTCACATTTTGCCCAAACCCGCCTGTAGTTTTCAAAATATCCCAAAGATCCCAAATTCGATACCTGAGTCATATTTTGGATCCAAATTCTGGCTCTCTGCACCTATTCGCAATTTGAAATTCCTACTTTTTATAATAAAGCGGCATTGGGTCACATTTTGCAGAAACCCCCCTGCAGTTCTCAAAATATCCCAAACATCCCAAATTCGATACCTGAGCCATATTTTGGACCCAAATTCTGGCTCTCTGCACCTATTCGCAGTTTGAAATTCCGACTTTTTATACCAAAAATCTGCCAATTACTGAAAGCGGCAGTGGGTCACATTTTGCACAAACCCCCCTGCAGTTCTCAAAATATCCCAAACATCCCAAATTCGATACCAGTGCCCTATTTTGGACCCAAATTCTGGCTCTCTGCACCTATTCGCAGTTTGAAATTCCGAATTTTTATACCAAAAATCTGCCAATTACTGAAAGCGGCGGTGGGTCACATTTTGCCCAAACCTCCCTGCACTTTTCAAAATATCCCAAACATCCCAAATTCGATACCTGAGCCATATTTTGGGCCCAAATTCTGGCTCTCTGCACCTATTCGCAGTTTGAAATTCCGACTTTTTATACCAAAAATCTGCCAATTACTGAAAGCGGCGGTGGGTCACATTTTTCCCAAACACCCCTGAAGTTTTCAAAATATCCCAAACATCCCAAATTCGATACCTGAGCCATATTTTGGACCCAAATTCTGGCTCAGTGCCCCTATTCGGCGTTTGAAATTCCGACTTTTTATACCAAAAATCGGCCAATTACTGAGAGCGGCTATGGGTCACATTTTGCCCAAACCCTCCTGCAGTTGTCAAAAATATCCCAAATATCCCAAATTCGATACCTGAGCCATATTTTGGACCCAAATTCTGGCTCTCTGCACCTATTCGCAATTTGAAATTCCTACTTTTTATAATAAAAATCTGCCAATTACTGAGAGCGGCATTGGGTCACATTTTGCAGAAACCCCCCTGCAGTTCTCAAAATATCCCAAACATCCCAAATTCGATACCTGAGCCATATTTTGGACCCAAATTCTGGCTCTCTGCACCTATTTGCAGTTTGAAATTCCGACGTTTTATACCAAAAATATGCCAATTACTGAAAGCGGCGGTGGGTCACATTTTACCCAAACCCCCCTGCAGTTTTCAAAATATCCCAAACATCCCAAATTCGATACCTGAGCCATATTTTGGACCCAGATTCTGGCTCTCTGCACTTATTCGCCATTTGAAATTCCGACTTTTTATACCAAAAATCTGTCAATTACTGAAAGCTGAGGTGGGTCAAATTTTCCCCAAACCCCCTGCACTTTTCAAAATATCCCAAACATCCCAAATTCGATACCTCAGCCATATTTTGGACCCAAATTTTTCCTCTCTGCACTTATTCGCAGTGTTAAATTCCGACTTTTTATACCAAAAATCTGCCAATTACTGAAAGCTGCGGTGGGTCACATTTTGCTCAAACCCCCCTGCAGTTTTCAAAATATCCCAAACATCCCAAATTCGATACCTGAGTCATATTTTGGACCCAAATTCTGGCTCTCTGCACCTATTCGCTGTTTGAAATTCTGACTTTTTATACAAAAAATCTGCCAATTACTGAAAGCGGCGGTGGGTCACATTTTGCCCAAACCCCCCTGCAGTTTTCAAAATATCCCAAACATCCCAAATTCAATACCTGAGCCATATTTTGGACCCAAATTCTGGCTCTCTGCACCTATTCGCAGTTTGAAATTCCGACTTTTTATACCCAAAATCTGCCAATTACTGAAAGCGACGGTGGGTCACATTTTGCCCAAACCCCCCTGCAGTTTTCAAAATATCCCAAACATCCCAAATTCGATACCTGAGCCATATTTTGGACCCAAATTCTGGTTCTCAGCACCTATTCGCAGTTTGAAATTCCGAATTTTTAAACAAAAAATATGCCAATTACTGAAAGCGGCGGTGTGTCACATTTTGCCCAATCCCTCCTGCAGTTTTCAAAATATCCCAAACATCCCAAATTCGATACCTGAGCCATATTATGGACCCAAATTCTGGCTCTCTGCACCTATTCGCATTTTGAAATTCTGAATTTTTATACCAAAAATATGCCAATTACTGAAAGCGGCGGTGGGTCACATTTGCCCAAACCCTTCAGCAGTTTTCAAAATATCCCAAACATCCCAAATTCGATACCTGAGCCATATTTTGGACCCAAATACTGGCTCTCTGCACCTATTCGCAGTTTGAAATTCCGGGTTTTATACTAAAAATATGCAAATTACTGAAAGTGGATGTGGGTCACATTTTGCCCAAACCCGCCTGTAGTTTTCAAAATATTCCAAAGATCCCAAATTCGATACCTGAGTCATATTTTGGATCCAAATTCTGGCTCTCTGCACCTATTCGCAGTTTGAAATTTCGACTTTTTATACCAAAAATATGCCAATTACTGAAAGCGGCGGTGGGTCACATTTTGCCCAAACCCCCCTGCAGTTTTCAAAATATCCCAAACATCCCAAATTCGATACCTGAGTCATATTTTGGACCCAAATTCTGGCTCTCTGCACCTATTCGCAGTTTGAAATTCCGACTTTTTATACCAAAAATCTGCCAATTACTGAAAGCAGCGGTGGGACACATTTTGCCCAAACCCCCCTGCACTTTTCAAAATATCCCAAACATCCCAAATTCGATACCTGAGCCATATTTTGGACCCAAATTCTGGCTCTCTGCACCTATTCGCAGTTTGAAATTCCGACTTTTTATACCAAAAATCTGCCAATTACTGAAAGCGGCGGTGGGTCACATTTTTCCCAAACACCCCTGAAGTTTTCAAAATATCTCAAACATCCCAAATTCGATACCTGAGCCATATTTTGGACCCAAATTCTGGCTCTCTGCCCCTATTCGGCGTTTGAAATTCCGACTTTTTATACCAAAAATCGGCCAATTACTGAGAGCGGCTATGGGTCACATTTTGCCCAAACCCTCCTGCAGTTGTCAAAAATTATCCCATATATCCCAAATTCGATACCTGAGCCATATTTTGGACCCTAATTCTGGCTCTCTGCACCTATTTGCAGTTTGAAATTCCGACGTTTTATACCAAAAATATGCCAATTAATGAAAGCGGCGGTGGGTCACATTTTGCCCAAACCCCCCTGCAGTTTTCAAAATATCCCAAACATCCCAAATTCGATACCTGAGCCATATTTTGGACCCAGATTCTGGCTCTCTGCACTTATTCGCCATTTGAAATTCCGACTTTTTATACCAAAAATCTGTCAATTACTGAAAGCTGAGGTGGGTCAAATTTTCCCCAAACCCCCTGCACTTTTCAAAATATCCCAAACATCCCAAATTCGATACCTGAGCCATATTTTGGACCCAAATTTTGCCTCTTTGCACTTATTCGCAGTGTTAAATTCCGACTTTTTATACCTAAAATCTGCTAATTACTGTAAGCTGCGGTGGGTCACATTTTGCTCAAACCCCCCTGCAGTTTTCAAAATATCCCAAACATCCCAAATTTGATACCTGAGTCATATTTTGGACCCAAATTCTGGCTCTCTGCACCTATTCGCAATTTGAAATTCCGACTTTTTATACCAAAAATCTGTCAATTACTGAAAGCGGCGGTGGGTCACATTTTGCCCAAACCCCACCTGTAGTTTTCAAAATATCCTAAACATCCCAAATTCGATACCTGAGCCATATTTTGGACCCAAATTCTGGCTCTCTGCACCTATTCGCTGTTTGAAATTCTGACTTTTTATACCAAAAATCTGCCAATTACTGAAAGCGGCAATGGGTCACATTTTGCCCAAACCCCCCTGCAGTTTTCAAAATATCCCAAACATCCCAAATTCAATACCTGTGCCATATTTTGGACCCAAATTCTGGCTCACTGCACCTATTCGCAGTTTGAAATTCCGACTTTTTATACAAAAAATCTGCCAATTACTGAGAGCGGAGGTGGGTCACATTTTGCCCAAAGTCCCCTTCAGTTTTTAAAATATCCCAAACATCCCAAATTCGATACCTGAGCCATATTTTGGACCCAAATTCTGACTCTCTGCACCTATTTGCCGTTTGAAATTCCGACTTTTTATACCAAAAATCTGCCGATTACTGAGAGCGGCTATGGGTCACATTTTGCCCAAACCCGCCTGTAGTTTTCAAAATATCCCAAAGATCCCAAATTCGATACCTGAGTCATATTTTGGATCCAAATTCTGGCTCTCTGCACCTATTCGCAGTTTGAAATTCCTAATTTTTATACCAAAATTTTGCCAATTACTGAAAGCGGCGGTGGGTCACATTTTGCCCAAACCCCGCTGTTGTTTTCAAAATATCCCAAACATCCCAATTTTGATACCTGAGCCATATTTTGGACCCAAATTCTAGCTCTCTGCACCTATTCGCAGTTTAAAATTCAGAATTTTTAAACAAAAAATATGCCAATTACTGAAAGCGGCGGTGTGTCACATTTTGCCCAAACCCCCCTGCAGTTTTCAAAATATCCCAAACATCCCAAATTCGATACCTGAGCCATATTTTGGACCCAAATTCTGGCTCTCTGCACCTATTCGCAGTTTGAAATTCCGAATTTTTTATTATTTTTAAATTTTAAAAAATCTGCCAATTACTGAGAGCGGCTATGGGACACATTTTGCCCAAACCCCCTTGCAGTTATCTAAATATCCCAAATTCGATACCTGAGCCATATTTTGGACCCAAATTCTGGCTCTCTGCACCTATTCGCAATTTGAAATTCCGAATTTTTATACAAAAATTCTGCCAATTACTGAGAGCGGCGGTGGGTCACATTTTGCCCAAAGTCCCTTTCAGTTTTTAAAATATCCCAATCATCCCAAATTCAATACCTGAGCCATATTTTGACCCAAATTCCGGCTCTCTGCACCTATTCGCCGTTTGAAATTCCGACTTTTTATACAAAAAATCTGCCAATTACTGAGAGTGGTAATGGGACACATTTTGGCCAAACCCCATTGCAGTTTTCAAAATATCCCAAATTCGATACCTGAGCCATATTTTGGACCCAAATTCTGGATCTCTGCACCTATTCGCAGTTTGAAATTCCTACTTTTTATACCACAAATTTGCCAATTACTGAAAGCGGCGGTGGGTCACATTTTGCCCAAACCCCTTCTGCAGTTTTCAAAATATCCCAAACATCCCAAATTCGATACCTGAGCCATATTTTGGCCCCAAGTTCTGGCTATCTGCACCTATTCGCAGTTTGAAATTTCGAATTTTTATACCAAAAATATGCCAATTACTGAAAGCGGCGGTGGGTCACATTTTTCCCAAACCACCCTGCAGTTTTCAAAATATCCCAAACATCACAAATTCGATACATGAGCCATATTTTGGACCCTAATTCCGGCTCTCTGCACCTATTCGCAGTTTGAAATTCCGAATTTTTACACCAAAAATCTGCCAATTACTGAAAGCGGCAGTGGGTCACATTTTACCCAAACCCCCCTGTAATTTTCAAAATATCCCGAACATCCCAAATTCGATACCTGAGCCATATTTTGGCCCCAAATTCTGGCTCTCTGCACCTATTCGCAGTTTGAAATCCCGACTTTTTATACTAAAATTTGCCAATTAATGAAAGCGGCGGTGGGTCACATTTTGCCCAAACCACCCTGCAGTTTTCAAAATATCCCAAACATCCCAAATTCGATACCTGAGCCATATTTTGGACCCAAATTCTGATTCTCTGCACCTATTCGCAGTTTGAAATTCCGAATTTTTATACCAAAAATCTGCCAATTACTGAAAGCGGCGGTGGGTCACATTTTTCCCAAACTCCTCTGCAGTTTTCAAAATATCCCAAACATTCCAAATTCGGTACCTGAGCCATATTTTGTACCCAAGTTCTGGCTCTCTGCACCTATTTGTAGTTTGAAATTCCTACTTTTTATACCAAAAATTTGCCAATTACTGAAAGCGTCGGTTGGTCACATTTTGCCCAAACCCCGCTGCAGTTTTCAAAATATCCCAAACATCCCAAATTCGATACCTGAGCCATATTTTGGACCCAAATTCTGGTTCTCAGCACCTATTCGCAGTTTGAAATTCCGAATTTTTAAACAAAAAATATGCCAATTACTGAAAGCGGCGGTGTGTCACATTTTGCCCAATCCCCCCTGCAGTTTTCAAAATATCCCAAACCTCCCAAATTCGATACCTGAGCCATATTATGGACCCAAATTCTGGCTCTCTGCACCTATTCGCATTTTGAAATTCTGAATTTTTATACCAAAAATATGCCAATTACTGAAAGCGGCGGTGGGTCACATTTGCCCAAACCCTTCAGCAGTTTTCAAAATATCCCAAACATCCCAAATTCGATACCTGAGCCATATTTTGGACCCAAATACTGGCTCTCTGCACCTATTCGCAGTTTGAAATTCCGGGTTTTATACCAAAAATATGCAAATTACTGAAAGTGGATGTGGGTCACATTTTGCCCAAACCCTCCTGTAGTTTTCAAAATATCCCAAAGATCCCAAATTCGATACCTGAGTCATATTTTGGATCCAAATTCTGGCTCTCTGCACCTATTCGCAGTTTGAAATTCCGACTTTTTATACCAAAAATATGCCAATTACTGAAAGCGGCGTTGGGTCACATTTTGCCCAAACCCCCCTGCAGTTTTCAAAATATCCCAAACATCCCAAATTCGATACCTGAGTCATATTTTGGACCCAAATTCTGGCTCTCTGCACCTATTCGCAGTTTGAAATTCCGACTTTTTATACCAAAAATCTGCCAATTACTGAAAGCAGCGGTGGGACACATTTTGCCCAAACCCCCCTGCACTTTTCAAAATATCCCAAACATCCCAAATTCGATACCTGAGCCATATTTTGGACCCAAATTCTGGTTCTCTGCACCTATTCGCAGTTTGAAATTCCGACTTTTTATACCAAAAATCTGCCAATTACTGAAAGCGGCGGTGGGTCACATTTTTCCCAAACACCCCTGAAGTTTTCAAAATATCTCAAACATCCCAAATTCGATACCTGAGCCATATTTTGGACCCAAATTCTGGCTCTCTGCCCCTATTCGGCGTTTGAAATTCCGACTTTTTATACCAAAAATCGGCCAATTACTGAGAGCGGCTATGGGTCACATTTTGCCCAAACCCTCCTGCAGTTGTCAAAAAATATCCCATATATCCCAAATTCGATACCTGAGCCATATTTTGGACCCTAATTCTGGCTCTCTGCACCTATTTGCAGTTTGAAAATCCGACGTTTTATACCAAAAATATGCCAATTAATGAAAGCGGCGGTGGGTCACATTTTGCCCAAACCCCCCTGCAGTTTTCAAAATATCCCAAACATCCCAAATTCGAAACCTGAGCCATATTTTGGACCCAGATTCTGGCTCTCTGCACTTATTCGCCATTTGAAATTCCGACTTTTTATACCAAAAATCTGTCAATTACTGAAAGCTGAGGTGGGTCAAATTTTCCCCAAACCCCCTGCACTTTTCAAAATATCCCAAACATCCCAAATTCGATACCTGAGCCATATTTTGGACCCAAATTTTGCCTCTTTGCACTTATTCGCAGTGTTAAATTCCGACTTTTTATACCAAAAATCTGCCAATTACTGTAAGCTGCGGCGGGTCACATTTTGCTCAAACCCCCCTGCAGTTTTCAAAATATCCCAAACATCCCAAATTTGATACCTGAGTCATATTTTGGACCCAAATTCTGGCTCTCTGCACCTATTCGCAATTTAAAATTCCGACTTTTTATACCAAAAATCTGTCAATTACTGAAAGCGGCGGTGGGTCACATTTTGCCCAAACCCCACCTGTAGTTTTCAAAATATCCTAAACATCCCAAATTCGATACCTGAGCCATATTTTGGACCCAAATTCTGGCTCTCTGCACCTATTCGCAGTTTGAAATTCTGACTTTTTATACCAAAAATCTGCCAATTACTGAAAGCGGCAATGGGTCACATTTTGCCCAAACCCCCCTGCAGTTTTCAAAATATCCCAAGCATCCCAAATTCAATACCTGTGCCATATTTTGGACCCAAATTCTGGCTCACTGCACCTATTCGCAGTTTGAAATTCCGACTTTTTATACAAAAAATCTGCCAATTACTGAGAGCGGAGGTGGGTCACATTATGCCCAAACCCCCCTTCAGTTTTCAAAATATCCCAAACATCCCAAATTCGATACCTGAGCCATATTTTGGTCCCAAATTCTGGCTCTCTGCACCTATTCGCAGTTTGAAATTCCGACTTTTTAAACTAAAAATTTGCCAATTAATGAAAGCGGCGGTGGGTCACATTTTGCCCAAACCCCCCTGCAGTTTTCAAAATATCCCAAACATCCCAAATTCGATACCTGAGCCATATTTTGGACCCAAATTCTGATTCTCTGCACCTATTCGCAGTTCGAAATTCCGAATTTTTATACCAAAAATCTGCCAATTACTGAAAGCGGCAGTGGGTCACATTTTTCCCAAACTCCTCTGCAGTTTTCAAAATATTCCAAACATTCCAAATTCGGTACCTGAGCCATATTTTGGACCCAAATTCTGGTTCTCAGCACCTATTCGCAGTTTGAAATTCCGACTTTTTAAACAAAAAATATGCCAATTACTGAAAGCGGCGGTCAGTCACATTTTGCCCAATCCCCCCTGCAGTTTTCAAAATATCCCAAACATCCCAAATTCGATACCTGAGCCATATTTTGGACCCAAATTCTGGCTCTCTGCACCTATTCGCATTTTGAAATTCCGAATTTTTATACCAAAAATATGCCAATTACTGAAAGCGGCGGTGGGTCCAATTTTGCCCAAACTACCCTGCAGTTCTCAAAATATCCCAAACATCCCAAATTTGATACATTAGCCATATTTTGGACATAAATTCTGGCTCTCTGCACCTATTCGCTGTTTGAAATTCCGACTTTTTATACAAAAAATCTGCCAATTACTGAAAGAAGCGGTGGGTCACATTTTGCCCAAACCCCCCTGCAGTTTTCAAAATATCCCCTTCATCCCAAATTCGATACCTGAGCCATATTTTGGACCCAAATTCTGGATCTCTGCACCTATTAGCAGTTTGAAATTCCGACTTTTTATACCAAAAATATACCAATTACTGAAAGCGGCGGTGGGTCACATTTGCCCAAACCCTCTAGCAGTTTTCAAAATATCCCAAACATCCCAAATTCGATACCTGAGCCATATTTTGGACCCAAATACTGGCTCTCTGCACCTATTCGCAGTTTGAAATTCCGGGTTTTATACCAAAAATATGCAAATTACTGAAAGTGGATGCGGGTCACATTTTGCCCAAACCCGCCTGTAGTTTTCAAAATATCCCAAAGATCCCAAATTCGATACTTGAGTCATATTTTGGATCCAAATTCTGGCTCTCTGCACCTATTCGCAGTTTGAAATTCCGAATTTTTATACCAAAAATATGCCAATTACTGAAAGCGGCGGTGGGTCACATTTTGCCCATCCCCCTCCTGCAGTTTTCAAAATATCCCAAACATCCCAAATTCGATACCTGAGTCATATTTTGGACCCAAATTCTGGCTCTCTGCACCTATTCGCAGTTTGAAATTCCGACTTTTTATACCAAAAATTTGCCAATTAATGAAAGCGGCGGTGGTTCACATTTTGCCCAAACCCCCCTGCAGTTTTCAAAATATACCAAATATCCCAAATTCGATACCTGAGCCATATTTTGGACCCAAATTCTGGCTCTCTGCACCTATTCGCAGTTTGAAATTCCGACTTTTTATACAAAAAATCTGCCAATTACTGAGAGCGGCTATGGGTCACATTTTGCCCAAAGTCCCCTTCAGTTTTTAAAATATCCCAAACATCCCAAATTCGATACCTGAGCCATATTTTGGACCCAAATTCTGACTCTCTGCACCTATTTGCCGTTTGAAATTCCGACTTTTTATACCAAAAATCTGCCGATTACTGAGAGCGGCTATGGGTCACATTTTGCCCAAACCCGCCTGTAGTTTTCAAAATATCCCAAAGATCCCAAATTCGATACCTGAGCCATATTTTGGACCCAAATTCTAGCTCTCTGCACATATTCGCAGTTTAAAATTCAGAATTTTTAAACAAAAAATATGCCAATTACTGAAAGCGGCGGTGTGTCACATTTTGCCCAAACCCCCCTGCAGTTTTCAAAATATCCCAAACATCCCAAATTCGATACCTGAGCCATATTTTGGACCCAAATTCTGGCTCTCTGCACCTATTCGCAGTTTGAAATTCCGAATTTTTTATTATTTTTAAATTTTAAAAAATCTGCCAATTACTGAGAGCGGCTATGGGACACATTTTGCCCAAACCCCCTTGCAGTTATCTAAATATCCCAAATTCGATACCTGAGCCATATTTTGGACCCAAATTCTGGCTCTCTGCACCTATTCGCAATTTGAAATTCCGAATTTTTATACAAAAATTCTGCCAATTACTGAGAGCGGCGGTGGGTCACATTTTGCCCAAAGTCCCTTTCAGTTTTTAAAATATCCCAAACATCCCAAATTCAATACCTGAGCCATATTTTGACCCAAATTCCGGCTCTCTGCACCTATTCGCCGTTTGAAATGCCGACTTTTTATACAAAAAATCTGCCAATTACTGAGAGTGGTAATGGGACACATTTTGGCCAAACCCCATTGCAGTTTTCAAAATATCCCAAATTCGATACCTGAGCCATATTTTGGACCCAAATTCTGGATCTCTGCACCTATTCGCAGTTTGAAATTCCTACTTTTTATACCACAAATTTGCCAATTACTGAAAGCGGCGGTGGGTCACATTTTGCCCAAACCCCTTCTGCAGTTTTCAAAATATCCCAAACATCCCAAATTCGATACCTGAACCATATTTTGGCCCCAAGTTCTGGCTATCTGCACCTATTCGCAGTTTGAAATTTCGAATTTTTATACCAAAAATATGCCAATTACTGAAAGCGGCGGTGGGTCACATTTTTCCCAAACCACCCTGCAGTTTTCAAAATATCCCAAACATCACAAATTCGATACATGAGCCATATTTTGGACCCTAATTCCGGCTCTCTGCACCTATTCGCAGTTTGAAATTCCGAATTTTTACACCCAAAATCTGCCAATTACTGAAAGCGGCAGTGGGTCACATTTTACCCAAACCCCCCTGTAATTTTCAAAATATCCCGAACATCCCAAATTCGATACCTGAGCCATATTTTGGCCCCAAATTCTGGCTCTCTGCACCTATTCGCAGTTTGAAATTCCGAATTTTTATACCAAAAATATGCCAATTACTGAAAGAGGATCTGTGTCTCATTTTGCTTAAACCCCCCCTGCCGTTTTCAAAATATCCCAAACAACCCAAATTCGATACCTGAGCCATATTTTGAACCCAAATTTTGGCTCTCTGCACCTATTCGCCATTTGAAATTCCGACTTTTTATATCAAAATTCTGTCATTTACTGAAAGCGGCGGTGGGTCACATTTTGCCCAAACCCCTTCTGCAGTTTTCAAAATATCCCAAACATCCCAAATTCGATACCTGAGCCATATTTTGGACCCAAATTCTGGCTCTCTGCACCTATTCGCGGTTTGAAATTCCGAACTTTTAGACCAAAAATCTGCCAATTACTGAAAGCGGCGGTGGGTCACATTTTGCCCAAACCCCCCTGCAGTTTTCAAAATATCCCGAACATCCCAAATTCGATACCTGAGCCATATTTTGGTCCCAAATTCTGGCTCTCTGCACCTATTCGCAGTTTGAAATTCCTACTTTTTATACCAAAAATATGCCAATTACTGAAAGAGGCTGTGTGTCACATTTTGCCTAAACCCCCTCTGCCGTTTTCAAAATATCCCAAACAACCCAAATTCGATACCTGAGCCATATTTTGGACCCAATTTCTGGCTCTCTGCACCTATTCGCCATTTGAAATTCCGACTTTTTATACCAAAATTTTGTCAATTACTGAAAGCAGCGGTGGGTCACATTTTGCCCAAACCCCCCTGCAGTTTTCAAAATATGCCAAACATCCCAAATTCGATACCTGAGCCATATTTTGGACCCGAATTCTGGCTCTCTGCACCTATTCGCAGTTTGAAATTCCGACTTTTTATACCAAAAATATGCCAATTACTGAAAGCGGCGGTGGGTCACATTTTGCCCAAACCCCCCCCCCCCTGCAGTTTTCAAAATGTCCCAAACATCCCAAATTCGATACCTGAGCCATATTTTGGACCCAAATTCTGGCTCTCTGCACCTATTCGCAGTTTGAAATTCCGACTTTTTATACCAAAAATATGCCAATTACTGAAAGCAGCGGTGGGTCACATTTTGCCCAAACCCCCATGCAGTTTTCAAAATATCCCAAACATCCCAAATTCGATACCTGAGCCATATTTTGGACCGAAATTCTGGCTCTCTGCACCTATTCGCAGTTTGAAATTTCGAATTTTTAGACCAAAAATCTAACAATTACTGAAAGCGGCGGTGGGTCACATTTTGCCCAAACCCCCCTGTAATTTTCAAAATATCCCGAATATCCCAAATTCGATACCTGAGCCATATTTTGGACCCAAATTCCGGCTCTCTGCACCTATTTGCCGTTTGAAATTTCGACTTTTTATACAAAAAATCTGCCAATTACTGAGAGCGGCTATCGGATATATTTCGCCCAAACCCCCTTGCAGTTTTCAAAATATCCCAAATTTGATACCTGAGCCATATTTTGGACTCAAATTCTGGCTCTCTGCACCTATTCGCAGTTTGAAATTCCTACTTTTTATACCAAAAATCTGCCAATTACTGAAAGAGGCTGTGTGTCACATTTTGCCTAAACCCCCTCTGCCGTTTTCAAAATATCCCAAACAACCCAAATTCGATACCTGAGCCATATTTTGGACCCAAATTCTGGCTCTCTGCACCTATTCGCCATTTGAAATTCCGACTTTTTATACCAAAATTCTGTCAATTTCTGAAAGCGGCGGTGGGTCACATTTTGCCCAAACCCCCCTGCAGTTTTCAAAATATCCTAAACATCCCAAATTCGATACCTGAGCCATATTTTGGACCCAAATTCTGGCTCTCTGCACCTATTCGCAGTTTGAAATTCTGACTTTTTATACCAAAAATATGCCAATTACTGAAAGCGGCGGTGGGTCACATTTTTGCCAAACCCCCCTGCAGTTTTCAAAATATCCCAAACATCCCAAATTCGATACCTGAGCCATATTTTTTACCCAAATTCCGGCTCTCTGCACCTATTCGCCGTTTGAAATTCCGACTTTTTATACAAAAAATCTGTCAATTACTGAGAGCGACTAGCGGACATATTTCGCCCAAACCCCCTTGCAGTTTTCAAAATATCCCAAATTCGATACCTGAGCCATATTTTGGACTCAAATTCTGGCTCTCTGCACCTATTCGCAGTTTGAAATTCCTACTTTTTATACCAAAAATCTGCCAATTACTGAAAGCGGCGGTGGGTCACATTTTACCCAAACCCCCCTGTAATTTTCAAAATATCCCGAACATCCCAAATTCGATACCTGAGCCATATTATGGACCCAAATTCTGGCTCTCTGCACCTATTCGCAGTTTGAAATTCCTACTTTTTATACCAAAAATATGCGAATTACTGAAAGAGGTTCTGTGTCACATTTTGCCTAAACCCCCCCTGCCGTTTTCAAAATATCCCAAACAACCCAAATTCGATACCTGAGCCATATTTTGGACCCAAATTCTGGCTCTCTGCACCTATTCGCCATTTGAAATTCCGAATTTTTATACCAAAATTCTGTCAATTACTGAAAGCGGCGGTGGGTCACATTTTGCCCAAACCCCTTCTGCAGTTTTCAAAATATCCCAAACATCCCAAATTCGATACCTGAGCCATATTTTGGCCCCAAATTCTGGCTCTCTGCACCTATTCGCAGTTTGAAATTCCGACTTTTTATACCAAAAATATGCCAATTACTGAAAGCGGCGGTGGGTCACATTTTTCCCAAACCCCCCTGCAGTTTTCAAAATATCCCAAACATCCCAAATTCGATACCTGAGCCATATTTTGGACCCAAATTCCGACTCTCTGCACCTATTCGCCGTTTGAAATTCCGAATTTTTATACAAAAAATCTGCCAATTACTGACAGCGGCTATCGGACACATTTCGCCCAAACCCCCTTGCAGTTTTCAAAATATCCCATATTCGATACCTGAGCCATATTTTGGACCCAAATTCTGGCTCTCTGCACCTATTCGCAGTTTGAAATTCCGAATTTTTATACCAAAAATATGCCAATTACTGAAAGCGGCGGTGGGTCACATTTTGCCCAAACCCCCCCCCCCCCCTGCAGTTTTCAAAATGTCCCAAACATTCCAAATTCGATACCTGAGCCATATTTTGGACCCAAATTCTGGCTCTCTGCACCTATTCGCAGTTTGAAATTCCGACTTTTTATACCAAAAATATGCCAATTACTGAAAGCAGCGGTGGGTCACATTTTGCCCAAACCCCCATGCAGTTATCAAAATATCCCAAACATCCCAAATTCGATACCTGGGCCATATTTTGGACCGAAATTCTGGCTCTCTGCACCTATTCGCAGTTTGAAATTTCGAATTTTTAGACCAAAAATCTGACAATTACTGAAAGCGGCGGTGGGTCACATTTTGCCCAAACCCCCCTGTAATTTTCAAAATATCCCGAACATCCCAAATTCGATACCTGAGCCATATTTTGGACCCAAATTCCGGCTCTCTGCACCTATTCGCCGTTTGAAATTCCGACTTTTTTATCAAAAAATCTGCCAATTACTGAGAGCGGCTAGCGGACATATTTCGCCCAAACCCCCTTGCAGTTTTCAAAATATCCCAAATTCGATACCTGAGCCATATTTTGGACTCAAATTCTGGATCTCTGCACCTATTCGCAGTTTGAAATTCCTACTTTTTATACCAAAAATCTGCCAATTACTGAAAGAGGCTGTGTGTCACATTTTGCCTAAACCCCCTCTGCCGTTTTCAAAATATCCCAAACAACCCAAATTCGATACCTGAGCCATATTTTGGACCCAAATTCTGGCTCTCTGCACCTATTCGCCATTTGAAATTCCGACTTTTTATACCAAAATTCTGTCAATTTCTGAAAGCGGCGGTGGGTCACATTTTGACCAAACCCCCCTGCAGTTTTCAAAATATCCTAAACATCCCAAATTCGATACCTGAGCCATATTTTGGACCCAAATTCTGGCTCTCTGCACCTATTCGCAGTTTGAAATTCTGACTTTTTATACCAAAAATATGCCAATTACTGAAAGCGGCGGTGGGTCACATTTTTGCCAAACCCCCCTGCAGTTTTCAAAATATCCCAAACATCCCAAATTCGATACCTGAGCCATATTTTGGACCCAAATTCCGGCTCTCTGCACCTATTCGCCGTTTGAAATTCCGACTTTTTATACAAAAAATCTGCCAATTACTGAGAGCGGCTAGCGGACATATTTCGCCCAAACCCCCTTGCAGTTTTCAAAATATCCCAAATTCGATACCTGAGCCATATTTTGGACTCAAATTCTGGCTCTCTGCACCTATTCGCAGTTTGAAATTCCTACTTTTTATACCAAAAATCTGCCAATTACTGAAAGCGGCGGTGGGTCACATTTTACCCAAACCCCCCTGTAATTTTCAAAATATCCCGAACATCCCAAATTCGATACCTGAGCCATATTTTGGACCCAAATTCTGGCTCTCTGCACCTATTCGCAGTTTGAAATTCCTACTTTTTATACCAAAAATATGCGAATTACTGAAAGAGGCTCTGTGTCACATTTTGCCTAAACCCCCCCTGCCGTTTTCAAAATATCCCAAACAACCCAAATTCGATACCTGAGCCATATTTTGGACCCAAATTCTGGCTCTCTGCAGCTATTCGCCATTTGAAATTCCGAATTTTTATACCAAAATTCTGTCAATTACTGAAAGCGGCGGTGGGTCACATTTTGCCCAAACCCCTTCTGCAGTTTTCAAAATATCCCAAACATCCCAAATTCGATACCTGAGCCATATTTTGGCCCCAAATTCTGGCTCTCTGCACCTATTCGCAGTTTGAAATTCCGACTTTTTATACCAAAAACATGCCAATTACTGAAAGCGGCGGTGGGTCACATTTTTCCCAAACCCCCCTGCAGTTTTCAAAATATCCCAAACATCCCAAATTCGATACCTGAGCCATATTTTGGACCCAAATTCCGACTCTCTGCACCTATTCGCCGTTTGAAATTCCGAATTTTTATACAAAAAATCTGCCAATTACTGACAGCGGCTATCGGACACATTTCGCCCAAACCCCCTTGCAGTTTTCAAAATATCCCATATTCGATACGTGAGCAATATTTTGGATCCAAATTCTGGCTCTCTGCACCTATTCGCCGTTTGAAATTCCGAATTTTTATACAAAAAATCTGCCAATTACTGACAGCGGCTATCGGACACATTTCGCCCAAACCCCCTTGCAGTTTTCAAAATATCCCATATTCGATACCTGAGCAATATTTTGGATCCAAATTCTGGCTCTCTGCACCTATTCGCAGTTTGAAATTCCGAATTTTTATACCAAAAATATGCCAATTACTGAAAGCAGCGGTGGGTCACATTTTGCCCAAACCCCCATGCAGTTTTCAAAATATCCCAAACATCCCAAATTCGATACCTGAGCCATATTTTGGACCGAAATTCTGGCTCTCTGCACCTATTCGCAGTTTGAAATTTCGAATTTTTAGACCAAAAATCTGACAATTACTGAAAGCGGCGGTGGGTCACATTTTGCCCAAACCCCCCTGTAATTTTCAAAATATCCCGAACATCCCAAATTCGATACCTGAGCCATATTTTGGACCCAAATTCCGGCTCTCTGCACCTATTCGCCGTTTGAAATTCCGACTTTTTTATCAAAAAATCTGCCAATTACTGAGAGCGGCTAGCGGACATATTTCGCCCAAACCCCCTTGCAGTTTTCAAAATATCCCAAATTCGATACCTGAGCCATATTTTGGACTCAAATTCTGGATCTCTGCACCTATTCGCAGTTTGAAATTCCTACTTTTTATACCAAAAATCTGCCATTTACTGAAAGAGGCTGTGTGTCACATTTTGCCTAAACCCCCTCTGCCGTTTTAAAAATATCCCAAACAACCCAAATTCGATACCTGAGCCATATTTTGGACCCAAATTCAGGCTCTCTGCACCTATTCACCATTTGAAATTCCGACTTTTTATACCAAAATTCTGTCAATTTCTGAGAGCGGCGGTGCGTCACATTTTGCCCATACCCCCCTGCAGTTTTCAAAATATCCTAAAGATCCCAAATTCGATACCTGAGCCATATTTTGGCCCCAAATTCCGGCTCTCTGCACCTATTCGCTGTTTGAAATTCGGACTTTTTATACAAAAAATCTGCCAATTACTGAGAGCGGCTATCGGATATATTTCGCCCAAACCCCCTTGCAGTTTTCAAAATATCCCAAATTCGATACCTGAGCCATATTTTGGACTCAAATTCTGGCTCTCTGCACCTATTCGCAGTTTGAAATTCCTACTTTTTATACCAAAAATCTGCCAATTACTGAAAGAGGCTGTGTGTCACATTTTGCCTAAACCCCCTCTGCCGTTTTCAAAATATCCCAAACAACCCAAATTCGATACCTGAGCCATATTTTGGACCCAAATTCTGGCTCTCTGCACCTATTCGCCATTTGAAATTCCGACTTTTTATACCAAAATTCTGTCAATTACTGAAAGCGGCGGTGGGTCACATTTTGCCCAAACCCCTTCTGTAGTTTTCAAAATATCCCAAACATCCCAAATTCGATACCTGAGCCATATTTTGGCCCCAAATTCTGGCTCTCTGCACCTATTCGCAGTTTGAAATTCCGACTTTTTATACCAAAAATATGCCAATTACTGAAAGCGGCGGTGGGTCACAATTTGCCTAAACCCCCCTGCAGTTCTCAAAATATCCCAAACATCCCAAATTCGATACTTTAGCCATATTTTGTACCCAAATTCTGGCTCTCTGCACCTATCCGCAGTTTGAAATTCCGAATTTTTATACCAAAAATCTGCCAATTACTGAAAGCAGCGGTGGGTCACATTTTGCCCAAACCCCCCTGTAGTTTTCAAAATATCCCTAACATCCCAAATTCGATACCTGAGCCATATTTTGGACCCAAATTCTGGCTCTCTGCACCTATTCGCAGTTTGAAATTCCTAATTTTTATACCAAAAATATGCCAATTACTGAAAGCGGCGGAGGGTCACATTTTGCCTAAACCCTCCCCCCCCTGCAGTTTTCAAAATCTCCCAAACATCCCAAATTCGATACCTGAGCCATATTTTGGACCCAAATTCTGGCTCTCTGCACCTATTCGCAGTTTGAAATTCCGACTTTTTATACCAAAAATATGCCAATTACTGAAAGCAGCGGTGGATCACATTTTGCCCAAACCCCCATGCAGTTTTCAAAATATCCCAAACATCCCAAATTCGATACCTGAGCCATATTTTGGACCGAAATTCTGGCTCTCTGCACCTATTCGCAGTTTGAAATTTCGAATTTTTAGACCAAAAATCTGACAATTACTGAAAGCGGCGGTGGGTCACATTTTGCCCAAACCCCCCTGTAATTTTCAAAATATCCCGAACATCCCAAATTCGATACCTGAGCCATATTTTGGACCCAAATTCCGGCTCTCTGCACCTATTCGCCGTTTGAAATTCCGACTTTTTATACAAAAAATCTGCCAATTACTGAGAGCGGCTATCGGATATATTTCGCCCAAACCCCCTTGCAGTTTTCAAAATATCCCAAATTCGATACCTGAGCCATATTTTGGACTCAAATTCTGGCTCTCTGCACCTATTCGCAGTTTGAAATTCCTACTTTTTATACCAAAAATCTGCCAATTACTGAAAGAGGCTGTTTGTCACATTTTGCCTAAACCCCCTCTGCCGTTTTCAAAATATCCCAAACAACCCAAATTCGATACCTGAGCCATATTTTGGACCCAAATTCTGGCTCTCTGCACCTATTCGCCATTTGAAATTCCGACTTTTTATACCAAAATTCTGTCAATTTCTGAGAGCGGCGGTGCGTCACATTTTGCCCAAACCCCCCTGCAGTTTTCAAAATATCCTAAACATCCCAAATTCGATACCTGAGCCATATTTTGGACCCAAATTCTGGCTCTCTGCACCTATTCGCAGTTTGAAATTCCGACTTTTTATACCAAAAATATGCCAATTACTGAAAGCGGCGGTGGGTCACAATTTGCCTAAACCCCCCTGCAGTTCTCAAAATATCCCAAACATCCCAAATTCGATACTTTAGCCATATTTTGGACCCAAATTCTGGCTCTCTGCACCTATCCGCAGTTTGAAATTCCGAATTTTTATACCAAAAATCTGCCAATTACTGAAAGAGGCTGTGTGTCACATTTTGCCTAAACCCCCCTGCCGTTTTCAAAATATCCCAAATAACCTAAATTCTATACCTGAGCAAAATTTTGGACCCAAATTCTTGCTCTCTGCACCTATTCGCTATTTAAAATTCCGAATTTTTATACCAAAAATCTGTCAATTGCTGAAAGCGGCGGTGGGTCACATTTTGCCCAAACCCCCCTGCAGTTTTCAAAATATCCCAAATTCGATACCTTAGCCATATTTTGGACCCAAATTCTGGCTCTCTGCACCTATTCGCAGGTTAAAATTCCGAATTTTTATACCAAAAATATGCCAATTACTGAAAGCGGCGGTGGGTCACATTTTGCCCAAACCCCCCCCCCCCCTGCAGTTTTCAAAATGTCCCAAACATCCCAAATTCGATACCTGAGCCATATTTTGGACCCAAATTCTGGCTCTCTGCACCTATTCGCAGTTTGAAATTCCGACTTTTTATACCAAAAATATGCCAATTACTGAAAGCAGCGGTGGGTCACATTTTGCCCAAACCCCCATGCAGTTTTCAAAATATCCCAAACATCCCAAATTCGATACCTGAGCCATATTTTGGACCGAAATTCTGGCTCTCTGCACCTATTCGCAGTTTGAAATTTTGAATTTTTAGACCAAAAATCTGACAATTACTGAAAGCGGCGGTGGGTCACATTTTGCCCAAACCCCCCTGTAATTTTCAAAATATGCCGAACATCCCAAATTCGATACCTGAGCCATATTTTGGACCCAAATTCCGGCTCTCTGCACCTATTCGCCGTTTGAAATTCCGACTTTTTATACAAAAAATCTGCCAATTACTGAGAGCGGCTATCGGATATATTTCGCCCAAACCCCCTTGCAGTTTTCAAAATATCCCAAATTCGATACCTGAGCCATATTTTGGACTCAAATTCTGGCTCTCTGCACCTATTCGCAGTTTGAAATTCCTACTTTTTATACCAAAAATCTGCCAATTACTGAAAGAGGCTGTGTGTCACATTTTGCCTAAACCCCCTCTGCCGTTTTCAAAATATCCCAAACAACCCAAATTCGATACCTGAGCCATATTTTGGACCCAAATTCTGGCTCTCTGCACCTATTCGCCATTTGAAATTCCGACTTTTTATACCAAAATTCTGTCAATTTCTGAGAGCGGCGGTGCGTCACATTTTGCCCAAACCCCCCTGCAGTTTTCAAAATATCCTAAACATCCCAAATTCGATACCTGAGCCATATTTTGGACCCAAATTCTGGCTCTCTGCACCTATTCGCAGTTTGAAATTCCGACTTTTTATACCAAAAATATGCCAATTACTGAAAGCGGCGGTGGGTCACAATTTGCCTAAACCCCCCTGCAGTTCTCAAAATATCCCAAACATCCCAAATTCGATACTTTAGCCATATTTTGGACCCAAATTCTGGCTCTCTGCACCTATCCGCAGTTTGAAATTCCGAATTTTTATACCAAAAATCTGCCAATTACTGAAAGAGGCTGTGTGTCACATTTTGCCTAAACCCCCCTGCCGTTTTCAAAATATCCCAAATAACCTAAATTCTATACCTGAGCAAAATTTTGGACCCAAATTCTTGCTCTCTGCACCTATTCGCTATTTAAAATTCCGAATTTTTATACCAAAAATCTGTCAATTGCTGAAAGCGGCGGTGGGTCACATTTTGCCCAAACCCCCCTGCAGTTTTCAAAATATCCCAAATTCGATACCTTAGCCATATTTTGGACCCAAATTCTGGCTCTCTGCACCTATTCGCAGGTTAAAATTCCGAATTTTTATACCAAAAATATGCCAATTACTGAAAGCGGCGGTGGGTCACATTTTGCCCAAACCCCCCCCCCCCCCCCTGCAGTTTTCAAAATATCCCAAACATCCCAAATTCGATACCTGAAACACATTTTGGACCCAATTTATGGCCCTCTGCACCTATTCGCAGTTTGAAATTCCGAATTTTTATACCAAAAATATGCCAATTACTGAAAGCGGCGGTGGGTCACATTTTGCTCAAACCCTCCTGCAGTTCTCAAAATATCCCAAACATCCCAAATTCGATACCTTAGCCATATTTTCGACCCAAATTCTGGCTCTCTGCACCTATTCGCAGTTTTAAATTCCGACTTTTTATACCAAAAATAGGCCAATTACTGAAAGCGGCGTTGGGTCACATTTTTCCCAAACCCCCCTGCAGTTTTCAAAATATCCCAAATTCGATACCTTAGATATATTTTGGACCCAAATTCTGGCTCTCTGCACCTATTCGCAGTTTAAAATTCCGAATTTTTATACCAAAAATATGCCAATTACTGAAAGCGGCGGTGGGTCACATTTTGCCCAAACCCCTTCTGCAGTTTTCAAAATATCCCAAACATCCCAAATTCGATACCTGAGCCATATTTTGGCCCCAAATTCTGGCTCTCTGCACCTATTCGCAGTTTGAAATTCCGAATTTTTATACCAAAAATATGCCAATTACTGAAAGCGGCGGTGGGTCACATTTTTCCCAAACCCCCCTGCAGTTTTCAAAATATCCCAAACATCCCAAATTCGATACCTGAGCCATATTTTGGACCCAAATTCCGACTCTCTGCACCTATTCACCGTTTGAAATTCCGAATTTTTATACAAAAAATCTGCCAATTACTGACAGCGGCTATCGGACACATTTCGCCAAAACCCCCTTGCAGTTTTCAAAATATCCCATATTTGATACCTGAGCCATATTTTGGACCCAAATTCAGGCTCTCTGCACCTATTCGCAGTTTGAAATTCCGAATTTTTATACCAAAAATATGCCAATTACTGAAAGCGGCGGTGGGTCACATTTTGCCCAAACCCCCCCCCCCCCTGCAGTTTTCAAAATGTCCCAAACATCCCAAATTCGATACCTGAGCAATATTTTGGACCCAAATTCTGGCTCTCTGCACCTATTCGCAGTTTGAAATTCCGACTTTTTATACCAAAAATATGCCAATTACTGAAAGCAGCGGTGGGTCACATTTTGCCCAAACCCCCATGCAGTTTTCAAAATATCCCAAACATCCCAAATTCGATACCTGAGCCATATTTTGGACCGAAATTCTGGCTCTCTGCACCTATTCGCAGTTTGAAATTTCGAATTTTTAGACCAAAAATCTGACAATTACTAAAAGCGGCGGTGGGTCACATTTTGCCCAAACCCCCCTGTAATTTTCAAAATATCCCGAACATCCCAAATTCGATACCTGAGCCATATTTTGGACCCAAATTCCGGCTCTCTGCACCTATTCGCCGTTTGAAATTCCGACTTTTTATACCAAAAATCTGCCAATTACTGAGAGCGGCTATCGGATATATTTCGCCCAAACCCCCTTGCAGTTTTCAAAATATCCCAAATTCGATACCTGAGCCATATTTTGGACTCAAATTCTGGCTCTCTGCACCTATTCGCAGTTTGAAATTCCTACTTTTTATACCAAAAATCTGCCAATTACTGAAAGAGGCTGTGTGTCACATTTTGCCTAAACCCCCTCTGCCGTTTTCAAAATATCCCAAACAACCCAAATTCGATACCTGAACCATATTTTGGACCCAAATTCTGGCTCTCTGCACCTATTCGCCATTTGAAATTCCGAATTTTTATACCAAAATTCTGTCAATTTCTGAGAGCGGCGGTGCGTCACATTTTGCCCAAACCCCCCTGCAGTTTTCAAAATATCCTAAACATCCCAAATTCGATACCTGAGCCACATTTTGGACCCAAATTCTGGCTCTCTGCACCTATTCGCAGTTTGAAATTCCGACTTTTTATACCAAAAATATGCCAATTACTGAAAGCGGCGGTGGGTCACAATTTGCCTAAACCCCCCTGCAGTTCTCAAAATATCCCAAACATCCCAAATTCGATACTTTAGCCATATTTTGGACCCAAATTCTGGCTCTCTGCACCTATCCGCAGTTTGAAATTCCGAATTTTTATACCAAAAATCTGCCAATTACTGAAAGAGGCTGTGTGTCACATTTTGCCTAAACCCCCCTGCCGTTTTCAAAATATCCCAAATAACCTAAATTCTATACCTGAGCAAAATTTTGGACCCAAATTCTTGCTCTCTGCACCTATTCGCTATTTAAAATTCCGAATTTTTATACCAAAAATCTGTCAATTGCTGAAAGCGGCGGTGGGTCACATTTTGCCCAAACCCCCCTGCAGTTTTCAAAATATCCCAAATTCGATACCTTAGCCATATTTTGGACCCAAATTCTGGCTCTCTGCACCTATTCGCAGGTTAAAATTCCGAATTTTTATACCAAAAATATGCCAATTACTGAAAGCGGCGGTGGGTCACATTTTGCCCAAACCCCCCCCCCCCCTGCAGTTTTCAAAATATCCCAAACATCCCAAATTCGATACCTGAAACACATTTTGGACCCAATTTATGGCCCTCTGCACCTATTCGCAGTTTGAAATTCCGAATTTTTATACCAAAAATATGCCAATTACTGAAAGCGGCGGTGGGTCACATTTTGCTCAAACCCTCCTGCAGTTCTCAAAATATCCCAAACATCCCAAATTCGATACCTTAGCCATATTTTCGACCCAAATTCTGGCTCTCTGCACCTATTCGCAGTTTTAAATTCCGACTTTTTATACCAAAAATAGGCCAATTACTGAAAGCGGCGTTGGGTCACATTTTTCCCAAACCCCCCTGCAGTTTTCAAAATATCCCAAATTCGATACCTTAGATATATTTTGGACCCAAATTCTGGCTCTCTGCACCTATTCGCAGTTTAAAATTCCGAATTTTTATACCAAAAATATGCCAATTACTGAAAGCGGCGGTGGGTCACATTTTGCCCAAACCCCTTCTGCAGTTTTCAAAATATCCCAAACATCCCAAATTCGATACCTGAGCCATATTTTGGCCCCAAATTCTGGCTCTCTGCACCTATTCGCAGTTTGAAATTCCGAATTTTTATACCAAAAATATGCCAATTACTGAAAGCGGCGGTGGGTCACATTTTTCCCAAACCCCCCTGCAGTTTTCAAAATATCCCAAACATCCCAAATTCGATACCTGAGCCATATTTTGGACCCAAATTCCGACTCTCTGCACCTATTCACCGTTTGAAATTCCGAATTTTTATACAAAAAATCTGCCAATTACTGACAGCGGCTATCGGACACATTTCGCCAAAACCCCCTTGCAGTTTTCAAAATATCCCATATTTGATACCTGAGCCATATTTTGGACCCAAATTCAGGCTCTCTGCACCTATTCGCAGTTTGAAATTCCGAATTTTTATACCAAAAATATGCCAATTACTGAAAGCGGCGGTGGGTCACATTTTGCCCAAACCCCCCCCCCCCCCCTGCAGTTTTCAAAATGTCCCAAACATCCCAAATTCGATACCTGAGCAATATTTTGGACCCAAATTCTGGCTCTCTGCACCTATTCGCAGTTTGAAATTCCGACTTTTTATACCAAAAATATGCCAATTACTGAAAGCAGCGGTGGGTCACATTTTGCCCAAACCCCCATGCAGTTTTCAAAATATCCCAAACATCCCAAATTCGATACCTGAGCCATATTTTGGACCGAAATTCTGGCTCTCTGCACCTATTCGCAGTTTGAAATTTCGAATTTTTAGACCAAAAATCTGACAATTACTAAAAGCGGCGGTGGGTCACATTTTGCCCAAACCCCCCTGTAATTTTCAAAATATCCCGAACATCCCAAATTCGATACCTGAGCCATATTTTGGACCCAAATTCCGGCTCTCTGCACCTATTCGCCGTTTGAAATTCCGACTTTTTATACCAAAAATCTGCCAATTACTGAGAGCGGCTATCGGATATATTTCGCCCAAACCCCCTTGCAGTTTTCAAAATATCCCAAATTCGATACCTGAGCCATATTTTGGACTCAAATTCTGGCTCTCTGCACCTATTCGCAGTTTGAAATTCCTACTTTTTATACCAAAAATCTGCCAATTACTGAAAGAGGCTGTGTGTCACATTTTGCCTAAACCCCCTCTGCCGTTTTCAAAATATCCCAAACAACCCAAATTCGATACCTGAACCATATTTTGGACCCAAATTCTGGCTCTCTGCACCTATTCGCCATTTGAAATTCCGAATTTTTATACCAAAATTCTGTCAATTTCTGAGAGCGGCGGTGCGTCACATTTTGCCCAAACCCCCCTGCAGTTTTCAAAATATCCTAAACATCCCAAATTCGATACCTGAGCCACATTTTGGACCCAAATTCTGGCTCTCTGCACCTATTCGCAGTTTGAAATTCCGACTTTTTATACCAAAAATATGCCAATTACTGAAAGCGGCGGTGGGTCACAATTTGCCTAAACCCCCCTGCAGTTCTCAAAATATCCCAAACATCCCAAATTCGATACTTTAGCCATATTTTGGACCCAAATTCTGGCTCTCTGCACCTATCCGCAGTTTGAAATTCCGAATTTTTATACCAAAAATCTGCCAATTACTGAAAGCAGCGGTGGGTCACATTTTGCCCAAACCCCCCTGTAGTTTTCAAAATATCCCTAACATCCCAAATTCGATACCTGAGCCATATTTTGGACCCAAATTCTGGCTCTCTGCACCTATTCGCAGTTTGAAATTCCTAATTTTTATACTAAATATGCCAATTACTGAAAGAGGTTGTGTGTCACATTTTGCCTAAACCCCCCTGCCGTTTTCAAAATATCCCAAATAACCTAAATTCTATACCTGAGCCAAATTTTGGACCCAAATTCTTGCTCTCTGCACCTATTCGCTATTTAAAATTCCGAATTTTTATACCAAAAATCTGTCAATTGCTGAAAGCGGCGTTGGGTCACATTTTGCCCAAACCCCCCTGCAGTTTTCAAAATATCCCAAATTCGATACCTTAGCCATATTTTGGACCCAAATTCTGGCTCTCTGCACCTATTCGCAGGTTAAAATTCCGAATTTTTATACCAAAAATATGCCAATTACTGAAAGCGGCGGTGGGTCACATTTTGCCCAACCCCCCCCCCCTGCAATTTTCAAAATATCCCAAACATCCCAAATTCGATACCTGAAACACATTTTGGACCCAATTTATGGCCCTCTGCACCTATTCGCAGTTTGAAATTCCGAATTTTTATACCAAAAATATGCCAATTACTGAAAGCGGCGGTGGGTCACATTTTGCTCAAACCCTCCTGCAGTTCTCAAAATATCCCAAACATCCCAAATTCGATACCTTAGCCATATTTTCGACCCAAATTCTGGCTCTCTGCACCTATTCGCAGTTTTAAATTCCGACTTTTTATACCAAAAATAGGCCAATTACTGAAAGCGGCGTTGGGTCACATTTTTCCCAAACCCCCCTGCAGTTTTCAAAATATCCCAAATTCGATACCTTAGATATATTTTGGACCCAAATTCTGGCTCTCTGCACCTATTCGCAGTTTAAAATTCCGAATTTTTATACCAAAAATATGCCAATTACTGAAAGCGGCGGTGGGTCACATTTTGCCCAAAACCCCTCCCTGCAGTTTTCAAAATATCCCAAACATCCCAAATTCGATACCTGAACCACATTTTGGATTCAATTTCTGGCCCTCTGCACCTATTCGCAGTTTGAAATTCCGACTTTTTATACCAAAAATAGGCCAATTACTGAATGCTGCGGTGGGTCACATTTTGCCCAAACGCCCCTGCAGTTTTCAAAATATCCCAAACATCCCAAATTCGATACCTGAGCCATATTTTGGACCCAAATTCTGGCTCTCTGCAACTATTCGCTGTTTTAAAATCCGACTTTTTAGACAAAAAGTCTGCCAATTACTGAGAGCGGCTATGTGTCACATTTTGCCCAAACCCCCTTGCAGTTTTCAAAATATCCCAAACATCCCAAATTCGATACCTGATCCATATTTTGGACCTAAATCCTGGCTCTCTGCACGTATTCGCAGTTTGAAATTCCGACTTTTTATACCAAAAATATACCAATTACTGAAAGCAGCGGTGGGTCACATTTTGCCCAAACCCCCCTGCAGTTTTCAAAATATCCCAAACATCCCAAATTCGATACCTAACCCATATTTTGGACCCAAATTCTGGCTCTCTGCACCTATTCGCCATTTGAAATTCCGACTTTTTATACCAAAATTCTGTCAATTACTGAAAGCGGCGGTGGGTTACATTTTGCCCAAACCCCCCTGCAGTTTTCAAAATATCCCAAACATTCCAAATTCGATACCTGAGCCATATTTTGGACCCAAATTCTGGCTCTCTGCACCTATCTGCAGTTTGAAATTCCGAATTTTTATACCAAAAATCTGCCAATTACTGAAAGCGGCGGTGGGTCACATTTTGCCCAAACCCCCCTGTAATTTTTAAAATATCCCTAACATCTCAAATTCGATACCTGAGCCATATTTTGGACCCAAATTCTGGCTCTCTGCACCTATTCGCAGTTTGAAATTCCGAATTTTTATACCAAAAATCTGCCAATTACTGAAAGCGGCGGTGGGTCACATTTTGCCCAAACCCCCCTGTAATTTTTAAAATATCCCTAACATCCCAAATTCGATACCTGAGCCATATTTTGGACCCAAATTCTGGCTCTCTGCACCTATTCGCAGTTTGAAATTCCGACTTTTTATACCAAAAATATGCCAATTACTGAAAGCAGCGGTGGGTCACATTTTGCCCAAACCCCAATGCAGTTTTCAAAATATCCCAAACATCCCAAATTCGATACCTGAGCCATATTTTGGACCGAAATTCTGGCTCTCTGCACCTATTCGCAGTTTGAAATTTCGAATTTTTAGACCAAAAATCTGACAATTACTGAAAGCGGCGGTGGGTCACACTTTGCCCAAACCCCCCTGTAATTTTCAAAATATCCCGAACATCCCAAATTCGATACCTGAGCCATATTTTGGACCCAAATTCCGGCTCTCTGCACCTATTCGCCGTTTGAAATTCCGACTTTTTATACAAAAAATCTGCCAATTACTGAGAGCGGCTATCGGATATATTTCGCCCAAACCCCCTTGCAGTTTTCAAAATATCCCAAATTCGATACCTGAGCCATATTTTGGACCCAAATTCTGGCTCTCTGCACCTATTCGCCATTTGAATCTCCGACTTTTTATACCAAAATTCTGTCAATTTCTGAAAGCGGCGGTGGGTCACATTTTGCCCAAACCCCCCTGCAGTTTTCAAAATATCCTAAACATCCCAAATTCGATACCTGAGCCATATTTTGGACCCAAATTCTGGCTCTCTGCACCTATTCGCAGTTTGAAATTCCGACTTTTTATACCAAAAATATGCCAATTACTGAAAGCGGCGGTGGGTCACATTTTTCCCAAACCCCCCTGCAGTTTTCAAAATATCCCAAACATCCCAAATTCGATACCTGAGCCATATTTTGGACCCAAATTCCGGCTCTCTGCACCTATTCGCCGTTTGAAATTCCGACTTTTTATACAAAAAATCTGCCAATTACTGAGAGCGGCTATCGGACATATTTCGCCCAAACCCCCTTGCAGTTTTCAAAATATCCCAAATTCGATACCTGAGCCATATTTTGGACTCAAATTCTGGCTCTCTGCACCTATTCGCAGTTTGATATTCCTACTTTCTATACCAAAAATCTGCCAATTACTGAAAGAGGCTGTGTGTCACATTTTGCCTAAACCCCCTCTGCCGTTTTCAAAATATCCCAAACAACCCAAATTCGATACCTGAGCCATATTTTGGACCCAAATTCTGGCTCTCTGCACCTATTCGCCATTTGAAATTCCGACTTTTTATACCAAAATTCTGTCAATTTCTGAGAGCGGCAGTGCGTCACATTTTGCCCAAACCCCCCTGCAGTTTTCAAAATATCCCAAATTCGATACCTGAAACACATTTTGGACCCAAATTCTGGCTCACTGCACCTATTCGCAGTTTGAAATTCCGACTTTTTATACCAAAAATATGCCAATTACTGAAAGCGGCGGTGGGTCACATTTTGCCTAAACCCCCCTGCAGTTCTCAAAATATCCCAAACATCCCAAATTCGATACTTTAGCCATATTTTGGACCCAAATTCTGGCTCTCTGCACCTATCCGCAGTTTGAAATTCCGAATTTTTATACCAAAAATCTGCCAATTACTGAAAGCAGCGGTGGGTCACATTTTGCCCAAACCCCCCTGTAGTTTTCAAAATATCCCTAACATCCCAAATTCGATACCTGAGCCATATTTTGGACCCAAATTCTGGCTCTCTGCACCTATTCGCAGTTTGAAATTCCTAATTTTTATACCAAAAATATGCCAATTACTGAAAGAGGCTGTGTGTCACATTATGCCTAAACCCCCCTGCCATTTTCAAAATATCCCAAATAACCTAAATTCTATACCTGAGCCATATTTTGGACCCAAATTCTTGCTCTCTGCACCTATTCGCTATTTAAAATTCCGAATTTTTATACCAAAAATCTGTCAATTGCTGAAAGCGGCGGTGGGTCACATTTTGCCCAAACCCCCCTGCAGTTTTCAAAATATCCCAAATTCGATACCTTAGCCATATTTTGGACCCAAATTCTGGCTCTCTGCACCTATTCGCAGGTTAAAATTCCGAATATTTATACCAAAAATATGCCAATTACTGAAAGCGGCGGTGGGTCACATTTTGACCAAACCCCCCTGCAGTTCTCAAAATATCCCAAACATCCCAAATTCGATACCTTAGCCATATTTTCGAACCAAATTCTGGCTCTCTGCACCTATTCGCAGTTTTAAATACCGACTTTTTATACCAAAAATAGGCCAAATACTGAATGCTGCGGTGGGTCACATTTTGCCCAAACCCCCCTGCAGTTTTCAAAATATCCCAAACATCCCAAATTCGATACCTGAGCCATATTTTGGACCCAAATTCCGGCTCTCTGCACCTATTCGCCGTTTGAAATTCCGACTTTTTATACAAAAAATCTGCCAATTACTGAGAGCGGCTATCGGACATATTTCGCCCAAACCCCCTTGCAGTTTTCAAAATATCCCAAATTCGATACCTGAGCCATATTTTGGACTCAAATTCTGGCTCTCTGCACCTATTCGCAGTTTGAAATTCTGACTTTTTATACAAAAAATCTGCCAATTACTGAAGGCGGCTATGTGTCACATTTTGCCCAAACCCCCTTGCAGTTTTCAAAATATCCCAAACATCCCAAATTCGATACCTGATCCATATTTTGGACCGAAATTCTGGCTCTCTGCACGTATTCGCAGTTTGAAATTCCGACTATTTATACCAAAAATATACCAACTACTGAAAGCAGCGGTGGGTCACATTTTGCCCAAACCCCCCTGCAGTTTTCAAAATATCCCAAACATCCCAAATTCGATACCTAACCCATATTTTGGACCCAAATTCTGGCTCTCTGCACCTATTTGCAGTTTGAAATTCCTAATTTTTATACCAAAAATCTGCCAATTACTGAAAGAGGCTGTGTGTCACATTTTGCCTAAACCCTCCTGCCGTTTTCAAAATATCCCAAACAACCCAAATTCAATGCCTGAGCCATATTTTGGACCCAAATTCTGGCTCTCTGCACCTATTCGCTATTTGAAATTCCGACTTTTTATACCAAAAATCTGCCAATTACTGAAACCTGCGGTGGGTGACATTTTCCCAAACCCCCCTGCAGTTTTCAAAATATCCCAAATTCGATACCTTAGCCATATTTTGGACCCAAATTCTGGCTCTCTGCACCTATTCGCAGTTTAAAATTCCGAATTTTTATACCAAAAATATGCAATTACTGAAAGCGGCGGTGGGTCACATTTTGCCCAAACCCCCCCCCCCCCCCTGCAGTTTTCAAAATATCCCAAACATTCCAAATTCGATACCTGAAACACATTTTGGACCCAATTTCTGGCTCTCTGCACCTATTCGCAGTTTTAAATTCCGACTTTTTATACCAAAAATAGGCCAATTACTGAAAGCGGCGGTGGGTCACATTTTGCCTAAACCCCCCTGCAGTTCTCAAAATATCCCAAACATCCCAAATTCGATACTTTAGCCATATTTTGGACCCAAATTCTGGCTCTCTGCACCTATCCGCAGTTTGAAATTCCGAATTTTTGTACCAAAAATCTGCCAATTACTGAAAGCAGCGGTGGGTCACATTTTGCCCAAACCCCCCTGTAGTTTTCAAAATATCCCTAACATCCCAAATTCGATACCTGAGCCATATTTTGGACCCAAATTCTGGCTCTCTGCACCTATTCGCAGTTTGAAATTCCTAATTTTTATACCAAAAATATGCCAATTACTGAAAGAGGCTGTGTGTCACATTATGCCTAAACCCCCCTGCCATTTTCAAAATATCCCAAATAACCTAAATTCTATACCTGAGCCATATTTTGGACCCAAATTCTTGCTCTCTGCACCTATTCGCTATTTAAAATTCCGAATTTTTATACCAAAAATCTGTCAATTGCTGAAAGCGGCGGTGGGTCACATTTTGCCCAAACCCCCCTGCAGTTTTCAAAATATCCCAAATTCGATACCTTAGCCATATTTTGGACCCAAATTCTGGCTCTCTGCACCTATTCGCAGGTTAAAATTCCGAATTTTAATACCAAAAATATGCCAATTACTGAAAGCGGCGGTGGGTCACATTTTGACCAAACCCCCCTGCAGTTCTCAAAATATCCCAAACATCCCAAATTCGATACCTTAGCCATATTTTCGAACCAAATTCTGGCTCTCTGCACCTATTCGCAGTGTTAAATACCGACTTTTTATACCAAAAATAGGCCAAATACTGAATGCTGCGGTGGGTCACATTTTGCCCAAACCCCCCTGCAGTTTTCAAAATATCCCAAACATCCCAAATTCGATACCTGAGCCATATTTTGGACCCAAATTCCGGCTCTCTGCACCTATTCGCCGTTTGAAATTCCGACTTTTTATACAAAAAATCTGCCAATTACTGAGAGCGGCTATCGGACATATTTCGCCCAAACCCCCTTGCAGTTTTCAAAATATCCCAAATTCGATACCTGAGCCATATTTTGGACTCAAATTCTGGCTCTCTGCACCTATTCGCAGTTTGAAATTCTGACTTTTTATACAAAAAATCTGCCAATTACTGAAGGCGGCTATGTGTCACATTTTGCCCAAACCCCCTTGCAGTTTTCAAAATATCCCAAACATCCCAAATTCGATACCTGATCCATATTTTGGACCGAAATTCTGGCTCTCTGCACGTATTCGCAGTTTGAAATTCCGACTATTTATACCAAAAATATACCAACTACTGAAAGCAGCGGTGGGTCACATTTTGCCCAAACCCCCCTGCAGTTTTCAAAATATCCCAAACATCCCAAATTCGATACCTAACCCATATTTTGGACCCAAATTCTGGCTCTCTGCACCTATTTGCAGTTTGAAATTCCTAATTTTTATACCAAAAATCTGCCAATTACTGAAAGAGGCTGTGTGTCACATTTTGCCTAAACCCTCCTGCCGTTTTCAAAATATCCCAAACAACCCAAATTCAATGCCTGAGCCATATTTTGGACCCAAATTCTGGCTCTCTGCACCTATTCGCTATTTGAAATTCCGACTTTTTATACCAAAAATCTGCCAATTACTGAAACCTGCGGTGGGTGACATTTTCCCAAACCCCCCTGCAGTTTTCAAAATATCCCAAATTCGATACCTTAGCCATATTTTGGACCCAAATTCTGGCTCTCTGCACCTATTCGCAGTTTAAAATTCCGAATTTTTATACCAAAAATATGCAATTACTGAAAGCGGCGGTGGGTCACATTTTGCCCAAACCCCCCCCCCCCCTGCAGTTTTCAAAATATCCCAAACATTCCAAATTCGATACCTGAAACACATTTTGGACCCAATTTCTGGCTCTCTGCACCTATTCGCAGTTTTAAATTCCGACTTTTTATACCAAAAATAGGCCAATTACTGAAAGCGGCGTTGGGTCACATTTTTCCCAAACCCCCTTGCAGTTTTCAAAATATCCCAAATTCGATACCTTAGATATATTTTGGACCCAAATTCTGGCTCTCTGCACCTATTCGCAGTTTAAAATTCCGAATTTTTATACCAAAAATATGCCAATTACTGAAAGCGGCGGTGGGTCACATTTTGCCCAAAACCCCTCCCTGCAGTTTTCAAAATATCCCAAACATCCCAAATTCGATACCTGAACCACATTTTGGATTCAATTTCTGGCCCTCTGCACCTATTCGCAGTTTGAAATTCCGACTTTTTATACCAAAAATATGCCAATTACTGAAAGCGGCGGTGGGTCACATTTTGCCCCCCCCCCCTGCAGTTTTCAAAATGTCCCAAACATCCCAAATTCGATACCTGAGCCATATTTTGGACCCAAATTCTGGCTCTCTGCACCTATTCGCAGTTTTAAATTCCGACTTTTTATAAAAAAAATCTGCCAATTACTGAGAGCGGCTATGTGTCACATTTTGCCCAAACCCCCTTGCAGTTTTCAAAATATCCCAAACATTCCAAATTCGATACCTGAGCCATATTTTGGACCCAAATTCTGGCTCTCTGCACCTATTCGCAGTTTGAAATTCCGACTTTTTATACCAAAATTCTGTCAATTACTGAAAGCGGCGGTGGGTCACATTTTGCCCAAACCCCCCTGCAGTTTTCAAAATATCCCAAACATTCCAAATTCGATACCTGAGCCATATTTTGGACCCAAATTCTGGCTCTCTGCACCTATTCGCAGTTTGAAATTCCGACTTTTTATACCAAAATTCTGTCAATTACTGAAAGCGGCGGTGGGTCACATTTTGCCCAAACCCCCCTGCAGTTTTCAAAATATCCCAAACATTCCAAATTCGATACCTGAGCCATATTTTGGACCCAAATTCTGGCTCTCTGCACCTATCTGCAGTTTGAAATTCCGAATTTTTATACCAAAAATCTGCCAATTACTGAAAGCGGCGGTGGGTCACATTTTGCCCAAACCCCCCTGTAGTTTTTAAAATATCCCTAACATCTCAAATTCGATACCTGAGCTATATTTTGGACCCAAATTCTGGCTCTCTGCACCTATTCGCAGTTTGAAATTCCTACTTTTTATACCAAAAATATGCCAATTACTGAAAGAGGCTTTGTGTCACATTTTGCCTAAACCCCCTCTGCCGTTTTCAAAATATCCCAAACAACCCAAATTCGATACCTGAGCCATATTTTGGACCCAAATTCTGGCTCTCTGCACCTATTCGCCATTTGAAATTCCGACTTTTTATACCAAAACTCTGTCAATTACTGAAAGCGGCGGTGGGTCACATTTTGCCCAAACCCCCCCTGCAGTTTTCAAAATATCCCAAACATCCCAAATTCGATACCTGAGCCATATTTTTGACCCAAATTCTGGCTCTCTGCACCAATCCGCAGTTTGAAATTCCGAATTTTTATACCAAAAATATGCCAATTACTGAAAGCGGCGGTGGGTCACATTTTGCCCAAACCCCCCTGCAGTTCTCAAAATATCCCAAACATCCCAAATTCGATACCTTAGCCATATTTTGGACCCAAATTCTGGCTCTCTGCACCAATCCGCAGTTTGAAATTCCGAATTTTTATACCAAAAATCTGCCAATTACTGAAAGCGGCGGTGGGTCACATTTTGCCCAAACCCCCCTGTAGTTTTCAAAATATCCCTATCATCCCAAATTCGATACCTGAGCCATATTTTGGACCCAAATTCTGGCTCTCTGCACCTATTCGCAGTTTGAAATTCCTAATTTTTATACCAAAAATATGCCAATTACTGAAAGAGGCTGTGTGTCACATTTTGCCTAAACCCCCCTGCCGTTTTCAAAATATCCCAAACAACCCAAATTCGATGCCTGAGCCATATTTTGGACCCAAATTCTGGCTCTCTGCACCTATTCGCTATTTGAAATTCCGACTTTTTATACCAAAAATCTGCCAATTACTGAAACCTGCAGTGGGTCACATTTTGCCCAAACCCCCCTGCAGTTTTCAAAATATCCCAAATTCGATTCCTTAGCCATATTTTGCACCCAAATTCTGGCTCTCTGCACCTATTCGCAGTTTAAAATTCCGAATTTTTATACCAAAAATATGCCAATTACTGAAAGCGGCGGTGGGTCACATTTTGCCCAAAACCCCCCCCCCCTGCAGTTTTCAAAATATCCCAAACATCCCAAATTCGATACCTGAACCACATTTTGAACCCAATTTCTGACCCTCTGCACCTATTCGCAGTTTGAAATTCCGACTTTTTATACAAAAAAATATGCCAATTACTGAATGCGGCGGTGGGTCACATTTTGCTCAAATCCCCCTGCAGTTCTCAAAATATCCCAAACATCCCAAATTCGATACCTTAGCCATATTTTCGACCCAAATTCTGGCTCTCTGCACCTATTCGCAGTTTTAAATTCCGAATTTTTATACCAAAAATAGGCCAATTACTGAATGCTGCGGTGGGTCACATTTTGCCCAAACGCCCCTGCAGTTTTCAAAATATCCCAAACATCGCAAATTCGATACCTGAGCCATATTTTGGACCCAAATTCTGGCTCTCTGCAACTATTCGCAGTTTGAAATTCCGACTTTTTATACAAAAAATCTGCCAATTACTGAAAGCGGCGGTGGGTCACATTTTGTCCAAACCCCCTTGCAGTTTTTAAAATATCCCAAACATCCCAAATTCGATACCTGATCCATATTTTGGACCCAAATTCTGGCTCTCTGCACGTATTCGCAGTTTGAAATTCCGAATTTTATACCAAAAATATACCAATTACTGAAATCAGCGGTGGGTCACATTTTGCCCAAACCCCTCTGCAGTTTTCAAAATATCCCAAACATCCCAAATTTGATACCTAACCCATATTTTGGACCCAAATTCTGGCTCTCTGCACTTATTCGCAGTTTGAAATTCCGAATTTTTATACAAAATATCTGCCAATTACTGAAAGCGGCGGTGGGTCACATTTTGCCCAAACCCCCCTGTAGTTTTCAAAATATCCCGAACATCCAAAATTCGATACCTGAGCCATATTTTGGACCCAAATTCTGGCCCTCTGCACCTATTCGCAGTTTGAAATTCTTAATTTTTATACCAAAAATATGCCAATTACTCAAAAAGGCTGTGTGTCACATTTTGCCTAAACCCCCCTGCCGTTTACAAAATATCCCAAACAACCCAAATTCGATGCATGAGCCATGTTTTGGACCAAAATCCTGGCTCTCTGCACCTATTCGCTATTTGAAATTCCGACTTTTTATACCAAAAATCTGTCAATTACTGAAAGCAGCGGTGGGTCACATTTTTCCCAAACCCCCCTGCAGTTTTCAAAATATCCCAAATTCGATACCTTAGCCATATTTTGGACCCAAATTCTGGCTCTCTGCACCTATTCGCATTTTAAAATTCCGAATTTTTATACCAAAAATATGCCAATTACTGAAAGCGGCGGTGGGTCACATTTTGCCCAAACCCCCCTGCACTTCTCAAAATATCCCAAACATCCCAAATTCGATACCCTAGCCATATTTTGGACCCAAATTCTGGCTCTCTGCACCTATTCGCAGGTTTAAATTCCGACTTTATATACCAAAAATATGCCAATTACTGAACGCCGCGGTGGGTCACATTTTGCCCAAACGCCCCTGCAGTTTTCAAAATATCCCAAACATCCCAAATTCGATACCTGAGCCATATTTTGGACCCAAATTCTGGCTCTCTGCACCTATTCGCAGTTTGAAATTCCTAATTTTTATACCAAAAATATGCCAATTACTGAAAGAGGCTGTGTGTCACATTTTGCCTAAACCCCCCTGCCGTTTTTAAAATAGCCCAAACAACCCAAATTCGATGCCTGAGCCATATTTTGGACCCAAATTCTGGCTCTCTGCACCTATTCGCTATTTGAAATTCCGACTTTTTATACCAAAAATCTGCCAATTACTGAAACCTGCAGTGGGTCACATTTTGCCCAAACCCCCCTGCAGTTTCAAAATATCCCAAATTCGATTCCTAAGCCATATTTTGGACCCAAATTCTGGCTCTCTGCACCTATTCGCAGTTTAAAATTCCGAATTTTTATACCAAAACTATGTCAATTACTGAAAGCGGCGGTGGGTCACATTTTGCCCAAAACCCCCCCCTGCAGTTTTCAAAATATCCCAAACATCCCAAATTCGATACCTGAACCACATTTTGGACCCAATTTCTGACCCTCTGCACCTTTTCGCAGTTTGAAATTCCGACTTTTTATACAAAAAATATGCCAATTACTGAATGCGGCGGTGGGTCACATTTTGCTCAAATCCCCCTGCAGTTCTCAAAATATCCCAAACATCCCAAATTCGATACCTTAGCCATATTTTTGACCCAAATTCTGGCTCTCTGCACCTATTCGCAGTTTTAAATTCCGAATTTTTATACCAAAAATAGGCCAATTACTGAATGCTGCGGTGGGTCACATTTTGCCCAAACGCCCCTGCAGTTTTCAAAATATCCCAAACATCGCAAATTCGATACCTGAGCCATATTTTGGACCCAAATTCTGGCTCTCTGCAACTATTCGCAGTTTGAAATTCCGACTTTTTATACAAAAAATCTGCCAATTACTGAAATCGGCGGTGGGTCCCATTTTGTCCAAACCCCCTTGAAGTTTTTAAAATATCCCAAACATCCCAAATTCGATACCTGATCCATATTTTGGACCCAAATTCTGGCTCTCTGCACGTATTCGCAGTTTGAAATTCCGAATTTTATACCAAAAATATACCAATTACTGAAATCAGCGGTGGGTCACATTTTGCCCAAACCCCTCTGCAGTTTTCAAAATATCCCAAACATCCCAAATTTGATACCTAACCCATATTTTGGAGCCAAATTCTGGCTCTCTGCACTTATTCGCAGTTTGAAATTCCGAATTTTTATACAAAATATCTGCCAATTACTGAAAGCGGCGGTGGGTCACATTTTGCCCAAACCCCCCTGTAGTTTTCAAAATATCCCGAACATCCAAAATTCGATACCTGAGCCATATTTTGGACCCAAATTCTGGCCCTCTGCACCTATTCGCAGTTTGAAATTCTTAATTTTTATACCAAAAATATGCCAATTACTCAAAAAGGCTGTGTGTCACATTTTGCCTAAACCCCCCTGCCGTTTACAAAATATCCCAAACAACCCAAATTCGATGCATGAGCCATATTTTGGACCAAAATCCTGGCTCTCTGCACCTATTCGCTATTTGAAATTCCGACTTTTTATACCAAAAATCTGCCAATTACTGAAAGCGGCGGTGGGTCACATTTTTCCCAAACCCCCCTGCAGTTTTCAAAATATCCCAAATTCGATACCTTAGCCATATTTTGGACCCAAATTCTGGCTCTCTGCACCTATTCGCATTTTAAAATTCCGAATTTTTATACCAAAAATATGCCAATTACTGAAAGCAGCGGTGGGTCACATTTTGCCCAAACCCCCCTGCACTTCTCAAAATATCCCAAACATCCCAAATTCGATACCCTAGCCATATTTTGGACCCAAATTCTGGCTCTCTGCACCTATTCGCAGTTTTAAATTCCGACTTTATATACCAAAAATATGCCAATTACTGAACGCCGCGGTGGGTCACATTTTGCCCAAACGCCCCTGCAGTTTTCAAAATATCCCAAACATCCCAAATTCGATACCTGAGCCATATTTTGGACATACATTCTGGCTCTCTGCACCTATTCGCAGTTTGAAATTCCGAATTTTATACAAAAAATCTGCCAATTACTGAGAGCGGCTATGTGTCACATTTTGCCCAAACCCCCTTGCAGTTTTTAAAATATCCCAAACATCCCAAATTCGATACCTGATCCATATTTTGGACCCAAATTCTGGCTCCCTGAACGTATTCGCAGTTTGAAATTCCGACTTTTTATACCAAAAATATACCAATTACTGAAAGCAGCGGTGGGTCACATTTTGCCCAAACCCCCCTGCAGTTTTCAAAATATCCCAAACATCCCAAATTCGATGGCTGAGCCATATTTTGGACCCAAATTCTGGCTCTCTGCACTTATTCGCAGTTTGAAATTCCGAATTTTTATACCCAAAATCTGCCAATTACTGAAAGCGGCGGCGGGTAACATTTTGCTCAAACCCCCCCTATAGTTTTCAAAATATCCCGAACATTCCAAATTCGATACCTGAGCCATATTTTGGACCCAAATTCTGGCTCTCTGCACCTATTCGCAGTTGGAAATTCCTAATTTTTATACCAAAAATATGCCAATTACTGAAAGAGGCCGAGTGTCACATTTTGCCTAAACCCCCCTACCGTTTTCAAAATATCTCAAACAACCCAAATTCGATACCTGAGCCATATTTTGGACCCAAATTCTGGCTCTCTGCACCTATTCGTTATTTGAAATTCTGACTTTTTTACCAAAAATCTGCCAATTACTGAAAGCGACGGTGGGTCACATTTTGCCCAAACCCCCCTGCAGTTTTCAAAATATCCCAAATTCGATACCTTAGCCATATTTTGGACCCAAATTCTGGCTCTCTGCACCTATTCGCAGTTTAAAATTCCGAATTTTTATACCAAAAATCTGCCAATTACTGAAAGCGGCAGTGGGTCACATTTTGCCCAAAACCCCCCCTGCAGTTTTCAAAATATCCCAAACATACCAAATTCGATACCTGAACCATATTTTGGACCCAAATTCTGGCCCTCTGCACCTATTCGCAGTTTGAAATTCCGACTTTTTATACCAAAAATATGCCAATTACTGAAAGCGGCGGGGGGTCACATTTTGCTCAAACCCCCCTGTAGTTTTCAAAATATCCCTATCATCCCAAATTCGATACCTGAACCATATTTTGGACCCAAATTCTAGCTCTCTGCACCTATTCGCAGTTTTAAATTCCGACTTTTTATACCAAAAATAGGCCAATTACTGAATGCTGCGGTATGTCACATTTTGCCCAAACGCCCCTGCAGTTTTCAAAATATCCCAAACATCCCAAATTCGATACCTGAGCCATATTTTGGACCCAAATTCTGGCTCTCTGCAACTATTCGCAGTTTGAAATTCCGAATTTTTATACAAAAAATCTCCCAATTACTGAGAGCGGCTATGTGTCACATTTTGCCCAAACCCTCTTGCAGTTTTCAAAATATCCCAAACATCCCAAATTCGATACCTGATCCATATTTTGGACCTAAATTCTGGCTCTCTGCACGTATTCGCAGTTTGAAATTCCGACTTTTTATACCAAAAATATACCAATTACTGAAAGCAGCGGTGGGTCACATTTTGCCCAAACCCCCCTACAGTTTTCAAAATATCCCAAACATCCCAAATTCGATACCTGAGCCATATTTTGGACCCAAATTCTGGCTCTCTGCACCTATTCGCAGTTTGAAATTCCTAATTTTTATACCAAAAATATGCCAATTACTGAAAGAGGCTGTTTGTCACATTTTGCCTAAACCCCCCTGCCGTTTTCAAAATATCCCAAACAACCCAAATTCGATGCCTGATCCATATTTTGGACCCAAATTCTTTCTCTCTGCACCTATTCGCCGTTTGAAATTCCGACTTTTTATACCAAAAATCTGCCAATTACTGAAAGCGGCGGTGGGTCACATTTTTCCCACACCCCCCTGCAGTTTTCAAAATATCCCAAATTTGATACCTTAGCCATATTTTGGACCCAAATTCTGGCTCTCTGCACCTATTCGCAGTTTAAAATTCCGAATTTTATTACAAAAATATGCCAATTACTGAAAGCAGCGGTGGGTCACATTTTGCCCAAACCCCCCCCCCCCCCTGCAGTTTTTAAAATATCCCAAACATCCCAAATTCGATACCTGAACCACATTTTGGACCCAATTTCTGGCCCTCTGCACCTATTCGCAATTTGAAATTCCTACTTTTTATACCAAAAATATGCCAATTACTGAAAGCGGCGGTGGGTCACATTTTGCCCAAACCCCCCTGCAGTTTTCAAAATATCCCAAACATCCCAAATTCGATACCTGAGTCATATTTTGGACCCAAATTCTGGCTCTCTGCACCTATTCGCCATTTGAAATTCCGACTTTTTATACCAAAAATCTGCCAATTACTGAAAGCGACGGTGGGTCACATTTTGCCCAAACCCCCCTGGAGTTTTCAAAATATCCCAAATTCGATACCTTAGCCATATTTTGGACCCAAATTCTGGCTCTCTGCACCTATTCGCAGTTTAAAATTCCGAATTTTTATACCAAAAATCTGCCAATTACTGAAAGCGGCGGTGGGTCACATTTTGCCTAAACCCCCCAGCAGTTTTCAAAATATCCCAAATTCGATACCTTAGCCATATTTTGGACCCAAATTCTGGCACTCTGCACCTATTCGCAGTTTGAAATTCCGACTTTTTTATACCAAAAATATGCCAATTACTGAAAGCGGCGGGAGGTCACATTTTGCTCAAACCCCCCAGTAGTTTTCAAAATATCCCTCTCATCCCAAATTCGATACCTGAACCATATTTTGGACCCAAATTCTGGCTCTCTGCACCTATTCGCAGTTTTAAATTCCGACTTTTTATACCAAAAATAGGCCAATTACTGAATGCTGCGGTATGTCACATTTTGCCCAAACGCCCCTGCAGTTTTCAAAATATCCCAAACATCCCAAATTCGATACCTGAGCCATATTTTGGACCCAAATTCTGGCTCTCTGCACCTATTCGCAGTTTAAAATTCCGAATTTTATAACAAAAATATGCCAATTACTGAAAGCAGCGGTAGGTCACATTTTGCCCCCCCCCCCCCCCCCCCTACAGTTTTCAAAATATCCCAAACATCCCAAATTCGATACCTGAACCACATTTTGGACCCAATTTCTGGCCCTCTGCACCTATTCGCAGTTTGAAATTCCTTCTTTTTATACCAAAAATATGCCAATTACTGAAAGCGGCGGTGGGTCACATTTTGCTCAAACCCCCCTGCAGTTCTCAAAATATCCCAAACATCCCAAATTCGATACCTTAGCCATATTTTCGACCCAAATTCTGGCTCTCTGCACCTATTCGCAGTTTTAAATTCCGACTTTTTATACCAAAAATAGGCCAATTACTGAATGCTGCGGTGGGTCACATTTTGCCCAAACGCCCCTGCAGTTTTCAAAATATCCCAAACATCCCAAATTCGATATCTGAGCCATATTTTGGAACCAAATTCTGGCTCTCTGCAACTATTCGCAGTTTGAAATTCCGACTTTTTATACAAGAAATCTGCCAATTACTGAGAGCGGCTATGTGTCACATTTTGCCCAAACCCCCTTGCAGTTTTCAAAATATCCCAAACATCCCAAATTCGATACCTGATCCATATTTTGGACCCAAATTCTGGCTCTCTGCACGTATTCGCTGTTTGAAATTCCGACTTTTTATACTAAAAATATACCAATTACTGAAAGCAGCGGTGGGTCACATTTTGCCCAAACACCCCTGCAGTTTTCAAAATATCCCAAACATCCCAAATTCGATACCTAACCCATATTTTGGACCCAAATTCTGGCTCTCTGCACGTATTCGCAGTTTGAAATTCCAAATTTTTATACAAAAAATCTGCCAATTACTGAGAGCGGCTATCGGACATATTTCGCCCAAACCCCCTTGCAGTTTTCAAAATATCCCAAATTCGATACCTGAGCCGTATTTTGGACCCAAATTCTGGCTCTCTGCACCTATTCGTAGTTTGAAATTCCGAATTTTTATACCAAAAATATGCCAATTACTGAAAGCGGCGGTGGGTCACATTTTGCCCAAAACCCCCCCTGCAGTTTTCAAAATGTCCCAAACATCCCAAATTCGATACCTGAGCCATATTTTGGACCCAAATTCTGGCTCTCTGCACCTATTCGCAGTTTGAAATTCCTACTTTTTATACCAAAAATATGCCAATTACTGAAAGAGGCTTTGTGTCACATTTTGCCTAAACCCCCTCAGCCGTTTTCAAAATATCCCAAACAACCCAAATTCGATACCTGAGCCATATTTTGGACCCAAATTCTGGCTCTCTGCACCTATTCGCCATTTGAAATTCCGACTTTTTATACCAAAACTGTGTCAATTACTGAAAGCGGCGGTGGGTCACATTTTGCCCAAACCCCCCTGCAGTTTTCAAAATATCCCAAACATCCCAAATTCGATACCTGAGCCATATTTTGGACCCAAATTCTGGCTCTCTGCACCTATTCGCAGTTTGAAATTCCGACTTTTTATACCAAAAATATGCCAATTACTGAAAGCGGCGGTGGGTCACATTTTGCCCAAACCCCAATGCAGTTCTCAAAATATCCCAAACATCCCAAATTCGATACCTTAGCCATATTTTGGACCCAAATTCTGGCTCTCTGCACCTATCCGCAATTTGAAATTCCGATTTTTTATACAAAAAATCTGCCAATTACTGAAAGCGGCGGTGGGTCACATTTTGCCCAAACCCCCCTGTAGTTTTCAAAATATCCCTATCATCCCAAATTCGATACCTGAGCCATATTTTGGACCCAAATTCTGGCTCTCTGCACCTATTCGCAGTTTGAAATTCCTACTTTTTATACCAAAAATATGCCAATTACTGAAAGAGGCTTTGTGTCACATTTTGCCTAAACCACCTCTGCCGTTTTCAAAATATCCCAAACAACCCAAATTCGATACCTGAGCCATATTTTGGACCCAAATTCTGGCTCTCTGCACCTATTCGCCATTTGAAATTCCGACATTTTATACCAAAACTCTGTCAATTACTGAAAGCGGCGGTGGGTCACATTTTGCCCAAACCCCCCTGCAGTTTTCAAAATATCCCAAACATCCCAAATTCGATACCTGAGTCATATTTTGGACCCAAATTCTGGCTCTCTGCACCTATTCGCAGTTTGAAATTCCGACTTTTTATACCAAAAATATGCCAATTACTGAAAGCGGCGGTGGGTCACATTTTGCCCAAACCCCCCTGCAGTTCTCAAAATATCCCAAACATCCAAAATTCGACACCTTAGCCATATTTTGGACCCAAATTCTGGCTCTCTGCACCTATCCGCAGTTTGAAATTCCGAATTTTTATACCAAAAATCTGCCAATTACTGAAAGCGGCGGTGGGTCACATTTTGCCCAAACCCCCCTGTAGTTTTCAAAATGACCCTATCATCCCAAATTCGATACCTGAGCCATATTTTGGACCCAAATTCTGGCTCTCTGCACCTATTCGCAGTTTGAAATTCCTAATTTTTATACCAAAAATATGCCAATTACTGAAAGAGGCTGTGTGTCACATTTTGCCTAAACCCCCCTGCCGTTTTCAAAATATCCCAAATAACCCAAATTCGATACCTGAGCCATATTTTGGACCCAAATTCTGGCTCTCTGCACCTATTCGCCATTTGAAATTCCGAATTTTTATACCAAAAATCTGTCAATTACTGAAAGCGGCGGTGGGTCACATTTTGCCCAAACCCCCCCTGCAGTTTTCAAAATATCCGAAATTCGATACCTTAGCCATATTTGGACCCAAATTCTGGCTCTCTGCACCTATTCGCAGGTTAAAATTCCGAATTTTTATACCAAAAATATGCCAATTACTGAAAGCGGTGGTGGGTCAAATTTTGGCCAAACCACCCCCCCCCCTGCAGTTTTCAAAATATCCCAAACATCCCAAATTCGATACCTGAACCACATTTTGGACCCAAATTGCGGCCCTCTGCACCTATTCGCAGTTTGATATTCCTACTTTTTATACCAAAAATATGCCAATTACTGAAAGCGGCGGTGGGTCACATTTTGCTCAAACCCCCCTGCAGTTCTCAAAATATCCCAAACATCCCAAATTCGATACCTTAGCCATATTTTCGACGCAAATTCTGGCTCTCTGCAACTATTCGCAGTTTTAAATTCCGACTTTTTATACCAAAAATAGGCGAATTACTGAATGCTGCGGTGGGTCACATTTTGCCCAAACGCCCCTGCAGTTTTCAAAATATCCCAAACATCCCAAATTCGATACCTGAGCCATATTTTGGACCCAAATTCTGGCTCTCTGCACCTATTCGCAGTTTGAAATTCCTTCTTTTTATACCAAAAATATGCCAATTACTGAAAGAGGCTTTGTGTCACATTTTGCCTAAACCCCCTCTGCCGTTTTCAAAATATCCCAAACAACCCAAATTCGATACCTGAGCCATATTTTGGACCCAAATTCTGGCTCTCTGCACCTATTCGCCATTTGAAATTCCGACTTTTTATACCAAAACTGTGTCAATTACTGAAAGCGGCGGTGGGTCACATTTTGCCCAAACCCCCCTGCAGTTATCAAAATATCCCAAACATCCCAAATTCGATACCTGAGCCATATTTTGGACCCAAATTCTGGCTCTCTCTGCACCTATTCGCAGTTTGAAATTCCGACTCTTTATACCAAAAATATGCCAATTACTGAAAGCGGCGGTGGGTCACATTTTGCCCAAACCCCCCTGCAGTTCTCAAAATATCCCAAACATCCCAAATTCGATACCTTAGCCATATTTTGGACCCAAATTCTGGCTCTCTGCACCAATCCGCAGTTTGAAATTCCGAATTTTTATACAAAATATCTGCCAATTACTGAAAGCGGCGGTGGGTCACATTTTGCCCAAACCCCCCTGTAGTTTTCAAAATATCCCGAACATCCAAAATTCGATACCTGAGCCATATTTTGGACCCAAATTCTGGCCCTCTGCACCTATTCGCAGTTTGAAATTCTTAATTTTTATACCAAAAATATGCCAATTACTCAAAAAGGCTGTGTGTCACATTTTGCCTAAACCCCCCTGCCGTTTACAAAATATCCCAAACAACCCAAATTCGATGCATGAGCCATATTTTGGACAAAAATCCTGGCTCTCTGCACCTATTCGCTATTTGAAATTCCGACTTTTTATACCAAAAATCTGCCAATTACTGAAAGCGGCGGTGGGTCACATTTTTCCCAAACCCCCCTGCAGTTTTCAAAATATCCCAAATTCGATACCTTAGCCATATTTTGGACCCAAATTCTGGCTCTCTGCACCTATTCGCATTTTAAAATTCCGAATTTTTATACCAAAAATATGCCAATTACTGAAAGCAGCGGTGGGTCACATTTTGCCCAAACCCCCCTGCACTTCTCAAAATATCCCAAACATCCCAAATTCGATACCCTAGCCATATTTTGGACCCAAATTCTGGCTCTCTGCACCTATTCGCAGTTTTAAATTCCGACTTTATATACCAAAAATATGCCAATTACTGAACGCCGCGGTGGGTCACATTTTGCCCAAACGCCCCTGCAGTTTTCAAAATATCCCAAACATCCCAAATTCGATACCTGAGCCATATTTTGGACATACATTCTGGCTCTCTGCACCTATTCGCAGTTTGAAATTCCGAATTTTATACAAAAAATCTGCCAATTACTGAGAGCGGCTATGTGTCACATTTTGCCCAAACCCCCTTGCAGTTTTTAAAATATCCCAAACATCCCAAATTCGATACCTGATCCATATTTTGGACCCAAATTCTGGCTCCCTGAACGTATTCGCAGTTTGAAATTCCGACTTTTTATACCAAAAATATACCAATTACTGAAAGCAGCGGTGGGTCACATTTTGCCCAAACCCCCCTGCAGTTTTCAAAATATCCCAAACATCCCAAATTCGATGGCTGAGCCATATTTTGGACCCAAATTCTGGCTCTCTGCACTTATTCGCAGTTTGAAATTCCGAATTTTTATACCCAAAATCTGCCAATTACTGAAAGCGGCGGCGGGTCACATTTTGCTCAAACCCCCCCTATAGTTTTCAAAATATCCCGAACATTCCAAATTCGATACCTGAGCCATATTTTGGACCCAAATTCTGGCTCTCTGCACCTATTCGCAGTTGGAAATTCCTAATTTTTATACCAAAAATATGCCAATTACTGAAAGAGGCCGAGTGTCACATTTTGCCTAAACCCCCCTAACGTTTTCAAAATATCCCAAACAACCCAAATTCGATACCTGAGCCATATTTTGGACCCAAATTCTGGCTCTCTGCACCTATTCGTTATTTGAAATTCTGACTTTTTTACCAAAAATCTGCCAATTACTGAAAGCGACGGTGGGTCACATTTTGCCCAAACCCCCCTGCAGTTTTCAAAATATCCCAAATTCGATACCTTAGCCATATTTTGGACCCAAATTCTGGCTCTCTGCACCTATTCGCAGTTTAAAATTCCGAATTTTTATACCAAAAATCTGCCAATTACTGAAAGCGGCAGTGGGTCACATTTTGCCCAAAACCCCCCCTGCAGTTTTCAAAATATCCCAAACATACCAAATTCGATACCTGAACCATATTTTGGACCCAAATTCTGGCCCTCTGCACCTATTCGCAGTTTGAAATTCCGACTTTTTATACCAAAAATATGCCAATTACTGAAAGCGGCGGGGGGTCACATTTTGCTCAAACCCCCCTGTAGTTTTCAAAATATCACTATCATCCCAAATTCGATACCTGAACCATATTTTGGACCCAAATTCTAGCTCTCTGCACCTATTCGCAGTTTTAAATTCCGACTTTTTATACCAAAAATAGGCCAATTACTGAATGCTGCGGTATGTCACATTTTGCCCAAACGCCCCTGCAGTTTTCAAAATATCCCAAACATCCCAAATTCGATACCTGAGCCATATTTTGGACCCAAATTCTGGCTCTCTGCAACTATTCGCAGTTTGAAATTCCGAATTTTTATACAAAAAATCTCCCAATTACTGAGAGCGGCTATGTGTCACATTTTGCCCAAACCCTCTTGCAGTTTTCAAAATATCCCAAACATCCCAAATTCGATACCTGATCCATATTTTGGACCTAAATTCTGGCTCTCTGCACGTATTCGCAGTTTGAAATTCCGACTTTTTATACCAAAAATATACCAATTACTGAAAGCAGCGGTGGGTCACATTTTGCCCAAACCCCCCTACAGTTTTCAAAATATCCCAAACATCCCAAATTCGATACCTGAGCCATATTTTGGACCCAAATTCTGGCTCTCTGCACCTATTCGCAGTTTGAAATTCCTAATTTTTATACCAAAAATATGCCAATTACTGAAAGAGGCTGTTTGTCACATTTTGCCTAAACCCCCCTGCCGTTTTCAAAATATCCCAAACAACCCAAATTCGATGCCTGATCCATATTTTGGACCCAAATTCTTTCTCTCTGCACCTATTCGCCGTTTGAAATTCCGACTTTTTATACCAAAAATCTGCCAATTACTGAAAGCGGCGGTGGGTCACATTTTTCCCACACCCCCCTGCAGTTTTCAAAATATCCCAAATTTGATACCTTAGCCATATTTTGGACCCAAATTCTGGCTCTCTGCACCTATTCGCAGTTTAAAATTCCGAATTTTATTACAAAAATATGCCAATTACTGAAAGCAGCGGTGGGTCACATTTTGCCCAAACCCCCCCCCCCCCTGCAGTTTTCAAAATATCCCAAACATCCCAAATTCGATACCTGAACCACATTTTGGACCCAATTTCTGGCCCTCTGCACCTATTCGCAATTTGAAATTCCTACTTTTTATACCAAAAATATGCCAATTACTGGAAGCGGCGGTGGGTCACATTTTGCCCAAACCCCCCTGCAGTTTTCAAAATATCCCAAACATCCCAAATTCGATACCTGAGTCATATTTTGGACCCAAATTCTGGCTCTCTGCACCTATTCGCCATTTGAAATTCCGACTTTTTATACCAAAAATCTGCCAATTACTGAAAGCGACGGTGGGTCACATTTTGCCCAAACCCCCCTGGAGTTTTCAAAATATCCCAAATTCGATACCTTAGCCATATTTTGGACCCAAATTCTGGCTCTCTGCACCTATTCGCAGTTTAAAATTCCGAATTTTTATACCAAAAATCTGCCAATTACTGAAAGCGGCGGTGGGTCACATTTTGCCTAAACCCCCCAGCAGTTTTCAAAATATCCCAAATTCGATACCTTAGCCATATTTTGGACCCAAATTCTGGCACTCTGCACCTATTCGCAGTTTGAAATTCCGACTTTTTTATACCAAAAATATGCCAATTACTGAAAGCGGCGGGAGGTCACATTTTGCTCAAACCCCCCTGTAGTTTTCAAAATATCCCTCTCATCCCAAATTCGATACCTGAACCATATTTTGGACCCAAATTCTGGCTCTCTGCACCTATTCGCAGTTTTAAATTCCGACTTTTTATACCAAAAATAGGCCAATTACTGAATGCTGCGGTATGTCACATTTTGCCCAAACGCCCCTGCAGTTTTCAAAATATCCCAAACATCCCAAATTCGATACCTGAGCCATATTTTGGACCCAAATTCTGGCTCTCTGCACCTATTCGCAGTTTAAAATTCCGAATTTTATAACAAAAATATGCCAATTACTGAAAGCAGCGGTAGGTCACATTTTGCCCAACCCCCCCCCCCCCCCTACAGTTTTCAAAATATCCCAAACATCCCAAATTCGATACCTGAACCACATTTTGGACCCAATTTCTGGCCCTCTGCACCTATTCGCAGTTTGAAATTCCTTCTTTTTATACCAAAAATATGCCAATTACTGAAAGCGGCGGTGGGTCACATTTTGCTCAAACCCCCCTGCAGTTCTCAAAATATCCCAAACATCCCAAATTCGATACCTTAGCCATATTTTCGACCCAAATTCTGGCTCTCTGCACCTATTCGCAGTTTTAAATTCCGACTTTTTATACCAAAAATAGGCCAATTACTGAATGCTGCGGTGGGTCACATTTTGCCCAAACGCCCCTGCAGTTTTCAAAATATCCCAAACATCCCAAATTCGATATCTGAGCCATATTTTGGAACCAAATTCTGGCTCTCTGCAACTATTCGCAGTTTGAAATTCCGACTTTTTATACAAGAAATCTGCCAATTACTGAGAGCGGCTATGTGTCACATTTTGCCCAAACCCCCTTGCAGTTTTCAAAATATCCCAAACATCCCAAATTCGATACCTGATCCATATTTTGGACCCAAATTCTGGCTCTCTGCACGTATTCGCTGTTTGAAATTCCGACTTTTTATACTAAAAATATACCAATTACTGAAAGCAGCGGTGGGTCACATTTTGCCCAAACACCCCTGCAGTTTTCAAAATATCCCAAACATCCCAAATTCGATACCTAACCCATATTTTGGACCCAAATTCTGGCTCTCTGCACGTATTCGCAGTTTGAAGTTCCAAATTTTTATACAAAAAATCTGCCAATTACTGAGAGCGGCTATCGGACATATTTCGCCCAAACCCCCTTGCAGTTTTCAAAATATCCCAAATTCGATACCTGAGCCGTATTTTGGACCCAAATTCTGGCTCTCTGCACCTATTCGTAGTTTGAAATTCCGAATTTTTATACCAAAAATATGCCAATTACTGAAAGCGGCGGTGGGTCACATTTTGCCCAAAACCCCCCCTGCAGTTTTCAAAATGTCCCAAACATCCCAAATTCGATACCTGAGCCATATTTTGGACCCAAATTCTGGCTCTCTGCACCTATTCGCAGTTTGAAATTCCTACTTTTTATACCAAAAATATGCCAATTACTGAAAGAGGCTTTGTGTCACATTTTGCCTAAACCCCCTCAGCCGTTTTCAAAATATCCCAAACAACCCAAATTCGATACCTGAGCCATATTTTGGACCCAAATTCTGGCTCTCTGCACCTATTCGCCATTTGAAATTCCGACTTTTTATACCAAAACTGTGTCAATTACTGAAAGCGGCGGTGGGTCACATTTTGCCCAAACCCCCCTGCAGTTTTCAAAATATCCCAAACATCCCAAATTCGATACCTGAGCCATATTTTGGACCCAAATTCTGGCTCTCTGCACCTATTCGCAGTTTGAAATTCCGACTTTTTATACCAAAAATATGCCAATTACTGAAAGCGGCGGTGGGTCACATTTTGCCCAAACCCCAATGCAGTTCTCAAAATATCCCAAACATCCCAAATTCGATACCTTAGCCATATTTTGGACCCAAATTCTGGCTCTCTGCACCTATCCGCAATTTGAAATTCCGATTTTTTATACAAAAAATCTGCCAATTACTGAAAGCGGCGGTGGGTCACATTTTGCCCAAACCCCCCTGTAGTTTTCAAAATATCCCTATCATCCCAAATTCGATACCTGAGCCATATTTTGGACCCAAATTCTGGCTCTCTGCACCTATTCGCAGTTTGAAATTCCTACTTTTTATACCAAAAATATGCCAATTACTGAAAGAGGCTTTGTGTCACATTTTGCCTAAACCACCTCTGCCGTTTTCAAAATATCCCAAACAACCCAAATTCGATACCTGAGCCATATTTTGGACCCAAATTCTGGCTCTCTGCACCTATTCGCCATTTGAAATTCCGACATTTTATACCAAAACTCTGTCAATTACTGAAAGCGGCGGTGGGTCACATTTTGCCCAAACCCCCCTGCAGTTTTCAAAATATCCCAAACATCCCAAATTCGATACCTGAGTCATATTTTGGACCCAAATTCTGGCTCTCTGCACCTATTCGCAGTTTGAAATTCCGACTTTTTATACCAAAAATATGCCAATTACTGAAAGCGGCGGTGGGTCACATTTTGCCCAAACCCCCCTGCAGTTCTCAAAATATCCCAAACATCCAAAATTCGACACCTTAGCCATATTTTGGACCCAAATTCTGGCTCTCTGCACCTATCCGCAGTTTGAAATTCCGAATTTTTATACCAAAAATCTGCCAATTACTGAAAGCGGCGGTGGGTCACATTTTGCCCAAACCCCCCTGTAGTTTTCAAAATGACCCTATCATCCCAAATTCGATACCTGAGCCATATTTTGGACCCAAATTCTGGCTCTCTGCACCTATTCGCAGTTTGAAATTCCTAATTTTTATACCAAAAATATGCCAATTACTGAAAGAGGCTGTGTGTCACATTTTGCCTAAACCCCCCTGCCGTTTTCAAAATATCCCAAATAACCCAAATTCGATACCTGAGCCATATTTTGGACCCAAATTCTGGCTCTCTGCACCTATTCGCCATTTGAAATTCCGAATTTTTATACCAAAAATCTGTCAATTACTGAAAGCGGCGGTGGGTCACATTTTGCCCAAACCCCCCCTGCAGTTTTCAAAATATCCGAAATTCGATACCTTAGCCATATTTGGACCCAAATTCTGGCTCTCTGCACCTATTCGCAGGTTAAAATTCCGAATTTTTATACCAAAAATATGCCAATTACTGAAAGCGGTGGTGGGTCAAATTTTGGCCAAACCACCCCCCCCCCTGCAGTTTTCAAAATATCCCAAACATCCCAAATTCGATACCTGAACCACATTTTGGACCCAAATTGCGGCCCTCTGCACCTATTCGCAGTTTGATATTCCTACTTTTTATACCAAAAATATGCCAATTACTGAAAGCGGCGGTGGGTCACATTTTGCTCAAACCCCCCTGCAGTTCTCAAAATATCCCAAACATCCCAAATTCGATACCTTAGCCATATTTTCGACGCAAATTCTGGCTCTCTGCAACTATTCGCAGTTTTAAATTCCGACTTTTTATACCAAAAATAGGCGAATTACTGAATGCTGCGGTGGGTCACATTTTGCCCAAACGCCCCTGCAGTTTTCAAAATATCCCAAACATCCCAAATTCGATACCTGAGCCATATTTTGGACCCAAATTCTGGCTCTCTGCACCTATTCGCAGTTTGAAATTCCTTCTTTTTATACCAAAAATATGCCAATTACTGAAAGAGGCTTTGTGTCACATTTTGCCTAAACCCCCTCTGCCGTTTTCAAAATATCCCAAACAACCCAAATTCGATACCTGAGCCATATTTTGGACCCAAATTCTGGCTCTCTGCACCTATTCGCCATTTGAAATTCCGACTTTTTATACCAAAACTGTGTCAATTACTGAAAGCGGCGGTGGGTCACATTTTGCCCAAACCCCCCTGCAGTTATCAAAATATCCCAAACATCCCAAATTCGATACCTGAGCCATATTTTGGACCCAAATTCTGGCTCTCTCTGCACCTATTCGCAGTTTGAAATTCCGACTTTTTATACCAAAAATATGCCAATTACTGAAAGCGGCGGTGGGTCACATTTTGCCCAAACCCCCCTGCAGTTCTCAAAATATCCCAAACATCCCAAATTCGATACCTTAGCCATATTTTGGACCCAAATTCTGGCTCTCTGCACCAATCCGCAGTTTGAAATTCCGAATTTTTATACCAAAAATCTGCCAATTACTGAAAGCGGCGGTGGGTCACATTTTGCCCAAACCCCCCTGTAGTTTTCAAAATATCCCTATCATCCCAAATTCGATACCTGAGCCATATTTTGGACCCAAATTCTGGCTCTCTGCACCTATTCGCAGTTTGAAATTCCTAATTTTTATACCAAAAATATGCCAATTACTGAAAGAGGCTGTGTGTCACATTTTGCCTAAACCCCCCTGCAGTTTTCAAAATATCCCAAACAACCCAAATTCGATGCCTGAGCCATATTTTGGACCCAAATTCTGGCTCTCTGCACCTATTCGCTATTTGAAATTCCTACTTTTTATACCAAAAATCTGCCAATTACTGAAACCTGCAGTGGGTCACATTTTGCCCAAACCCCCCTGCAGTTTTCAAAATATCCCAAATTCGATACCTTAGCCATATTTTGGACCCAAATTCTGGCTCTCTGCACCTATTCCCAGTTTAAAATTACGAATTTTTATACCAAAAATATGCCAATTACTGAAAGCGGCGGTGGGTCACATTTTGCCCAAAACCGCCCCCCCCCCCCTGCAGTTTTCAAAATATCCCAAACATCCCAAATTCGATACCTGAACCACATTTTGGACCCAATTTCTGGCACTCTGCACCTATTCGCAGTTTGAAATTCCGACTTTTTATACCAAAAATATGCCAATTACTGAATGAGGCGGTGGGTCACATTTTGCTCAAATCCCCCTGCAGTTCTCGAAATATCCCAAACATCCCAAATTCGATACCTTAGCCATATTTTCGACTCAAATTCTGGCTCTCTGCACCTATTCGCAGTTTTAAATTCCGACTTTTTATACCAAAAATAGGCCAATTACTGAATGCTGCGGTGGGTCACATTTTGCCTATACGCCCCTGCAGTTTTCAAAATATCCCAAACATCCCAAATTCGATACCTGATCCATATTTTGGACCCAAATTCTGGCTCTCTGCACGTATTCGCTGTTTGAAATTCCGACTTTTTATACTAAAAATATACCAATTACTGAAAGCAGCGGTGGGTCACATTTTGCCCAAACACCCCTGCAGTTTTCAAAATATCCCAAACATCCCAAATTCGATACCTAACCCATATTTTGGACCCAAATTCTGGCTCTCTGCACGTATTCGCAGTTTGAAATTCCAAATTTTTATACAAAAAATCTGCCAATTACTGAGAGCGGCTATCGGAAATATTTCGCCCAAACCCCCTTGCAGTTTTCAAAATATCCCAAATTCGATACCTGAGCCATATTTTGGACCCAAATTCTGGCTCTCTGCACCTATTCGCAGTTTGAAATTCCGAATTTTTATACCAAAAATATGCCAATTACTGAAAGCGGCGGTGGGTCACATTTTGCCCAAAACCCCCCCTGCAGTTTTCAAAATGTCCCAAACATCCCAAATTCGATACCTGAGCCATATTTTGGACCCAAATTCTGGCTCTCTGCACCTATTCGCAGTTTGAAATTCCTACTTTTTATACCAAAAATATGCCAATTACTGAAAGAGGCTTTGTGTCACATTTTGCCTAAACCACCTCTGCCGTTTTCAAAATATCCCAAACAACCCAAATTCGATACCTGAGCCATATTTTGGACCCAAATTCTGGCTCTCTGCACCTATTCGCCATTTGAAATTCCGACATTTTATACCAAAACTCTGTCAATTACTGAAAGCGGCGGTGGGTCACATTTTGCCCAAACCCCCCTGCAGTTTTCAAAATATCCCAAACATCCCAAATTCGATACCTGAGTCATATTTTGGACCCAAATTCTGGCTCTCTGCACCTATTCGCAGTTTGAAATTCCGACTTTTTATACCAAAAATATGCCAATTACTGAAAGCGGCGGTGGGTCACATTTTGCCCAAACCCCCCTGCAGTTCTCAAAATATCCCAAACATCCAAAATTCGACACCTTAGCCAAATTTTGGACCCAAATTCTGGCTCTCTGCACCTATCCGCAGTTTGAAATTCCGAATTTTTATACCAAAATCTGCCAATTACTGAAAGCGGCGGTGGGTCACATTTTGCCCAAACCCCCCTGTAGTTTTCAAAATGACCCTATCATCCCAAATTCGATACCTGAGCCATATTTTGGACCCAAATTCTGGCTCTCTGCACCTATTCGCAGTTTGAAATTCCTAATTTTTATACCAAAAATATGCCAATTACTGAAGGAGGCTGTGTGTCACATTTTGCCTAAACCCCCCTGCCGTTTTCAAAATATCCCAAATAACCCAAATTCGATACCTGAGCCATATTTTGGACCCAAATTCTGGCTCTCTGCACCTATTCGCCATTTGAAATTCCGAATTTTTATACCAAAAATCTGTCAATTACTGAAAGCGGCGGTGGGTCACATTTTGCCCAAACCCCCCTGCAGTTTTCAAAATATCCGAAATTCGATACCTTAGCCATATTTGGACCCAAATTCTGGCTCTCTGCACCTATTCGCAGGTTAAAATTCCGAATTTTTATACCAAAAATATGCCAATTACTGAAAGCGGTGGTGGGTCAAATTTTGGCCAAACCACCCCCCCCCCTGCAGTTTTCAAAATATCCCAAACATCCCAAATTCGATACCTGAACCACATTTTGGACCCAAATTGCGGCCCTCTGCACCTATTCGCAGTTTGATATTCCTACTTTTTATACCAAAAATATGCCAATTACTGAAAGCGGCGGTGGGTCACATTTTGCTCAAACCCCCCTGCAGTTCTCAAAATATCCCAAACATCCCAAATTCGATACCTTAGCCATATTTTCGACGCAAATTCTGGCTCTCTGCAACTATTCGCAGTTTTAAATTCCGACTTTTTATACAAAAAATTGGCGAATTACTGAATGCTGCGGTGGGTCACATTTTGCCCAAACGCCCCTGCAGTTTTCAAAATATCCCAAACATCCCAAATTCGATACCTGAGCCATATTTTGGACCCAAATTCTGGCTCTCTGCACCTATTCGCAGTTTGAAATTCCTTCTTTTTATACCAAAAATATGCCAATTACTGAAAGAGGCTTTGTGTCACATTTTGCCTAAACCCCCTCTGCCGTTTTCAAAATATCCCAAACAACCCAAATTCGATACCTGAGCCATATTTTGGACCCAAATTCTGGCTCTCTGCACCTATTCGCCATTTGAAATTCCGACTTTTTATACCAAAACTGTGTCAATTACTGAAAGCGGCGGTGGGTCACATTTTGCCCAAACCCCCCTGCAGTTTTCAAAATATCCCAAACATCCCAAATTCGATACCTGAGCCATATTTTGGACCCAAATTCTGGCTCTCTGCACCTATTCGCAGTCTGAAATTCCGACTTTTTATACCAAAAATATGCCAATTACTGAAAGCGGCGGTGGGTCACATTTTGCCCAAACCCCCCTGCAGTTCTCAAAATATCCCAAACATTCCAAATTCGATACCTTAGCCATATTTTGGACCCAAATTCTGGCTCTCTGCACCAATCCGCAGTTTGAAATTCCGAATTTTTATACAAAAAATCTGCCAATTACTGAAAGCGGCGGTGGGTCACATTTTGCCCAAACCCCCCCTGTAGTTTTCAAAATATCCCTATCATCCCAAATTCGATACCTGAGCCATATTTTGGACCCAAATTCTGGCTCTCTGCACCTATTCGCAGTTTGAAATTCCTAATTTTTATACCAAAAATATGCCAATTACTGAAAGAGGCTGTGTGTCACATTTTGCCTAAACCCCCCTGCCGTTTTCAAAATATCCCAAACAACCCAAATTCGATGCCTGAGCCATATTTTGGACCCAAATTCTGGCTCTCTGCACCTATTCGCTATTTGAAATTCCTACTTTTTATACCAAAAATCTGCCAATTACTGAAACCTGCAGTGGGTCACATTTTGCCCAAACCCCCCTGCAGTTTTCAAAATATCCCAAATTCGATACCTTAGCCATATTTTGGACCCAAATTCTGGCTCTCTGCACCTATTCCCAGTTTAAAATTCCGAATTTTTATACCAAAAATATGCCAATTACTGAAAGCGGCGGTGGGTCACATTTTGCCCAAAACCGCCCCCCCCTGCAGTTTTCAAAATATCCCAAACATCCCAAATTCGATACCTGAACCACATTTTGGACCCAATTTCTGGCACTCTGCACCTATTCGCAGTTTGAAATTCCGACTTTTTATACCAAAAATATGCCAATTACTGAATGAGGCGGTGGGTCACATTTTGCTCAAATCCCCCTGCAGTTCTCGAAATATCCCAAACATCCCAAATTCGATACCTTAGCCATATTTTCGACTCAAATTCTGGCTCTCTGCACCTATTCGCAGTTTTAAATTCCGACTTTTTATACCAAAAATAGGCCAATTACTGAATGCTGCGGTGGGTCACATTTTGCCCATACGCCCCTGCAGTTTTCAAAATATCCCAAACATCGCAAATTCGATACCTGAGCCATATTTTGGACCCAAATTCTGGCCCTCTGCACCTATTCGCAGTTTGAAATTCCTAATTTATATACCAAAAATATGCCAATAACTGAAAGAGGCTGTGTGTCACATTTTGCCTAAACCCCCCTGCCGTTTTCAAAATATCCCAAACAACCCAAATTCGATGCCTGAGCCATATTTTGGACCCAAATTCTGGCTCTCTGCACCTATTCGCTATTTGAAATTCCTACTTTTTATACCAAAAATCTGCCAATTACTGAAACCTGCAGTGGGTCACATTTTGCCCAAACCCCCCTGCAGTTTTCAAAATATCCCAAATTCGATACCTTAGCCATATTTTGGACCCAAATTCTGGCTCTCTGCACCTATTCCCAGTTTAAAATTCCGAATTTTTATACCAAAAATATGCCAATTACTGAAAGCGGCGGTGGGTCACATTTTGCCCAAAACCGCCCCCCCCCCTGCAGTTTTCAAAATATCCTAAACATCCCAAATTCGATACCTGAACCACATTTTGGACCCAATTTCTGGCACTCTGCACCTATTCGCAGTTTGAATTTCCGACTTTTTATACCAAAAATATGCCAATTACTGAATGAGGCGGTGGGTCACATTTTGCTCAAATCCCCCTGCAGTTCTCGAAATATCCCAAACATCCCAAATTCGATACCTTAGCCATATTTTCGACTCAAATTCTGGCTCTCTGCACCTATTCGCAGTTTTAAATTCCGACTTTTTATACCAAAAATAGGCCAATTACTGAATGCTGCGGTGGGTCACATTTTGCCCATACGCCCCTGCAGTTTTCAAAATATCCCAAACATCCCAAATTCGATACCTGATCCATATTTTGGACCCAAATTCTGGCTCTCTGCACGTATTCGCTGTTTGAAATTCCGACTTTTTATACTAAAAATATACCAATTACTGAAAGCAGCGGTGGGTCACATTTTGCCCAAACACCCCTGCAGTTTTCAAAATATCCCAAACATCCCAAATTCGATACCTAACCCATATTTCGGACCCAAATTCTGGCTCTCTGCACTTATTCGCAGTTTGAAATTCCAAATTTTTATACAAAAAATCTGCCAATTACTGAGAGCGGCTATCGGACATATTTCGCCCAAACCCCCTTGCAGTTTTCAAAATATCCCAAATTCGATACCTGAGCCATATTTTGGACCCAAATTCTGGCTCTCTGCACCTATTCGCAGTTTGAAATTCCGAATTTTTATACCAAAAATATGCCAATTACTGAAAGCGGCGGTGGGTCACATTTTGCCCAAAACCCCCCCTGCAGTTTTCAAAACGTCCCAAACATCCCAAATTCGATACCTGAGCCATATTTTGGACCCAAATTCTGGCTCTCTGCACCTATTCGCAGTTTGAAATTCCTACTTTTTATACCAAAAATATGCCAATTACTGAAAGAGGCTTTGTGTCACATTTTGCCTAAACCCCCTCAGCCGTTTTCAAAATATCCCAAACAACCCAAATTCGATACCTGAGCCATATTTTGGACCCAAATTCTGGCTCTCTGCACCTATTCGCCATTTGAAATTCCGACTTTTTATACCAAAACTCTGTCAATTACTGAAAGCGGCGGTGGGTCACATTTTGCCCAAACCCCCCTGCAGTTTTCAAAATATCCCAAACATCCCAAATTCGATACCTGAGCCATATTTTGGACCCAAATTCTGGCTCTCTGCACCTATTCGCAGTTTGAAATTCCGACTTTTTATACCAAAAATATGCCAATTACTGAAAGCGGCGGTGGGTCACATTTTGCCCAAACCCCAATGCAGTTCTCAAAATATCCCAAACATCCCAAATTCGATACCTTAGCCATATTTTGGACCCAAATTCTGGCTCTCTGCACCTATCCGCAATTTGAAATTCCGATTTTTTATACCAAAAATCTGCCAATTACTGAAAGCGGCGGTGGGTCACATTTTGCCCAAACCCCCCTGTAGTTTTCAAAATATCCCTCTCATCCCAAATTCGATACCTGAGCCATATTTTGGACCCAAATTCTGGCTCTCTGCACCTATTCGCAGTTTGAAATTCCTACTTTTTATACCAAAAATATGCCAATTACTGAAAGAGGCTTTGTGTCACATTTTGCCTAAACCACCTCTGCCGTTTTCAAAATATCCCAAACAACCCAAATTCGATACCTGAGCCATATTTTTGACCCAAATTCTGGCTCTCTGCACCTATTCGCCATTTGAAATTCCGACATTTTATACCAAAACTCTGTCAATTACTGAAAGCAGCGGTGGGTCACATTTTGCCCAAACCCCCCTGCAGTTTTCAAAATATCCCAAACATCCCAAATTCGATACCTGAGTCATATTTTGGACCCAAATTCTGGCTCTCTGCACCTATTCGCAGTTTGAAATTCCGACTTTTTATACCAAAAATATGCCAATTACTGAAAGCGGCGGTGGGTCACATTTTGCCCAAACCCCCCTGCAGTTCTCAAAATATCCCAAACATCCAAAATTCGACACCTTAGCCATATTTTGGACCCAAATTCTGGCTCTCTGCACCTATCCGCAGTTATAAATTCCGAATTTTTATACCAAAAATCTGCCAATTACTGAAAGCGGCGGTGGGTCACATTTTGCCCAAACCCCCCTGTAGTTTTCAAAATGACCCTATCATCCCAAATTCGATACCTGAGCCATATTTTGGACCCAAATTCTGGCTCTCTGCACCTATTCGCAGTTTGAAATTCCTAATTTTTATACCAAAAATATGCCAATTACTGAAAGAGGCTGTGTGTCACATTTTGCCTAAACCCCCCTGCCGTTTTCAAAATATCCCAAATAACCCAAATTCGATACCTGAGCCATATTTTGGACCCAAATTCTGGCTCTCTGCACCTATTCGCCATTTGAAATTCTGAATTTTTATACCAAAAATCTGTCAATTACTGAAAGCGGCGGTGGGTCACATTTTGCCCAAACCCCCCTGCAGTTTTCAAAATATCCGAAATTCGATACCTTAGCCATATTTGGACCCAAATTCTGGCTCTCTGCACCTATTCGCAGGTTAAAATTCCGAATTTTTATACCAAAAATATGCCAATTACTGAAAGCGGTGGTGGGTCAAATTTTGGCCAAACCACCCCCCCCCCCCCTGCAGTTTTCAAAATATCCCAAACATCCCAAATTCGATACCTGAACCACATTTTGGACCCAAATTGCGGCCCTCTGCACCTATTCGCAGTTTGATATTCCTACTTTTTATACCAAAAATATGCCAATTACTGAAAGCGGCGGTGGGTCACATTTTGCTCAAACCCCCCTGCAGTTCTCAAAATATCCCAAACATCCCAAATTCGATACCTTAGCCATATTTTCGACGCAAATTCTGGCTCTCTGCAACTATTCGCAGTTTTAAATTCCGACTTTTTATACCAAAAATAGGCGAATTACTGAATGCTGCGGTGGGTCACATTTTGCCCAAACGCCCCTGCAGTTTTCAAAATATCCCAAACATCCCAAATTCCATACCTGAGCCATATTTTGGACCCAAATTCTGGCTCTCTGCACCTATTCGCAGTTTGAAATTCCTTCTTTTTATACCAAAAATATGCCAATTACTGAAAGAGGCTTTGTGTCACATTTTGCCTAAACCCCCTCTGCCGTTTTCAAAATATCCCAAACAACCCAAATTCGATACCTGAGCCATATTTTGGACCCAAATTCTGGCTCTCTGCACCTATTCGCCATTTGAAATTCCGACTTTTTATACCAAAACTGTGTCAATTACTGAAAGCGGCGGTGGGTCACATTTTGCCCAAACCCCCCTGCAGTTTTCAAAACATCCCAAACATCCCAAATTCGATACCTGAGCCATATTTTGGACCCAAATTCTGGCTCTCTGCACCTATTCGCAGTCTGAAATTCCGACTTTTTATACCAAAAATATGCCAATTACTAAAAGCGGCGGTGGGTCACATTTTGCCCAAACCCCCCTGCAGTTCTCAAAATATCCCAAACATCCCAAATTCGATACCTTAGCCATATTTTGGACCCAAATTCTGGCTCTCTGCACCAATCCGCAGTTTGAAATTCCGAATTTTTATACCAAAAATCTGCCAATTACTGAAAGCGGCGGTGGGTCACATTTTGCCCAAACCTCCCTGTAGTTTTCAAAATATCCCTATCGTCCCAAATTCGATACCTGAGCCATATTTTGGACCCAAATTCTGGCTCTCTGCACCTATTCGCAGTTTGAAATTCCTAATTTTTATACCAAAAATATGCCAATTACTGAAAGAGGCTGTGTGTCACATTTTGCCTAAACCCCCCTGCCGTTTTCAAAATATCCCAAACAACCCAAATTCGATGCCTGAGCCATATTTTGGACCCAAATTCTGGCTCTCTGCACCTATTCGCTATTTGAAATTCCTACTTTTTATACCAAAAATCTGCCAATTACTGAAACCTGCAGTGGGTCACATTTTGCCCAAACCCCCCTGCAGTTTACAAAATATCCCAAATTCGATACCTTAGCCATATTTTGGACCCAAATTCTGGCTCTCTGCACCTATTCCCAGTTTAAAATTCCGAATTTTTATACCAAAAATATGCCAATTACTGAAAGCGGCGGTGGGTCACATTTTGCCCAAAACCGCCCCCCCCTGCAGTTTTCAAAATATCCCAAACATCCCAAATTCGATACCTGAACCACATTTTGGACCCAATTTCTGGCACTCTGCACCTATTCGCAGTTTGAAATTCCGACTTTTTATACCAAAAATATGCCAATTACTGAATGAGGCGGTGGGTCACATTTTGCTCAAATCCCCCTGCAGTTTTCGAAATATCCCAAACATCCCAAATTCGATACCTTAGCCATATTTTCGACTCAAATTCTGGCTCTCTGCACCTATTCGCAGTTTTAAATTCCGACTTTTTATACCAAAAATAGGCCAATTACTGAATGCTGCGGTGGGTCACATTTTGCCCATACGCCCCTGCAGTTTTCAAAATATCCCAAACATCGCAAATTCGATACCTGAGCCATATTTTGGACCCAAATTCTGGCCCTCTGCACCTATTCGCAGTTTGAAATTCCTAATTTATATACCAAAAATATGCCAATTACTGAAAAAGGCTGTGTGTCACATTTTGCCTAAACCCCCCTGCCGTTTACAAAATTTCACAAACAACCCAAATTCGATGCCTGAGCCATATTTTGGACCAAAATCCTGGCTCTCTGCACCTATTCGCTATTTGAAATTCCTACTTTTTATACCAAAAATCTGCCAATTACTGAAACCTGCAGTGGGTCACATTTTGCCCAAACCCCCCTGCAGTTTTCAAAATATCCCAAATTCGATACCTTAGCTATATTTTGGACCCAAATTCTGGCTCTCTGCACCTATTCCCAGTTTAAAATTCCGAATTTTTATACCAAAAATATGCCAATTACTGAAAGCGGCGGTGGGTCACATTTTGCCCAAAACCGCCCCCCCCCTGCAGTTTTCAAAATATCCCAAACATCCCAAATTCGATACCTGAACCACATTTTTGACCCAATTTCTGGCACTCTGCACCTATTCGCAGTTTGAAGTTCCGACTTTTTATACCAAAAATATGCCAATTACTGAATGAGGCGGTGGGTCACATTTTGCTCAAATCCCCCTGCAGTTCTCGAAATATCCCAAACATCCCAAATTCGATACCTTAGCCATATTTTCGACTCAAATTCTGGCTCTCTGCACCTATTCGCAGTTTTAAATTCCGACTTTTTATACCAAAAATAGGCCAATTACTGAATGCTGCGGTGGGTCACATTTTGCCCATACGCCCCTGCAGTTTTCAAAATATCCCAAACATCGCAAATTCGATACCTGAGCCATATTTTGGACCCAAATTCTGGCCCTCTGCACCTATTCGCAGTTTGAAATTCCTAATTTATATACCAAAAATATGCCAATTACTGAAAAAGGCTGTGTGTCACATTTTGCCTAAACCCCCCTGCCGTTTACAAAATATCACAAACAACCCAAATTCGATGCCTGAGCCATACTTTGGACCAAAATCCTGGCTCTCTGCACCAATTCGCTATTTGAAATTCCGACTTTTTATACCAAAAATCTGCCAATTACTGAAAGCGGCGGTGGGTCACATTTTTCCCAAACCCCCTTGCAGTTTTCAAAATATCCCAAATTCGATACCTTAGCCATATTTTGGACCCAAATTCTGGCTCTCTGCACCTATTCGCATTTTAAAATTCCGAATTTTTATACCAAAAATATGCCAATTACTGAAAGCGGCGGTGGGTCACATTTTGCCCAAACCCCCCTGCAGTTTTCAAAATATCCCAAACATCCCAAATTCGATGGCTGAGCCATATTTTGGACCCAAATTCTGGCTCTCTGCACTTATTCGCAGTTTGAAATTCCGAATTTTTATACCAAAAATCTGCCAATTACTGAAAGCGGCGGTGGGTCACATTTTGCTCAAACCCCCCCCCCCTCTATAGTTTTCAAAATATCCCGAACATTCCAAATTCGATACCTGAGCAATATTTTGGACCCAAATTCTGGCTCTCTGCACCTATTCGCAGTTGGAAATTCCTAATTTTTATACAAAAAATATGCGTATTACTGAAAGAGGCCGATTGTCACATTTTGCCTAAACCCCCCTGCCGTTTTCAAAATATCCCAAACAACCCAAATTCGATACCTGAGCCATATTTTGGACCCAAATTCTGGCTCTCTGCACCTATTCGCCATTTGAAATTCCGACTTTTTATACCAAAAATCTGCCAATTACTGAAAGCGGCGGTGGGTCACATTTTGCCCAAACCCCCCTGCAGTTTTCAAAATATCCCAAATTCGATAACTTAGCCATATTTTGGACCCAAATTCTGGCTCTCTGCACCTATTCGCAGTTTAAAATTCCGAATTTTTATACCAAAAATCTGCCAATTACTGAAAGCGGCGGTGGGTCACATTTTGCCCAAACCCCCCAGCAGTTTTCAAAATATCCCAAATTCGATACCTTAGCCATATTTTGGACCCAAATTCTGGCTCTCTGCACCTATTAGCAGTTTAAAATTCCGAAATTTTATACCAAAAATCTGCCAATTACTGAAAGCGGCAGGGGGTCACATTTTGCCCAAAACCCCCCCTGCAGTTTTCAAAATATCCCAAACATACCAAATTCGATACCTGAACCATATTTTGGACCCAAATTCTGGCCCTCTGCACCTATTCGCAGTTTGAAATTCCGACTTTTTTATACCAAAAATATGCCAATTACTGAAAGCGGCGGGGGGTCACATTTTGCTCAAACCCCCCTGTAGTTTTCAAAATATCCCTATCATCCCAAATTCGATACCTGAGCCATATTTTGGACCCAAATTCTGGCTCTCTGCAACTATTCGCAGTTTGAAATTCCGAATTTTTATACAAAAAATCTCCCAATTACTGAGAGCGGCTATGTGTCACATTTTGCCCAAACCCCCTTGCAGTTTTCAAAATATCCCAAACATCCCAAATTCGATACCTGATCCATATTTTGGACCTAAATTCTGGCTCTCTGCACGTATTCGCAGTTTGAAATTCCGACTTTTTATACCAAAAATATACCAATTACTGAAAGCAGCAGTGGGTCACATTTTGCCCAAACCCCCCTACAGTTTTCAAAATATCCCAAACATCCCAAATTCGATACCTAACACATATTTTGGACCCAAATTCTGGCTCTCTGCACGTATTCGCAGTTTGAAATTCCAAATTTTTATACAAAAAATCTGCCAATTACTGAAAGCGGCGGTAGGTCACATAACGCCCAAACCCCCCTGTAGTTTTCAAAATATCCCGAATATCCAAAATTCGATACCTGAGCCATATTTTGGACCCAAATTCTGGCCCTCTGCACCTATTCGCAGTTTGAAGTTCCTAATTTTTATACCAAAAATATGCCAATTACTGAAAAAGGCTGTGTGTCACATTTTGCCTAAACCCCCCTGCCGTTTTCAAAATATCCCAAACATCCCAAATTCGATACCTAACCCATATTTTGGACCCAAATTCTGGCTCTCTGCACGTATTCGCAGTTTGAAATTCCAAATTTTTATTCAAAAAATCTGCCAATTACTGAAAAAGGCTGTGTGTCACATTTTGCACAAACCCCCCTGTAGTTTTCAAAATATCCCGAACATCCAAAATTCGATACCTGAGCCATATTTTGGACCCAAATTCTGGCCCTCTGCACCTATTCGCAGTTTGAAATTCCGACTTTTTTATACCAAAAATATGCCAATTACTGAAAGCGGCGGGGGGTCACATTTTGCTCAAACCCCCCTGTAGTTTTCAAAATATCCCTATTATCCCAAACTCGATACCTGAGCCATATTTTGGACCCAAATTCTGGCTCTCTCCACCTATTCGCCGTTTTAAATTCCGACTTTTTATACCAAAAATAGGCCAATTACTGAATGCTGCGGGATGTCACATTTTGCCCAAACGCCCCTGCAGTTTTCAAAATATCCCAAACATCCCAAATTCGATACCTGAGCCATATTTTGGACCCAAATTCTGGCTCTCTGCAACTATTCGCAGTTTGAAATTCCGAATTTTTATACAAAAAATCTCCCAATTACTGAGAGCGGCTATGTGTCACATTTTGCCCAAACCCCCTTGCAGTTTTCAAAATATCCCAAACATCCCAAATTCGATACCTGATCCATATTTTGGACCCAAATTCTGGCTCTCTGCACGTATTCGGAGTTTGAAATTCCGACTTTTTATACCAAAAATATACCAATTACTGAAAGCAGCGGGGGGTCACATTTTGCCCAAACCACCCTACAGTTTTCAAAATATCCCAAACATCCCAAATTCGATACCTGAGCCATATTTTGGACCCAAATTCTGGCTCTCTGCACCTATTCGCAGTTTGAAATTCCTAATTTTTATACCAAAAATATGCCAATTACTGAAAGAGGCTGTGTGTCACATTTTGCCTAAACCCCCCTGCCGTTTTCAAAATATCCCAAACAACCCAAATTCGATGCCTGATCCATATTTTGGACCCAAATTCTTTCTCTCTGCACCTATTCGCCGTTTGAAATTCCGACTTTTTATACCAAAAATCTGCCAATTACTGAAAGCGGCGGTGGGTCACATTTTTCCCACACCCCCCTGCAGTTTTCAAAATATCCCAAATTTAATACCTTAGCCATATTTTGGACCCAAATTCTGGCTCTCTGCACCTATTCGCAGTTTAAAATTCCGAATTTTATACCAAAAATATGCCAATTACTGAAAGCAGCGGTGGGTCACATTTTGCCCAACCCCCCCCCCCTGCAGTTTTCAAAATATCCCAAACATCCCAAATTCGATACCTGAACCACATTTTGGACCCAATTTCTGGCCCTCTGCACCTATTCGCAGTTTGAAATTCCTACTTTTTATACTAAAAATATGCCAATTACTGAAAGCGGCGGTGGTTCACATTTTGCTCAAACCCCCCTGCAGTTCTCAAAATATCCCAAACATCCCAAATTCGATACCTTAGCCATATTTTCGACCCAAATTCTGGCTCTCTGCACCTATTCGCAGTTTTAAATTCCGACTATTTATACCAAAAAAAAGCCAATTACTGAATGCTGCGTTGGGTCATATTTTGCCCAAACGCCCCTGCAGTTTTCAAAATATCCCAAACATCCCAAATTCGATACCTGAGCCATATTTTGGAACCAAATTCTGGCTCTCTGCAACTATTCGCAGTTTGAAATTCCGACTTTTTATTCCATAAATATGCCAATTACTGAAAAAGGCTGTGTGTCACATTTTGCCTAAACCTCCCTGCCGTTTTCAAAATATCCCAAACAACCCAAATTCGATACCTGAGCCATATTTTGGACCCAAATTCTGGCTCTCTGCACCTATTCGCCATTTGAAATTCCGATTTTTATACCAAAAATCTGCTAATTACTGAAAGCGGCGGTGGGTCACATTTTCCCCAAACCCCCCTGCAGTTTTCAAAATATCCCAAATTCGATACCTTAGCCATATTTTGGAAACAAATTCTGGCTCTCTGCACCTATTCGCAGTTTAAAATTCCGAATTTTTATACAAAAAATCTGCCAATTACTGAAAGCGGCGGTGGGTCACATTTTGCCCAAACCCCCCTGCAGTTTTCAAAAAAAAACCAAATTCGATACCTTAGCCATATTTTGGACCCAAATTCTGGCTTTTTGCACCTATTCGCAGTTTAAAATTCCGAATTTTTATACCAAAAATTTGCCAATTACTGAAAGCGGCGGTGGGTCACATTTTGCCCAAAACCCCCCCTGCAGTTTTCAAAATATCCCAAACATCCCAAATTCGATACCTGAACCATATTTTGGACCCAAATTCTGGCCCTCTGCACCTATTCGCAGTTTGAAATTCCGACTTTTTTATACCAAAAATATGCCAATTACTGAAAGGGGCGTTGGGTCACATTTTGCTCAAACCCCCATGCAGTTCTCAAAATATCCCAAACAACCCAAATTCGATACCTTAGCCATATTTTGGACCCAAATTCTGGCTCTCTGCACCTATTCGCAGTTTTAAATTCCGACTTTTTATACCAAAACTAGGCCAATTACTGAATGCTGCGGTGGGTCACATTTGGCCCAAACGCCCCTGCAGTTTTCAAAATATCCCAAATATCCCAAATTCGATACCTGAGCCATATTTTGGACCCAAATTCTGGCTCTTTGCAACTATTCGCAGTTTGAAATTCCTACTTTTTATACAAAAAATCTGCCAATTACTGAGAGAGGCTATGTGTCACATTTTGCCGAAACCCCCTTGCAGTTTTCAAAATATCCCAAACATCCCAAATTCGATACCTGATCCATATTTTGGACCCAAATTCTGGCTCTCTGCACGTATTCGCAGTTTGAAATTCCGACTTTTTATACCAAAAATATACCAATTACTGAAAGCAGCGGTGGGTCACATTTTGCCCAAACCCCTTTGCAGTTTTCAAAATATCCCAAACATCCCAAATTCGATACCTGAGCCATATTTTGGACCCAAATTCTGGCTCTCTGCACTTATTCGCAGTTTGAAATTCCGATTTTTTATACCAAAAATCTGCCAATTACTGAAAGAGGCGGTGGGTCACATTTTGCCAAAACCCCCCTGTAGTTTTCAAAATATCCCGAACATCCCAAATTCGATACCTGAGCCATATTTTGGGGTCAGATTCTGGCTCTCTGCACCTATTCCCAGTTTGAAATTCCGAATTTTATACAAAAAATCTGCCAATTACTGAGAGCGGCTATGTGTCACATTTTGCCCAAAACCCCTTGCAGTTTTCAAAATATCCCAAACATCCCAAATTCGATACTTGATCCATATTTTGGACCCAAATTTTGGCTCTCTGCACGTATTCGCAGTTTGAAATTCCGACTTTTTATACCAAAAATATACCAATTACTGAAAGCAGCGGTGGGTCACATTTTGCCCAAACCCCCCTGCAGTTTTCAAAATATCCCGAACATCCAAAATTCGATACCTGAGCCATATTTTGGACCCAAATTCTGGCTCTCTGCACCTATTCGCCATTTGAAATTCCTAATTTTTATACCAAAAATATGCCAATTACTGAAAGAGGCTGTGTGTCACATTTTGCCTAAACCCCCCTGCCGTTTTCAAAATATCCCAAACAACCCAAATTCGATACCTGAGCCATATTTTGGACCCAAATTCTGGCTCTCTGCACCTATTCGCCATTTGAAATTCCGACTTTTTATACCAAAAATCTGCCAATTACTGAAAGCGGCGGTGGGTCACATTTTGCCCAAACCCCCCTGCAGTTTTCAAAATATCCCAAATTCGATACCTTAACCATATTTTGGACCCAAATTCTGAATCTCTCTGCACCTATTCGCAGTTTAAAATTCCAATTTTTTATACAAAAAATCTGTCAATTACTGAAAGCGGCGGTGGGTCACATTTTGCCCAAACCTCCCTGCAGTTTTCAAAATATCCCAAATTCGATACCTTAGCCATATTTTGGACCCAACTTTTGGCTTTTTGCACCTATTCGCAGTTTAAAATTCCGAATTTTTATACCAAAAATCTGCCAATTACTGAAAGCGGCGGTGGGTCACATTTTGCTCAAAACCCCCCCTGCAGTTTTCAAAATATCCTAAACATCCCAAATTCGATACCTAAACCATATTTTGGACCCAAATTCTGGCTCTCTGCACCTATTCGCAGTTTTAAATTCCGACTTTTAATACCAAAAATAGGCCAATTACTGAATGCTGCGGTGGGTCACATTTTGCCCAAACGCCCCTGCAGTTTTCAAAATATCCCAAATATCCCAAATTCGATCCCTGAGCCATATTTTGGACCCAAATTCTGGCTCTCTGCAACTATTCGCAGTTTGAAATTCCTACTTTTTATAAAAAAAATCTGCCAATTACTGAGAGCGGCGGTGGGTCACATTTTGCCCAAAACCCCCCCTGCAGTTTTTAAAATATCCTAAACATCCCAAATTCGATACCTAAACCATATTTTGGACCCAATTTCTGGCTCTCTGCACGTATTCGCAGTTTGAAAATTCGAATTTTTATACCAAAAATATACCAATTACTGAAAGCAGCGGTGGGTCACATTTTGCCCAAACCCCCTTGCAGTTTTCAAAATATCCCAAACATCCCAAATTCGATACCTGAGCCATATTTTGGACCCAAATTCTGGCTCTCTGCACTTATTCGCAGTTTGAAATTCCGATTTTTTATACCAAAAATCTGCCAATTACTAAAAGAGGCGGTGGGTCACATTTTGCCCAAACCCCCCTGTAGTTTTCAAAATATCCCGAACATCCCAAATTCGATACCTGAGCCATATTTTGGACCCAGATTATGGCTCTCTGCACCTATTCGCAGTTTGAAATTCCGAATTTTATACAAAAAATCTGCCAATTACTGAAAGCGGCGGTGGGTCACATTTTGCCCAAACCCCCCAGCAGTTTTCAAAATATCCCAAATTCGATACCTTAGCCATATTTTGGACCCAAATTCTGGCTCTCTGCACCTATTAGCAGTTTAAAATTCCGAATTTTTATACCAAAAATCTGCCAATTACTGAAAGCGGCGGTGGGTCACATTTTGCCCAAAACCCCCCCTGCAGTTTTCAAAATATCCCAAACATACCAAATTCGATACCTGAACCATATTTTGGACCCAAATTCTGGCCCTCTGCACCTATTCGCAGTTTGAAATTCCGACTTTTTTATACCAAAAATATGCCAATTACTGAAAGCGGCGGGGGGTCACATTTTGCTCAAACCCCCCTGTAGTTTTCAAAATATCCCTATCATCCCAAATTCGATACCTGAGCCATATTTTGGACCCAAATTCTGGCTCTCTGCAACTATTCGCAGTTTGAAATTCCGAATTTTTATACAAAAAATCTCCCAATTACTGAGAGCGGCTATGTGTCACATTTTGCCCAAACCCCCTTGCAGTTTTCAAAATATCCCAAACATCCCAAATTCGATACCTGATCCATATTTTGGACCTAAATTCTGGCTCTCTGCACGTATTCGCAGTTTGAAATTCCGACTTTTTATACCAAAAATATACCAATTACTGAAAGCAGCAGTGGGTCACATTTTGCCCAAACCCCCCTACAGTTTTCAAAATATCCCAAACATCCCAAATTCGATACCTAACACATATTTTGGACCCAAATTCTGGCTCTCTGCACGTATTCGCAGTTTGAAATTCCAAATTTTTATACAAAAAATCTGCCAATTACTGAAAGCGGCGGTAGGTCACATTTCGCCCAAACCCCCCTGTAGTTTTCAAAATATCCCGAATATCCAAAATTCGATACCTGAGCCATATTTTGGACCCAAATTCTGGCCCTCTGCACCTATTCGCAGTTTGAAGTTCCTAATTTTTATACCAAAAATATGCCAATTACTGATAAAGGCTGTGTGTCACATTTTGCCTAAACCCCCCTGCCGTTTTCAAAATATCCCAAACATCCCAAATTCGATACCTAACCCATATTTTGGACCCAAATTCTGGCTCTCTGCACGTATTCGCAGTTTGAAATTCCAAATTTTTATTCAAAAAATCTGCCAATTACTGAAAAAGGCTGTGTGTCACATTTTGCTCAAACCCCCCTGTAGTTATCAAAATATCCCGAACATCCAAAATTCGATACCTGAGCCATATTTTGGACCCAAATTCTGGCCCTCTGCACCTATTCGCAGTTTGAAATTCCGACTTTTTTATACCAAAAATATGCCAATTACTGAAAGCGGCGGGGGGTCACATTTTGCTCAAACCCCCCTGTCGTTTTCAAAATATCCCTATTATCCCAAACTCGATACCTGAGCCATATTTTGGACCCAAATTCTGGCTCTCTCCACCTATTCGCCGTTTTAAATTCCGACTTTTTATACCAAAAATAGGCCAATTACTGAATGCTGCGGGATGTCACATTTTGCCCAAACGCCCCTGCAGTTTTCAAAATATCACAAACATCCCAAATTCGATACCTGAGCCATATTTTGGACCCAAATTCTGGCTCTCTGCAACTATTCGCAGTTTGAAATTCCGAATTTTTATACAAAAAATCTCCCAATTACTGAGAGCGGCAATGTGTCACATTTTGCCCAAACCCCCTTGCAGTTTTCAAAATATCCCAAACATCCCAAATTCGATACCTGATCCATATTTTGGACCCAAATTCTGGCTCTCTGCACTTATTCGGAGTTTGAAATTCCGACTTTTTATACCAAAAATATACCAATTACTGAAAGCAGCGGGGGGTCACATTTTGCCCAAACCACCCTACAGTTTTCAAAATATCCCAAACATCCCAAATTCGATACCTGAGCCATATTTTGGACCCAAATTCTGGCTCTCTGCACCTATTCGCAGTTTGAAATTCCTAATTTTTATACCAAAAATATGCCAATTACTGAAAGAGGCTGTGTGTCACATTTTGCCTAAACCCCCCTGCCGTTTTCAAAATATCCCAAACAACCCAAATTCGATGCCTGATCCATATTTTGGACCCAAATTCTTTCTCTCTGCACCTATTCGCCGTATGAAATTCCGACTTTTTATACCAAAAATCTGCCAATTACTGAAAGCGGCGGTGGGTCACATTTTTCCCACACCCCCCTGCAGTTTTCAAAATATCCCAAATTTAATACCTTAGCCATATTTTGGACCCAAATTCTGGCTCTCTGCACCTATTCGCAGTTTAAAATTCCGAATTTTATACCAAAAATATGCCAATTACTGAAAGCAGCTGTGGGTCACATTTTGCCCCCCCCCCCCTGCAGTTTTCAAAATATCCCAAACATCCCAAATTCGATACCTGAACCACATTTTGGACCCAATTTCTGGCCCTCTGCACCTATTCGCAGTTTGAAATTCCTACTTTTTATACTAAAAATATGCCAATTACTGAAAGCGGCGGTGGGTCACATTTTGCTCAAACCCCCCTGCAGTTCTCAAAATATCCCAAACATCCCAAATTCGATACCTTAGCCATATTTTCGACCCAAATTCTGGCTCTCTGCACCTATTCGCAGTTTTAAATTCCGACTATTTATACCAAAAAAAAGCCAATTACTGAATGCTGCGGTGGGTCATATTTTGCCCAAACGCCCCTGCAGTTTTCAAAATATCCCATACATCCCAAATTCGATACCTGAGCCATATTTTGGAACCAAATTCTGGCTCTCAGCAACTATTCGCAGTTTGAAATTCCGACTTTTTATTCCATAAATATGCCAATTACTGAAAAAGGCTGTGTGTCACATTTTGCCTAAACCTCCCTGCCGTTTTCAAAATATCCCAAACAACCCAAATTCGATACCTGAGCCATATTTTGGACCCAAATTCTGGCTCTCTGCACCTATTCGCCATTTGAAATTCCGATTTTTATACCAAAAATCTCCTTATTACTGAAAGCGGCGGTGGGTCACATTTTCCCCAAACCCCCCTGCAGTTTTCAAAATATCCCAAATTCGATACCTTAGCCATATTTTGGAAACAAATTCTGGCTCTCTGCACCTATTCGCAGTTTAAAATTCCGAATTTTTATACAAAAAATCTGCCAATTACTGAAAGCGGCGGTGGGTCACATTTTGCCCAAAACCCCCCATGCAGTTTTCAAAATATCCCAAACATCCCAAATTCGATACCTGAACCATATTTTGGACCCAAATTCTGGCCCTCTGCACCTATTCGCAGTTTGAAATTCCGACTTTTTTATACCAAAAATATGCCAATTACTGAAAGGGGCTATGTGTCACATTTTGCTCAAACCCCCCTGCAGTTCTCAAAATATCCCAAACAACCCAAATTCGATACCTTAGCCATATTTTGGACCCAAATTCTGGCTCTCTGCACCTATTCGCAGTTTTAAATTCCGACTTTTTATACCAAAACTAGGCCAATTACTGAATGCTGCGGTGGGTCACATTTGGCCCAAACGCCCCTGCAGTTTTCAAAATATCCCAAATATCCCAAATTCGATACCTGAGCCATATTTTGGACCCAAATTCTGGCTCTTTGCAACTATTCGCAGTTTGAAATTCCTACTTTTTATACAAAAAATCTGCCAATTACTGAGAGAGGCTATGTGTCACATTTTGCCGAAACCCCCTTGCAGTTTTCAAAATATCCCAAACATCCCAAATTCGATACCTGATCCATATTTTGGACCCAAATTCTGGCTCTCTGCACGTATTCGCAGTTTGAAATTCCGACTTTTTATACCAAAAATATACCAATTACTGAAAGCAGCGGTGGGTCACATTTTGCCCAAACCCCTTTGCAGTTTTCAAAATATCCCAAACATCCCAAATTCGATACCTTAGCCATATTTTGGACCCAAATTCTGGCTCTCTGCACTTATTCGCAGTTTGAAATTCCGATTTTTTATACCAAAAATCTGCCAATTACTGAAAGAGGCGGTGGGTCACATTTTGCCAAAACCCCCCTGTAGTTTTCAAAATATCCCGAACATCCCAAATTCGATACCTGAGCCATATTTTGGGGTCAGATTCTGGCTCTCTGCACCTATTCCCAGTTTGAAATTCCGAATTTTATACAAAAAATCTGCCAATTACTGAGAGCGGCTATGTGTCACATTTTGCCCAAAACCCCTTGCAGTTTTCAAAATATCCCAAACATCCCAAATTCGATACTTGATCCATATTTTGGACCCAAATTTTGGCTCTCTGCACGTATTCGCAGTTTGAAATTCCGACTTTTTATACCAAAAATATACCAATTACTGAAAGCAGCGGTGGGTCACATTTTGCCCAAACCCCCCTGCAGTTTTCAAAATATCCCGAACATCCAAAATTCGATACCTGAGCCATATTTTGGACCCAAATTCTGGCTCTCTGCACCTATTCGCCATTTGAAATTCCTAATTTTTATACCAAAAATATGCCAATTACTGAAAAAGGCTGTGTGTCACATTTTGCCTAAACCCCCCTGCCGTTTTCAAAATATCCCAAACAACCCAAATTCGATACCTGAGCCATATTTTGGACCCAAATTCTGGCTCTCTGCACCTATTCGCCATTTGAAATTCCGACTTTTTATACCAAAAATCTGCCAATTACTGAAAGCGGCGGTGGGTCACATTTTGCCCAAACCCCCCTGCAGTTTTCAAAATATCCCAAATTCGATACCTTAACCATATTTTGGACCCAAATTCTGGCTCTCTGCACCTATTCGCAGTTTAAAATTCCGAATTTTTATACAAAAAATCTGTCAATTACTGAAAGCGGCGGTGGGTCACATTTTGCCCAAACCTCCCTGCAGTTTTCAAAATATCCCAAATTCGATACCTTAGCCATATTTTGGACCCAACTTCTGGCTTTTTGCACCTATTCGCAGTTTAAAATTCCGAATTTTTATACCAAAAATCTGCCAATTACTGAAAGCGGCGGTGGGTCACATTTTGCCCAAAACCCCCCCTGCAGTTTTCAAAATATCCCAAACATCCCAAATTCGATACCTGAACCATATTTTGGACCCAAATTCTGGCCCTCTGCACCTATTCGCAGTTTGAAATTCCGACTTTTTTATACCAAAAATATGCCAATTACTGAAAGGGGCTATGTGTCACATTTTGTTCAAACCCCCCTGCAGTTCTCAAAATATCCCAAACAACCCAAATTCGATACCTTAGCCATATTTTGGACCCAAATTCTGGCTCTCTGCATCTATTCGCAGTTTTAAATTCCGACTTTTTATACCAAAACTAGGCCAATTACTGAATGCTGCGGTGGGTCACATTTGGCCCAAACGCCCCTGCAGTTTTCAAAATATCCCAAATATCCCAAATTCGATACCTGAGCCATATTTTGGACCCAAATTCTGGCTCTTTGCCACTATTCGCAGTTTGAAATTCCTACTTTTTATACAAAAAATCTGCCAATTACTGAGAGAGGCTATGTGTCACATTTTGCCGAAACCCCCTTGCAGTTTTCAAAATATCCCAAACATCCCAAATTCGATACCTGATCCATATTTTGGACCCAAATTCTGGCTCTCTGCACGTATTCGCAGTTTGAAATTCCGACTTTTTATACCAAAAATATACCAATTACTGAAAGCAGCGGTGGGTCACATTTTGCCCAAACCCCTTTGCAGTTTTCAAAATATCCCAAACATCCCAAATTCGATACCTGAGCCATATTTTGGACCCAAATTCTGGCTCTCTGCACTTATTCGCAGTTTGAAATTCCGATTTTTTATACCAAAAATCTGCCAATTACTGAAAGAGGCGGTGGGTCACATTTTGCCAAAACCCCCCTGTAGTTTTCAAAATATCCCGAACATCCCAAATTCAATACCTGAGCCATATTTTGGGGTCAGATTCTGGCTCTCTGCACCTATTCCCAGTTTGAAATTCCGAATTTTATACAAAAAATCTGCCAATTACTGAGAGCGGCTATGTGTCACATTTTGCCCAAAACCCCTTGCAGTTTTCAAAATATCCCAAACATCCCAAATTCGATACTTGATCCATATTTTGGACCCAAATTTTGGCTCTCTGCACGTATTCGCAGTTTGAAATTCCGACTTTTTATACCAAAAATATACCAATTACTGAAAGCAGCGGTGGGTCACATTTTGCCCAAACCCCCCTGCAGTTTTCAAAATATCCCGAACATCCAAAATTCGATACCTGAGCCATATTTTGGACCCAAATTCTGGCTCTCTGCACCTATTCGCCATTTGAAATTCCTAATTTTTATACCAAAAATATGCCAATTACTGAAAAAGGCTGTGTGTCACATTTTGCCTAAACCCCCCTGCCGTTTTCAAAATATCCCAAACAACCCAAATTCGATACCTGAGCCATATTTTGGACCCAAATTCTGGCTCTCTGCACCTATTCGCCATTTGAAATTCCGACTTTTTATACAAAAAATCTGCCAATTACTGAAAGCGGCGGTGGGTCACATTTTGCCCAAACCCCCCTGCAGTTTTCAAAATATCCCAAATTCGATACCTGAGCCATATTTTGGACCCAAATTCTGGCTCTCTGCACCTATTCGCAGTTTAAAATTCCGAATTTTTATACAAAAAATCTGTCAATTACTGAAAGCGGCGGTGGGTCACATTTTGCCCAAACCTCCCTGCAGTTTTCAAAATATCCCAAATTCGATACCTTAGCCATATTTTGGACCCAACGTCTGGCTTTTTGCACCTATTCGCAGTTTAAAATTCCGAATTTTTATACCAAAAATCTGCCAATTACTGAAAGCGGCGGTGGGTCACATTTTGCCCAAAACCCCCCCTGCAGTTTTCAAAATATCCTAAACATCCCAAATTCGATACCTAAACCATATTTTTGACCCAAATTCTGGCTCTCTGCACCTATTCGCAGTTTTAAATTCCGACTTTTTATACCAAAAATAGGCCAATTACTGAATGCTGCGGTGGGTCACATTTTGCCCAAACGCCCCTGCAGTTTTCAAAATATCCCAAATATCCCAAATTCGATACCTGAGCCATATTTTGGACCCAAATTCTGGCTCTCTGCAACTATTCGCAGTTTGAAATTCCTACTTTTTATAAAAAAAATCTGCCAATTACTGAGAGCGGCGGTGGGTCACATTTTGCCCAAAACCCCCCCTGCAGTTTTCAAAATATCCTAAACATCCCAAATTCGATACCTAAACCATATTTTGGACCCAAATTCTGGCTCTCTGCACGTATTCGCAGTTTGAAAATTCGAATTTTTATACCAAAAATATACCAATTACTGAAAGCAGCGGTGGGTCACATTTTGCCCAAACCCCCTTGCAGTTTTCAAAATATCCCAAACATCCCAAATTCGATACCTGAGCCATATTTTGGACCCAAATTCTGGCTCTCTGCACTTATTCGCAGTTTGAAATTCCGATTTTTTATACCAAAAATCTGCCAATTACTAAAAGAGGCGGTGGGTCACATTTTGCCCAAACCCCCCTGTAGTTTTCAAAATATCCCGAACATCCCAAATTCGATACCTGAGCCATATTTTGGACCCAGATTATGGCTCTCTGCACCTATTCGCAGTTTGAAATTCCGAATTTTATACAAAAAATCTGCCAATTTCTGAGACCGGCTATGTGTCACATTTTGCCCAAACCCCCCTGCAGTTTTCAAAATATCCCAAATTTGATACCTTAGCCATATTTTGGACCCAAATCTTGGCTCTCTGCACCTATTCAGAGTTTAAAATTCCGAATTTTTATACAAAAAATCTGCCAATTACTGAAAGCGGCGGTGGGTCACATTTTGCCCAAACCCCCCTGCAGTTTTCAAAATATCCCAAATTCGATACCTTAGCCATATTTTGGACCCAAATTCAGGCTCTCAGCACCTATTCGCAGTTTAAAATTCCGAATTTTTATACCAAAAATATGCCAATTACTGAAAGCGGCGGTGGGTCACATTTTGCCCAAACCCCCCTGCAGTTCTCAAAATATCCCAAACATCCCAAATTCGATACCTTAGCCATATTTTGGACCCAAATTCTGGCTCTCTGCACCTATCCGCAGTTTGAAATTCCGAATTTTTATACCAAAAATCTGCCAATTACTGATAGCGGCGGTGGGTCACATTTTGCTCAAACCCCCCTGTAGTTTTCAAAATATCCCTATTATCCCAAATTCGATACCTGAGCCATATTTTGGACCCAAATTCTGGCTCTCTGCACCTATTCGCAGTTTTAAATTCCGACTTTTTATACCAAAAATAGGCCAATTACTGAATGCTGCGGTATGTCACATTTTGCCCAAACGACCCTGCAGTTTTCAAAATATCCCAAACATCCCAAATTCGATACCTGAGCCATATTTTGGACCCAAATTCTGGCTCTCTGCAACTATTCGCAGTTTGAAATTCCGAATTTTTATACCAAAAATATGCCAATTACTGAAAGCGGCGGTGGGTCACATTTTGCCCAAACCCCCCTGCAGTTCTCAAAATATCCAAAACATCCAAAATTCGATACCTGAGCCATATTTTGGACCCAAATTCAGGCTCTCTGCACCTATTCGCAGTTTGAAATTCCGACTTTTTATACCAAAAATATGCCAATTACTGAAAGCGGCGGTGGGTCACATTTTGCCCAAACCCCCCTGCAGTTCTCAAAATATCCCAAACATCCCAAATTCGATACCTTAGCCATATTTTGGACCCAAATTCTGGCTCTCTGCACCTATCCGCAGTTTGAAATTCCGACTTTTTATACCAAAAATCTGCCAATTACTGATAGCGGCGGTGGGTCACATTTTGCCCAAACCCCCCTGCAGTTTTCAAAATATCCCAAACATCCCAAATTCGATACCTGAGCCATATTTTGGACCCAAATTCTGGCTCTCTGCAACTATTCGCAGTTTGAAATTCCGAATTTTTATACAAAAAATCTCCCAATTACTGAGAGCGGCTATGTGTCACATTTTGCCCAAACCCCCTTGCAGTTTTCAAAATATCCCAAACATCCCAAATTCGATACCTGATCCATATTTTGGACCCAAATTTTGGCTGTCTGCACGTATTCGCATTTTGAAATTCCGACTTTTTATACCAAAAATATACCAATTACTGAAAGCAGCGGTGGGTCACATTTTGCCCAAACCCCCCTGCAGTTTTCAAAATATCCCGAACATCCAAAATTCGATACCTGAGCCATATTTTGGACCCAAATTCTGGCTCTCTGCACCTATTCGCAGTTTGAAATTCCTAATTTTTATACCAAAAATATGCCAATTACTGAAAGAGGCTGTGTGTCACATTTTGCCTAAACCCCCCTGCCGTTTTCAAAATATCCCAAACAACCCAAATTCGATACCTGAGCCATATTTTGGACCCAAATTCTGGCTCTCTGCACCTATTCGCCATTTGAAATTCCGACTTTTTATACCAAAAATCTGCCAATTACTGAAAGCGGCGGTGGGTCACATTTTGCCCAAACCCCCCCTGCAGTTTTCAAAATATCCCAAATTTGATACCTTAACCATATTTTGGACCCAAATTCTGGCTCTCTGCACCTATTCGCAGTTTAAAATTCCGAATTTTTATACAAAAAATCTGTCAATTACTGAAAGCGGCGGTGGGTCACATTTTGCCCAAACCTCCCTGCAGTTTTCAAAATATCCCAAATTCGATACCTTAGCCATATTTTGGACCCAACTTCTGGCTTTTTGCACCTATTCGCAGTTTAAAATTCCGAATTTTTATACCAAAAATCTGCCAATTACTGAAAGCGGCGGTGGGTCACATTTTGCCCAAAACCCCCCCTGCAGTTTTCAAAATATCCTAAACATCCCAAATTCGATACCTAAACCATATTTTGGACCCAAATTCTGGCTCTCTGCACCTATTCGCAGTTTTAAATTTCGACTTTTTATACTAAAAATAGGCCAATTACTGAATGCTGCGGTGGGTCACATTTTGCCCAAACGCCCCTGCAGTTTTCAAAATATCCCAAATTCGATACCTGAGCCATATTTTGGACCCAAATTCTGGCTCTCTGCAACTATTCGCAGTTTGAAATTCCTACTTTTTATACAAAAAATCTGCCAATTACTGAGAGCGGCTATGTGTCACATTTTGCCGAAACCCCCTTGCAGTTTTCAAAATATCCCAAACATCCCAAATTCGATACCTGATCCATATTTTGGACCCAAATTCTGGCTCTCTGCACGTATTCGCAGTTTGAAAATTCGACTTTTTATACCAAAAATATACCAATTACTGAAAGCAGCGGTGGGTCACATTTTGCCCAAACCCCCTTGCAGTTTTCAAAATATCCCAAACATCCCAAATTCGATACCTGAGCCATATTTTGGACCCAAATTCTGGCTCTCTGCACTTATTCGCAGTTTGAAATTCCGATTTTTTATACCAAAAATCTGCCAATTACTGAAAGAGGCGGTGGGTCACATTTTGCCCAAACCCCCCTGTAGTTTTCAAAATATCCCGAACATCCCAAATTCGATACCTGAGCCATATTTTGGGGTCAGATTCTGGCTCTCTGCACCTATTCCCAGTTTGAAATTCCGAATTTTATACAAAAAATCTGCCAATTACTGAGAGCGGCTATGTGTCACATTTTGCCCAAAACCCCTTGCAGTTTTCAAAATATCCCAAACATCCCAAATTCGATACTTGATCCATATTTTGGACCCAAATTTTGGCTCTCTGCACGTATTCGCAGTTTGAAATTCCGACTTTTTATACCAAAAATATACCAATTACTGAAAGCAGCGGTGGGTCACATTTTGCCCAAACCCCCCTGCAGTTTTCAAAATATCCCGAACATCCAAAATTCGATACCTGAGCCATATTTTGGACCCAAATTCTGGCTCTCTGCACCTATTCGCCATTTGAAATTCCTAATTTTTATACCAAAAATATGCCAATTACTGAAAGAGGCTGTGTGTCACATTTTGCCTAAACCCCCCTGCCGTTTTCAAAATATCCCAAACAACCCAAATTCGATACCTGAGCCATATTTTGGACCCAAATTCTGGCTCTCTGCACCTATTCGCCATTTGAAATTCCGACTTTTTATACCAAAAATCTGCCAATTACTGAAAGCGCCGGTGGGTCACATTTTGCCCAAACCCCCCTGCAGTTTTCAAAATATCCCAAATTCGATACCTTAACCATATTTTGGACCCAAATTCTGGCTCTCTGCACCTATTCGCAGTTTAAAATTCCGAATTTTTATACAAAAAATCTGTCAATTACTGAAAGCGGCGGTGGGTCACATTTTGCCCAAACCTCCCTGCAGTTTTCAAAATATCCCAAATTCGATACCTTAGCCATATTTTGGACCCAACTTCTGGCTTTTTGCACCTATTCGCAGTTTAAAATTCCGAATTTTTATACCAAAAATCTGCCAATTACTGAAAGCGGCGGTGGGTCACATTTTGCCCAAAACCCCCCCTGCAGTTTTCAAAATATCCTAAACATCCCAAATTCGATACCTAAACCATATTTTGGACCCAAATTCTGGCTCTCTGCACCTATTCGCAGTTTTAAATTCCGACTTTTTATACCAAAAATAGGCCAATTACTGAATGCTGCGGTGGGTCACATTTTGCCCAAACGCCCCTGCAGTTTTCAAAATATCCCAAATATCCCAAATTCGATACCTGAGCCATATTTTGGACCCAAATTCTGGCTCTCTGCAACTATTCGCAGTTTGAAATTCCTACTTTTTATAAAAAAAATCTGCCAATTACTGAGAGCGGCGGTGGGTCACATTTTGCCCAAAACCCCCCCTGCAGTTTTCAAAATATCCTAAACATCCCAAATTCGATACCTAAACCATATTTTGGACCCAAATTCTGGCTCTCTGCACGTATTCGCAGTTTGAAAATTCGAATTTTTATACCAAAAATATACCAATTACTGAAAGCAGCGGTGGGTCACATTTTGCCCAAACCCCCTTGCAGTTTTCAAAATATCCCAAACATCCCAAATTCGATACCTGAGCCATATTTTGGACCCAAATTCTGGCTCTCTGCACTTATTCGCAGTTTGAAATTCCGATTTTTTATACCAAAAATCTGCCAATTACTAAAAGAGGCGGTGGGTCACATTTTGCCCAAACCCCCCTGTAGTTTTCAAAATATCCCGAACATCCCAAATTCGATACCTGAGCCATATTTTGGACCCAGATTATGGCTCTCTGCACCTATTCGCAGTTTGAAATTCCGAATTTTATACAAAAAATCTGCCAATTACTGAGACCGGCTATGTGTCACATTTTGCCCAACCCCCCCTGCAGTTTTCAAAATATCCCAAATTTGATACCTTAGCCATATTTTGGACCCAAATCTTGGCTCTCTGCACCTATTCGCAGTTTAAAATTCCGAATTTTTATACCAAAAATCTGCCAATTACTGAAAGCGGCGGTGGGTCACATTTTGCCCAAAACCCCCCCTGCAGTTTTCAAAATATCCCAAACATCCCAAATTCGATACCTGAGCCATATTTTGGACCCAAATTCTGGCTTTCTGCAACTATTCGCAGTTTGAAATTCCGACTTTATTATACAAAAAATCTGCCAATTACTGAAAGCAGCGGTGGGCCACATTTTGCCCAAACCCCCCTGCAGTTTTCAAAATATGCCAAACATCCCAAAATCGATACCTGAGCCATATTTTGGACCCAAATTCTGGCTCTCTGCACCTATTCGCAGTTTGAAATTCCTACTTTTTATACCAAAAATATGCCAATTACTGAAAGAGGTTGTGTGTTACATTTTGCCTAAACCCCCTCTGCCGTTTTCAAAATATCCCAAACAACCCAAATTCGATACCTGAGCCATATTTTGGACCCAAATTCTGGCTCTCTGCACCTATTCGCCATTTGAAATTCCGACTTTTTATACCAAAATTCTGTCAAATACTGAAAGCGGCGGTGGGTCACATTTTGCCCAAACCCCCCTGCAGTTTTCAAAATATCCAAAACATCCAAAATTCGATACCTGAGCCATATTTTGGACCCAAATTCAGGCTCTCTGCACCTATTCGCAGTTTGAAATTCCGACTTTTTATACCAAAAATATGCCAATTACTGAAAGCGGCGGTGGGTCACATTTTGCCCAAACCCCCCTGCATTTCTCAAAATATCCCAAACATCCCAAATTCGATACCTTAGCCATATTTTGGACCCAAATTCTGGCTCTCTGCACCTATCCGCAGTTTGAAATTCCGAATTTTTATACCAAAAATCTGCCAATTACTGATAGCGGCGGTGGGTCACATTTTGCTCAAACCCCCCTGTAGTTTTCAAAATATCCCTATTATCCCAAATTCGATACCTGAGCCATATTTTGGACCCAAATTCTGGCTCTCTGCACCTATTCGCAGTTTTAAATTCCGACTTTTTATACCAAAAATAGGCCAATTACTGAATGCTGCGGTATGTCACATTTTGCCCAAACGCCCCTGCAGTTTTCAAAATATCCCAAACATCCCAAATTCGATACCTGAGCCATATTTTGGACCCAAATTCTGGCTCTCTGCAACTATTCGCAGTTTGAAATTCCGAATTTTTATACCAAAAATATGCCAATTACTGAAAGCGGCGGTGGGTCACATTTTGCCCAAACCCCCCTGCAGTTCTCAAAATATCCAAAACATCCAAAATTCGATACCTGAGCCATATTTTGGACCCAAATTCAGGCTCTCTGCACTTATTCGCAGTTTGAAATTCCGATTTTTTATACCAAAAATCTGCCAATTACTGAAAGAGGCGGTGGGTCACATTTTGCCCAAACCCCCCTGTAGTTTTCAAAATATCCCGAACATCCCAAATTCGATACCTGAGCCATATTTTGGGGTCAGATTCTGGCTCTCTGCACCTATTCCCAGTTTGAAATTCCGAATTTTATACAAAAAATCTGCCAATTACTGAGAGCGGCTATGTGTCACATTTTGCCCAAAACCCCTTGCAGTTTTCAAAATATCCCAAACATCCCAAATTCGATACTTGATCCATATTTTGGACCCAAATTTTGGCTCTCTGCACGTATTCGCAGTTTGAAATTCCGACTTTTTATACCAAAAATATACCAATTACTGAAAGCAGCGGTGGGTCACATTTTGCCCAAACCCCCCTGCAGTTTTCAAAATATCCCGAACATCCAAAATTCGATACCTGAGCCATATTTTGGACCCAAATTCTGGCTCTCTGCACCTATTCGCCATTTGAAATTCCTAATTTTTATACCAAAAATATGCCAATTACTGAAAGAGGCTGTGTGTCACATTTTGCCTAAACCCCCCTGCCGTTTTCAAAATATCCCAAACAACCCAAATTCGATACCTGAGCCATATTTTGGACCCAAATTCTGGCTCTCTGCACCTATTCGCCATTTGAAATTCCGACTTTTTATACCAAAAATCTGCCAATTACTGAAAGCGGCGGTGGGTCACATTTTGCCCAAACCCCCCTGCAGTTTTCAAAATATCCCAAATTCGATACCTTAACCATATTTTGGACCCAAATTCTGGCTCTCTGCACCTATTCGCAGTTTAAAATTCCGAATTTTTATACAAAAAATCTGTCAATTACTGAAAGCGGCGGTGGGTCACATTTTGCCCAAACCTCCCTGCAGTTTTCAAAATATCCCAAATTCGATACCTTAGCCATATTTTGGACCCAACTTCTGGCTTTTTGCACCTATTCGCAGTTTAAAATTCCGAATTTTTATACCAAAAATCTGCCAATTACTGAAAGCGGCGGTGGGTCACATTTTGCCCAAAACCCCCCCTGCAGTTTTCAAAATATCCTAAACATCCCAAATTCGATACCTAAACCATATTTTGGACCCAAATTCTGGCTCTCTGCACCTATTCGCAGTTTTAAATTCCGACTTTTTATACCAAAAATAGGCCAATTACTGAATGCTGCGGTGGGTCACATTTTGCCCAAACGCCCCTGCAGTTTTCAAAATCTCCCAAATATCCCAAATTCGATACCTGAGCCATATTTTGGACCCAAATTCTGGCTCTCTGCAACTATTCGCAGTTTGAAATTCCTACTGTTTATAAAAAAAATCTGCCAATTACTGAGAGCGGCGGTGGGTCACATTTTGCCCAAAACCCCCCCTGCAGTTTTCAAAATATCCTAAACATCCCAAATTCGATACCTAAACCATATTTTGGACCCAAATTCTGGCTCTCTGCACGTATTCGCAGTTTGAAAATTCGAATTTTTATACCAAAAATATACCAATTACTGAAAGCAGCGGTGGGTCACATTTTGCCCAAACCCCCTTGCAGTTTTCAAAATATCCCAAACATCCCAAATTCGATACCTGAGCCATATTTTGGACCCAAATTCTGGCTCTCTGCACTTATTCGCAGTTTGAAATTCCGATTTTTTATACCAAAAATCTGCCAATTACTAAAAGAGGCGGTGGGTCACATTTTGCCCAAACCCCCCTGTAGTTTTCAAAATATCCCGAACATCCCAAATTCGATACCTGAGCCATATTTTGGACCCAGATTATGGCTCTCTGCACCTATTCGCAGTTTGAAATTCCGAATTTTATACAAAAAATCTGCCAATTACTGAGACCGGCTATGTGTCACATTTTGCCCAACCCCCCCTGCAGTTTTCAAAATATCCCAAATTTGATACCTTAGCCATATTTTGGACCCAAATCCTGGCTCTCTGCACCTATTCGCAGTTTAAAATTCCGAATTTTTATACCAAAAATCTGCCAATTACTGAAAGCGGCGGTGGGTCACATTTTGCCCAAAACCCCCCCTGCAGTTTTCAAAATATCCCAAACATCCCAAATTCGATACCTGAGCCATATTTTGGACCCAAATTCTGGCTTTCTGCAACTATTCGCAGTTTGAAATTCCGACTTTATTATACAAAAAATCTGCCAATTACTGAAAGCAGCGGTGGGCCACATTTTGCCCAAACCCCCCTGCAGTTTTCAAAATATGCCAAACATCCCAAAATCGATACCTGAGCCATATTTTGGACCCAAATTCTGGCTCTCTGCACCTATTCGCAGTTTGAAATTCCTACTTTTTATACCAAAAATATGCCAATTACTGAAAGAGGTTGTGTGTTACATTTTGCCTAAACCCCCTCTGCCGTTTTCAAAATATCCCAAACAACCCAAATTCGATACCTGAGCCATATTTTGGACCCAAATTCTGGCTCTCTGCACCTATTCGCCATTTGAAATTCCGACTTTTTATACCAAAATTCTGTCAAATACTGAAAGCGGCGGTGGGTCACATTTTGCCCAAACCCCCCTGCAGTTTTCAAAATATCCAAAACATCCAAAATTCGATACCTGAGCCATATTTTGGACCCAAATTCAGGCTCTCTGCACCTATTCGCAGTTTGAAATTCCGACTTTTTATACCAAAAATATGCCAATTACTGAAAGCGGCGGTGGGTCACATTTTGCCCAAACCCCCCTGCAGTTCTCAAAATATCCCAAACATCCCAAATTCGATACCTTAGCCATATTTTGGACCCAAATTCTGGCTCTCTGCACCTATCCGCAGTTTGAAATTCCGAATTTTTATACCAAAAATCTGCCAATTACTGATAGCGGCGGTGGGTCACATTTTGCTCAAACCCCCCTGTAGTTTTCAAAATATCCCTATTATCCCAAATTCGATACCTGAGCCATATTTTGGACCCAAATTCTGGCTCTCTGCACCTATTCGCAGTTTTAAATTCCGACTTTTTATACCAAAAATAGGCCAATTACTGAATGCTGCGGTATGTCACATTTTGCCCAAACGCCCCTGCAGTTTTCAAAATATCCCAAACATCCCAAATTCGATACCTGAGCCATATTTTGGACAAAAATTCTGGCTCTCTGCAACTATTCGCAGTTTGAAATTCCGAATTTTTATACCAAAAATATGCCAATTACTGAAAGCGGCGGTGGGTCACATTTTGCCCAAACCCCCCTGCAGTTCTCAAAATATCCAAAACATCCAAAATTCGATACCTGAGCCATATTTTGGACCCAAATTCAGGCTCTCTGCACCTATTCGCAGTTTGAAATTCCGACTTTTTATACCAAAAATATGCCAATTACTGAAAGCGGCGGTGGGTCACATTTTGCCCAAACCCCCCTGCAGTTCTCAAAATATCCCAAACATCCCAAATTCGATACCTTAGCCATATTTTGGACCCAAATTCTGGCTCTCTGCACCTATCCGCAGTTTGAAATTCCGACTTTTTATACCAAAAATCTGCCAATTACTGATAGCGGCGGTGGGTCACATTTTGCCCAAACCCCCCTGCAGTTTTCAAAATATCCCAAACATCCCAAATTCGATACCTGAGCCATATTTTGGACCCAAATTCTGGCTCTCTGCAACTATTCGCAGTTTGAAATTCCGAATTTTTATACAAAAAATCTCCCAATTACTGAGAGCGGCTATGTGTCACATTTTGCCCAAACCCCCTTGCAGTTTTCAAAATATCCCAAACATCCCAAATTCGATACCTGATCCATATTTTGGACCCAAATTTTGGCTGTCTGCACGTATTCGCAGTTTGAAATTCCGACTTTTTATACCAAAAATATACCAATTACTGAAAGCAGCGGTGGGTCACATTTTGCCCAAACCCCCCTGCAGTTTTCAAAATATCCCGAACATCCAAAATTCGATACCTGAGCCATATTTTGGACCCAAATTCTGGCTCTCTGCACCTATTCGCAGTTTGAAATTCCTAATTTTTATACCAAAAATATGCCAATTACTGAAAGAGGCTGTGTGTCACATTTTGCCTAAACCCCCCTGCCGTTTTCAAAATATCCCAAACAACCCAAATTCGATACCTGAGCCATATTTTGGACCCAAATTCTGGCTCTCTGCACCTATTCGCCATTTGAAATTCCGACTTTTTATACCAAAAATCTGCCAATTACTGAAAGCAGCGGTGGGTCACATTTTGCCCAAACCCCCCTGCAGTTTTCAAAATATCCCAAATTTGATACCTTAACCATATTTTGGACCCAAATTCTGGCTCTCTGCACCTATTCGCAGTTTAAAATTCCGAATTTTTATACAAAAAATCTGTCAATTACTGAAAGCGGCGGTGGGTCACATTTTGCCCAAACCTCCCTGCAGTTTTCAAAATATCCCAAATTCGATACCTTAGCCGTATTTTGGACCCAACTTCTGGCTTTTTGCACCTATTCGCAGTTTAAAATTCCGAATTTTTATACCAAAAATCTGCCAATTACTGAAAGCGGCGGTGGGTCACATTTTGCCCAAAACCCCCCCTGCAGTTTTCAAAATATCCTAAACATCCCAAATTCGATACCTAAACCATATTTTGGACCCAAATTCTGGCTCTCTGCACCTATTCGCAGTTTTAAATTTCGACTTTTTATACTAAAAATAGGCCAATTACTGAATGCTGCGGTGGGTCACATTTTGCCCAAACGCCCCTGCAGTTTTCAAAATATCCCAAATTCGATACCTGAGCCATATTTTGGACCCAAATTCTGGCTCTCTGCAACTATTCGCAGTTTGAAATTCCTACTTTTTATACAAAAAATCTGCCAATTACTGAGAGCGGCTATGTGTCACATTTTGCCGAAACCCCCTTGCAGTTTTCAAAATATCCCAAACATCCCAAATTCGATACCTGATCCATATTTTGGACCCAAATTCTGGCTCTCTGCACCTATTCGCAGTATGAAATTCCTACTTTTTATACCAAAAATATGCCAATTACTGAAAGAGGTTGTGTGTTACATTTTGCCTAAACCCCCTCTGCCGTTTTCAAAATATCCCAAACAACCCAAATTCGATACCTGAGCCATATTTTGGACCCAAATTCTGGCTCTCTGCACCTATTCGCCATTTGAAATTCCGACTTTTTATACCAAAATTCTGTCAAATACTGAAAGCGGCGGTGGGTCACATTTTGCCCAAACCCCCCTGCAGTTTTCAAAATATCCAAAACATCCAAAATTCGATACCTGAGCCATATTTTGGACCCAAATTCAGGCTCTCTGCACCTATTCGCAGTTTGAAATTCCGACTTTTTATACCAAAAATATGCCAATTACTGAAAGCGGCGGTGGGTCACATTTTGCCCAAACCCCCCTGCAGTTCTCAAAATATCCAAAACATCCAAAATTCGATACCTGAGCCATATTTTGGACCCAAATTCAGGCTCTCTGCACCTATCCGCAGTTTGAAATTCCGACTTTTTATACCAAAAATCTGCCAATTACTGATAGCGGCGGTGGGTCACATTTTGCCCAAACCCCCCTGCAGTTTTCAAAATATCCCAAACATCCCAAATTCGATACCTGAGCCATATTTTGGACCCAAATTCTGGCTCTCTGCAACTATTCGCAGTTTGAAATTCCGAATTTTTATACAAAAAATCTCCCAATTACTGAGAGCGGCTATGTGTCACATTTTGCCCAAACCCCCTTGCAGTTTTCAAAATATCCCAAACATCCCAAATTCGATACCTGATCCATATTTTGGACCCAAATTTTGGCTGTCTGCACGTATTCGCAGTTTGAAATTCCGACTTTTTATACCAAAAATATACCAATTACTGAAAGCAGCGGTGGGTCACCTTTTGCCCAAACCCCCCTGCAGTTTTCAAAATATCCCGAACATCCAAAATTCGATACCTGAGCCATATTTTGGACCCAAATTCTGGCTCTCTGCACCTATTCGCAGTTTGAAATTCCTAATTTTTATACCAAAAATATGCCAATTACTGAAAGAGGCTGTGTGTCACATTTTGCCTAAACCCCCCTGCCGTTTTCAAAATATCCCAAACAACCCAAATTCGATACCTGAGCCATATTTTGGACCCAAATTCTGGCTCTCTGCACCTATTCGCCATTTGAAATTCCGACTTTTTATACCAAAAATCTGCCAATTACTGAAAGCAGCGGTGGGTCACATTTTGCCCAAACCCCCTTGCAGTTTTCAAAATATCCCAAATTTGATACCTTAACCATATTTTGGACCCAAATTCTGGCTCTCTGCACCTATTCGCAGTTTAAAATTCCGAATTTTTATACAAAAAATCTGTCAATTACTGAAAGCGGCGGTGGGTCACATTTTGCCCAAACCTCCCTGCAGTTTTCAAAATATCCCAAATTCGATACCTTAGCCATATTTTGGACCCAACTTCTGGCTTTTTGCACCTATTCGCAGTTTAAAATTCCGAATTTTTATACCAAAAATCTGCCAATTACTGAAAGCGGCGGTGGGTCACATTTTGCCCAAAACCCCCCCTGCAGTTTTCAAAATATCCTAAACATCCCAAATTCGATACCTAAACCATATTTTGGACCCAAATTCTGGCTCTCTGCACCTATTCGCAGTTTTAAATTTCGACTTTTTATACTAAAAATAGGCCAATTACTGAATGCTGCGGTGGGTCACATTTTGCCCAAACGCCCCTGCAGTTTTCAAAATATCCCAAATTCGATACCTGAGCCATATTTTGGACCCAAATTCTGGCTCTCTGCAACTATTCGCAGTTTGAAATTCCTACTTTTTATACAAAAAATCTGCCAATTACTGAGAGCGGCTATGTGTCACATTTTGCCGAAACCCCCTTGCAGTTTTCAAAATATCCCAAACATCCCAAATTCGATACCTGATCCATATTTTGGACCCAAATTCTGGCTCTCTGCACGTATTCGCAGTTTGAAAATTCGACTTTTTATACCAAAAATATACCAATTACTGAAAGCAGCGGTGGGTCACATTTTGCCCAAACCCCCTTGCAGTTTTCAAAATATCCCAAACATCCCAAATTCGATACCTGATCCATATTTTGGACCCAAATTCTGGCTCTCTGCACGTATTCGCAGTTTGAAAATTCGACTTTTTATACCAAAAATATACCAATTACTGAAAGCAGCGGTGGGTCACATTTTGCCCAAACCACCCTGTAGTTTTCAAAATATCCCGAACATCCCAAATTCGATACCTGAGCCATATTTTGGAACCAGATTATGGCTCTCTGCACCTATTCGCAGTTTGAAATTCCGAATTTTATACAAAAAATCTGCCAATTACTGAGACCGGCTATGTGTCACATTTTGCCCAAACCCCCCTGCAGTTTTCAAAATATCCCAAATTCGATACCTTAGCCATATTTTGGACCCAACTTCTGGCTTTTTGCACCTATTCGCAGTTTAAAATTCCGAATTTTTATACCAAAAATCTGCCAATTACTGAAAGCAGCGGTGGGTCACATTTTGCCCAAACGCCCCTGCAGTTTTCAAAATATCCCAAATATCCCAAATTCGATACCTGAGCCATATTTTGGACCCAAATTCTGGCTCTCTGCAACTATTCGCAGTTTGAAATTCCTACTTTTTATAAAAAAAATCTGCCAATTACTGAGAGCGGCGGTGGGTCACATTTTGCCCAAAACCCCCCCTGCAGTTTTCAAAATATCCTAAACATCCCAAATTCGATACCTAAACCATATTTTGGACCCAAATTCTGGCTCTCTGCACGTATTCGCAGTTTGAAAATTCGAATTTTTATACCAAAAATATACCAATTACTGAAAGCAGCGGTGGGTCACATTTTGCCCAAACCCCCTTGCAGTTTTCAAAATATCCCAAACATCCCAAATTCGATACCTGAGCCATATTTTGGACCCAAATTCTGGCTCTCTGCACTTATTCGCAGTTTGAAATTCCGATTTTTTATACCAAAAATCTGCCAATTACTAAAAGAGGCGGTGGGTCACATTTTGCCCAAACCCCCCTGTAGTTTTCAAAATATCCCGAACATCCCAAATTCGATACCTGAGCCATATTTTGGACCCAGATTATGGCTCTCTGCACCTATTCGCAGTTTGAAATTCCGAATTTTATACAAAAAATCTGCCAATTACTGAGACCGGCTATGTGTCACATTTTGCCCAACCCCCCCTGCAGTTTTCAAAATATCCCAAATTTGATACCTTAGCCATATTTTGGACCCAAATCTTGGCTCTCTGCACCTATTCGCAGTTTAAAATTCCGAATTTTTATACCAAAAATCTGCCAATTACTGAAAGCGGCGGTGGGTCACATTTTGCCCAAAACCCCCCCTGCAGTTTTCAAAATATCCCAAACATCCCAAATTCGATACCTGAGCCATATTTTGGACCCAAATTCTGGCTTTCTGCAACTATTCGCAGTTTGAAATTCCGACTTTATTATACAAAAAATCTGCCAATTACTGAAAGCAGCGGTGGGCCACATTTTGCCCAAACCCCCCTGCAGTTTTCAAAATATGCCAAACATCCCAAAATCGATACCTGAGCCATATTTTGGACCCAAATTCTGGCTCTCTGCACCTATTCGCAGTTTGAAATTCCTACTTTTTATACCAAAAATATGCCAATTACTGAATGAGGTTGTGTGTTACATTTTGCCTAAACCCCCTCTGCCGTTTTCAAAATATCCCAAACAACCCAAATTCGATACCTGAGCCATATTTTGGACCCAAATTCTGGCTCTCTGCACCTATTCGCCATTTGAAATTCCGACTTTTTATACCAAAATTCTGTCAAATACTGAAAGCGGCGGTGGGTCACATTTTGCCCAAACCCCCCTGCAGTTTTCAAAATATCCAAAACATCCAAAATTCGATACCTGAGCCATATTTTGGACCCAAATTCAGGCTCTCTGCACCTATTCGCAGTTTGAAATTCCGACTTTTTATACCAAAAATATGCCAATTACTGAAAGCGGCGGTGGGTCACATTTTGCCCAAACCCCCCTGCAGTTCTCAAAATATCCCAAACATCCCAAATTCGATACCTTAGCCATATTTTGGACCCAAATTCTGGCTCTCTGCACCTATCCGCAGTTTGAAATTCCGAATTTTTATACCAAAAATCTGCCAATTACTGATAGCGGCGGTGGGTCACATTTTGCTCAAACCCCCCTGTAGTTTTCAAAATATCCCTATTATCCCAAATTCGATACCTGAGCCATATTTTGGACCCAAATTCTGGCTCTCTGCACCTATTCGCAGTTTTAAATTCCGACTTTTTATACCAAAAATAGGCCAATTACTGAATGCTGCGGTATGTCACATTTTGCCCAAACGCCCCTGCAGTTTTCAAAATATCCCAAACATCCCAAATTCGATACCTGAGCCATATTTTGGACCCAAATTCTGGCTCTCTGCAACTATTCGCAGTTTGAAATTCCGACTTTTTATACCAAAAATATGCCAATTACTGAAAGCGGCGGTGGGTCACATTTTGCCCAAACCCCCCTGCAGTTCTCAAAATATCCCAAACATCCCAAATTCGATACCTTAGCCATATTTTGGACCCAAATTCTGGCTCTCTGCACCTATCCGCAGTTTGAAATTCCGACTTTTTATACCAAAAATCTGCCAATTACTGATAGCGGCGGTGGGTCACATTTTGCCCAAACCCCCCTGCAGTTTTCAAAATATCCCAAACATCCCAAATTCGATACCTGAGCCATATTTTGGACCCAAATTCTGGCTCTCTGCAACTATTCGCAGTTTGAAATTCCGAATTTTTATACAAAAAATCTCCCAATTACTGAGAGCGGCTATGTGTCACATTTTGCCCAAACCCCCTTGCAGTTTTCAAAATATCCCAAACATCCCAAATTCGATACCTGATCCATATTTTGGACCCAAATTTTGGCTGTCTGCACGTATTCGCAGTTTGAAATTCCGACTTTTTATACCAAAAATATACCAATTACTGAAAGCAGCGGTGGGTCACATTTTGCCCAAACCCCCCTGCAGTTTTCAAAATATCCCGAACATCCAAAATTCGATACCTGAGCCATATTTTGGACCCAAATTCTGGCTCTCTGCACCTATTCGCAGTTTGAAATTCCTAATTTTTATACCAAAAATATGCCAATTACTGAAAGAGGCTGTGTGTCACATTTTGCCTAAACCCCCCTGCCGTTTTCAAAATATCCCAAACAACCCAAATTCAATACCTGAGCCATATTTTGGACCCAAATTCTGGCTCTCTGCACCTATTCGCCATTTGAAATTCCGACTTTTTATACCAAAAATCTGCCAATTACTGAAAGCAGCGGTGGGTCACATTTTGCCCAAACCCCCCTGCAGTTTTCAAAATATCCCAAATTTGATACCTTAACCATATTTTGGACCCAAATTCTGGCTCTCTGCACCTATTCGCAGTTTAAAATTCCGAATTTTTATACAAAAAATCTGTCAATTACTGAAAGCGGCGGTGGGTCACATTTTGCCCAAACCTCCCTGCAGTTTTCAAAATATCCCAAATTCGATACCTTAGCCATATTTTGGACCCAACTTCTGGCTTTTTGCACCTATTCGCAGTTTAAAATTCCGAATTTTTATACCAAAAATCTGCCAATTACTGAAAGCGGCGGTGGGTCACATTTTGCCCAAAACCCCCCCTGCAGTTTTCAAAATATCCTAAACATCCCAAATTCGATACCTAAACCATATTTTAGACCCAAATTCTGGCTCTCTGCACCTATTCGCAGTTTTAAATTTCGACTTTTTATACTAAAAATAGGCCAATTACTGAATGCTGCGGTGGGTCACATTTTGCCCAAACGCCCCTGCAGTTTTCAAAATATCCCAAATTCGATACCTGAGCCATATTTTGGACCCAAATTCTGGCTCTCTGCAACTATTCGCAGTTTGAAATTCCTACTTTTTATACAAAAAATCTGCCAATTACTGAGAGCGGCTATGTGTCACATTTTGCCGAAACCCCCTTGCAGTTTTCAAAATATCCCAAACATCCCAAATTCGATACCTGATCCATATTTTGGACCCAAATTCTGGCTCTCTGCACGTATTCGCAGTTTGAAAATTCGACTTTTTATACCAAAAATATACCAATTACTGAAAGCAGCGGTGGGTCACATTTTGCCCAAACCCCCTTGCAGTTTTCAAAATATCCCAAACATCCCAAATTCGATACCTGATCCATATTTTGGACCCAAATTCTGGCTCTCTGCACGTATTCGCAGTTTGAAAATTCGACTTTTTATACCAAAAATATACCAATTACTGAAAGCAGCGGTGGGTCACATTTTGCCCAAACCCCCCTGTAGTTTTCAAAATATCCCGAACATCCCAAATTCGATACCTGAGCCATATTTTGGAACCAGATTATGGCTCTCTGCACCTATTCGCAGTTTGAAATTCCGAATTTTATACAAAAAATCTGCCAATTACTGAGACCGGCTATGTGTCACATTTTGCCCAAACCCCCCTGCAGTTTTCAAAATATACCAAATTTGATACCTTATCCATATTTTGGACCCAAATTCTGGCTCTCTGCACCTATTCGCAGTTTAAAATTCCGAATTTTTATACAAAAAATCTGCCAATTACTGAAAGCGGCGGTGGGTCACATTTTGCCCAAACCCCCCTGCAGTTTTCAAAATATCCCAAATTGGATACCTTAGCCATATTTTGGACCCAAATTCAGGCTCTCTGCACCTATTCGCAGTTTAAAATTCCAAATTTTTATACCAAAAATCTGCCAATTACTGAAAGCGGCGGTGGGTCACATTTTGCCCAAAACCCCCCCTGCAGTTTTCAAAATATCCCAAACATCCCAAATTCGATACCTGAGCCATATTTTGGACCCAAATTCTGGCTTTCTGCAACTATTCGCAGTTTGAAATTCCGACTTTATTATACAAAAAATCTGCCAATTACTGAAAGCAGCGGTGGGCCACATTTTGCCCAAACCCACCTGCAGTTTTCAAAATATCCCAAACATCCCAAAATCGATACCTGAGCCATATTTTGGAGCCAAATTCTGGCTCTCTGCACCTATTCGCAGTTTGAAATTCCTACTTTTTATACCAAAAATCTGCCAATTACTGATAGCGGCGGTGGGTCACATTTTGCCCAAACCCCCCTGCAGTTTTCAAAATATCCCAAACATCCCAAATTCGATACCTGAGCCATATTTTGGACCCAAATTCTGGCTCTCTGCAACTATTCGCAGTTTGAAATTCCGAATTTTTATACAAAAAATCTCCCAATTACTGAGAGCGGCTATGTGTCACATTTTGCCCAAACCCCCTTGCAGTTTTCAAAATATCCCAAACATCCCAAATTCGATACCTGATCCATATTTTGGACCCAAATTTTGGCTGTCTGCACGTATTCGCAGTTTGAAATTCCGACTTTTTATACCAAAAATATACCAATTACTGAAAGCAGCGGTGGGTCACATTTTGCCCAAACCCCCCTGCAGTTTTCAAAATATCCCAAACAACCCAAATTCGATACCTGAGCCATATTTTGGACCCAAATTCTGGCTCTCTGCACCTATTCGCCATTTGAAATTCCGACTTTTTATACCAAAAATCTGCCAATTACTGAAAGCAGCGGTGGGTCACATTTTGCCCAAACCCCCCTGCAGTTTTCAAAATATCCCAAATTTGATACCTTAACCATATTTTGGACCCAAATTCTGGCTCTCTGCACCTATTCGCAGTTTAAAATTCCGAATTTTTATACAAAAAATCTGTCAATTACTGAAAGCGGCGGTGGGTCACATTTTGCCCAAACCTCCCTGCAGTTTTCAAAATATCCCAAATTCGATACCTTAGCCATATTTTGGACCCAACTTCTGGCTTTTTGCACCTATTCGCAGTTTAAAATTCCGAATTTTTATACCAAAAATCTGCCAATTACTGAAAGCGGCGGTGGGTCACATTTTGCCCAAAACCCCCCCTGCAGTTTTCAAAATATCCTATACATCCCAAATTCGATACCTAAACCATATTTTGGACCCAAATTCTGGCTCTCTGCACCTATTCGCAGTTTTAAATTTCGACTTTTTATACTAAAAATAGGCCAATTACTGAATGCTGCGGTGGGTCACATTTTGCCCAAACGCCCCTGCAGTTTTCAAAATATCCCAAATTCGATACCTGAGCCATATTTTGGACCCAAATTCTGGCTCTCTGCAACTATTCGCAGTTTGAAATTCCTACTTTTTATACAAAAAATCTGCCAATTACTGAGAGCGGCTATGTGTCACATTTTGCCGAAACCCCCTTGCAGTTTTCAAAATATCCCAAACATCCCAAATTCGATACCTGATCCATATTTTGGACCCAAATTCTGGCTCTCTGCACGTATTCGCAGTTTGAAAATTCGACTTTTTATACCAAAAATATACCAATTACTGAAAGCAGCGGTGGGTCACATTTTGCCCAAACCCCCTTGCAGTTTTCAAAATATCCCAAACATCCCAAATTCGATACCTGATCCATATTTTGGACCCAAATTCTGGCTCTCTGCACGTATTCGCAGTTTGAAAATTCGACTTTTTATACCAAAAATATACCAATTACTGAAAGCAGCGGTGGGTCACATTTTGCCCAAACCCCCCTGTAGTTTTCAAAATATCCCGAACATCCCAAATTCGATACCTGAGCCATATTTTGGAACCAGATTATGGCTCTCTGCACCTATTCGCAGTTTGAAATTCCGAATTTTATACAAAAAATCTGCCAATTACTGAGACCGGCTATGTGTCACATTTTGCCCAAACCCCCCTGCAGTTTTCAAAATATACCAAATTTGATACCTTATCCATATTTTGGACCCAAATTCTGGCTCTCTGCACCTATTCGCAGTTTAAAATTCCGAATTTTTATACAAAAAATCTGCCAATTACTGAAAGCGGCGGTGGGTCACATTTTGCCCAAACCCCCCCGCAGTTTTCAAAATATCCCAAATTGGATACCTTAGCCATATTTTGGACCCAAATTCAGGCTCTCTGCACCTATTCGCAGTTTAAAATTCCAAATTTTTATACCAAAAATCTGCCAATTACTGAAAGCGGCGGTGGGTCACATTTTGCCCAAAACCCCCCCTGCAGTTTTCAAAATATCCCAAACATCCCAAATTCGATACCTGAGCCATATTTTGGACCCAAATTCTGGCTTTCTGCAACTATTCGCAGTTTGAAATTCCGACTTTATTATACAAAAAATCTGCCAATTACTGAAAGCAGCGGTGGGCCACATTTTGCCCAAACCCCCCTGCAGTTTTCAAAATATCCCAAACATCCCAAAATCGATACCTGAGCCATATTTTGGAGCCAAATTCTGGCTCTCTGCACCTATTCGCAGTTTGAAATTCCTACTTTTTATACCAAAAATATGCCAATTACTGAAAGAGGTTGTGTGTCACATTTTGCCTAAACCCCCTCTGCCGTTTTCAAAATATCCCAAACAACCCAAATTCGATACCTGAGCCATATTTTGGACCCAAATTCTGGCTCTCTGCACCTATTCGCTATTTGAAATTCCGACTTTTTATACCAAAATTCTGTCAAATACTGAAAGTGGCGGTGGGTCACATTTTGCCCAAACCCCCCTGCATTTTTCAAAATATCCAAAACATCCAAAATTCGATACCTGAGCCATATTTTGCACCCAAATTCAGGCTCTCTGCACCTATTCGGCATTTGAAATTCCGACTTTTTATACCAAAAATCTGCCAATTACTGATAGCGGCGGTGGGTCACATTTTGCCCAAACCCCCCTGTAGTTTTTAAAATATCCCGAACATCCAAAATTCGATACCTGAGCCATATTTTGGACCCAAATTCTGGCTCTCTGCACCTATTCCCAGTTTGAAATTCCTAATTTTTATACCAAAAATATGCCAATTACTGAAAGAGGCTGTGTGTCACATTTGGCCTAAACCCCCCTACCGTTTTCAAAATATCCCAAACAACCCAAATTCGATACCTGAGCCATATTTTGGACCCAAATTCTGGCTCTCTGCACCTATTCGCTATTTGAAATTCCGACTTTTTATACCAAAAATCTGCCAATTACTGAAAGCGGCGGAGGGTCGCATTTTGCCCAAACCCCCCTGCAGTTTTCAAAATATCCCAAATTCGATACCTTAGCCATATTTTGGACCCAAATTCTGGTCCTCTGCACCTATTCTCAGTTTGAAATTCCGACTTTTTATACCAAAAATATGCCAATTACTGAAAGTGGCGGTGGGTCACATTTTGCCCAAACCCCCCTGCAGTTCTCAAAATATCCTAAACATCCCAAATTCGATACCTTAGCCATACTTTATACCCACATTCTGGTTCTCTGCACCTATTCGCAGTTTTAAATTCCGAATTTTTATTCCAAAAATAGGCCAATTGCTGAACGCCGCGGTGGGTCACATTTTGCCCAAACGCCAATGCACTCTTAAAAATTTCCATAACATCCCAAATTCGATACCTGATCCATATTTTGGACCCAAATTCTGGCTCTCTGCACGTATTCGCAGTTTGAAATTCCGACTTTTTATACCAAAAATATACCAATTACTGAAAGCGGCGGTGGGTCACATTTTGCCCAAACCCCCCTGTAGTTTTCAAAATATCCCGAACATCCCAAATTCGATACCTGAGCTATATTTTGGACCCAAATTCTGGCTCTCTACACCTATTCGCAGTTTGAAATTCCGACTTTTTATACCAAAAATATGCCAATTACTGAAAGCGGCGGTGGGTCACATTTTGCCCAAACCCCCCTGCAGTTCTCAAAATATCCCAAACATCCCAAATTCGATACCTTAGCCATATTTTGGACCCAAATTCTGGCTCTCTGCACCTATCCGCAGTTTGAAATTCCGAATTTTTATACCAAAAATCTGCCAATTACTGATAGCTGCGGTGGGTCACATTTTGCTCAAACCCCCCTGTAGTTTTCAAAATATCCCTATTATCCCAAATTCGATACCTGAGCCATATTTTGGACCCAAATTCTGGCTCTCTGCACCTATTCGCAGTTTTAAATTCCGACTTTTTATACCAAAAATAGGCCAATTACTGAATGCTGCGGTATGTCACATTTTGCCCAAACGCCCTTGCAGTTTTCAAAATATCCCAAACATCCCAAATTCGATTCCTGAGCCATATTTTGGACCCAAATTCTGGCTCTCTGCAACTATTCGCAGTTTGAAATTCCGAATTTTTATACAAAAAATCTCCCAATTACTGAGAGCGGCTATGTGTCACATTTTGCACAAACCCCCTTGCAGTTTTCAAAATATCCCAAACATCCCAAATTCGATACCTGCTCCATATTTTGGACCCAAATTCTGGCTCTCTGCACGTATTCGCAGTTTGAAATTCCGACTTTTTATACCAAAAATATACCAATTACTGAAAGCAGCGGTGGGTCACATTTGGCCCAAACCCCCCTACAGTTTTCAAAATATCCCAAACATCCCAAATTCGATACCTGAGCCATATTTTGGACCCAAATTCCGGCTCTCTGCACCTATTCGCAGTTTGAAATTCCTAATTTTTATACCAAAAAAATGCCAATTACTGAAAGAGGCTGTGTGTCACATTTTGCCTAAACCCCCCTGCAGTTTTCAAAATATCCCAAATTTGATACCTTAGCCATATTTTGGACCCAAATTCTGGCTCTCTGCACGTATTCGCAGTTTGAAATTCCTACTTTTTATACCAAAAATATGCCAAATACTGAAAGCGGCGGTGGGTCACATTTTGCTCAAACCCCCCTGCAGTTCTCAAAATATCCCAAACATCCCAAATTCGATACCTTAGCCATATTTTCGACCCAAATTCTGGCTCTCTGCACCTATTCGCAGTTTTAAATTCCGACTTTTTATACCAAAAATAGGCCAATTACTGAATGCTGCGGTGGGTCACATTTTGCCCAAACGCCCCTGCAGTTTTCAAAATATCCCAAACATCCCAAATTCGATACCTGAGCCATATTTTGGAACCAAATTCTGGCTCTCTGCAACAATTCGCAGTTTGAAATTCCGAATTTTTATACCAAAAATATGCCAATTACTGAGAGCGGCTATGTGTCACATTTTGCCCAAACCCCCTTGCAGTTTTCAAAATATCCCAAACAACCCAAATTCGATACCTGAGCCATATTTTGGACCCAAATTCTGGCTCTCTGCACCTATTCGCCATTTGAAATTCCGACTTTTTATACCAAAAATCTCCTAATTACTGAAAGCGGCGGTGGGTCACATTTTGCCCAAACCCCCCTGCAGTTTTCAAAATATCCCAAATTCGATACCTTAGCCATATTTTGGACCCAAATTCTGGCTCTCTGCACCTATTCGCAGTTTAAAATTCCGAATTTTTATACAAAAAATCTGCCAATTACTGAAAGCGGCGGTGGGTCACATTTTGCCCAAACCCCCCTGCAGTTTTCAAAATATCCCAAATTCGATACCTTAGCCATATTTTGGACCCAAATTCTGGCTGTTTGCACCTATTCGCAGTTTAAAATTCCGAATTTTTATACCAAAAATCTGCCAATTACTGAGAGCGGCTATGTGTCACATTTTGCCGAAACCCCCTTTGCAGTTTTCAAAATATCCCAAACATCCCAAATTCGATACCTGATCTATATTTTGGCCCCAAATTCTGGCTCTCTGCACGTATTCGCAGTTTGAAATTCCGACTTTTTATACCAAAAATATACCAATTACTGAAAGCAGCGGTGGGTCACATTTTGCCCAAACCCCCTTGCAGTTTTCAAAATATCCCAAACATCCCAAAATCGATACCTGAGCCATATTTTGGACCCAAATTCTGGCTCTCTGCACCTATTCGCAGTTTGAAATTCGGAATTTTTATACCAAAAATCTGCCAATTACTGAAAGCGGCGGTGGGTCACATTTTGCCCAAACCCCCCTGTAGTTTTCAAAATATCCCGAACATCCAAAATTCGATACCTGAGCCATATTTTGGACCCAAATTCTGGCTCTCTGCACCTATTCGCAGTTTGAAATTCCTAATTTTTATACCAAAAATATGCCAATTACTGAAAGAGGCTGTGTGTCACATTTTGCCTAAACCCCCCTGCCGTTTTCAAAATATCCCAAACAACCCAAATTCGATACCTGAGCCATATTTTGGACCCAAATTCTGGCTCTCTGCACCTATTCGCCATTTGAAATTCCGACTTTTTATACAAAAAATCTGCCAATTACTGAAAGCGGCGGTGGGTCACATTTTGCCCAAACCCCCCTGCAGTTTTCAAAATATCCCAAATTCGATACCTTAACCATATTTTGGACCCAAATTCTGGCTCTCTGCACCTATTCGCAGTTTAAAATTCCGAATTTTTATACAAAAAATCTGTCAATTACTGAAAGCGGCGGTGGGTCACATTTTGCACAAACCCCCCTGCAGTTTTCAAAATATCCCAAATTCGATACCTTAGCCATATTTTGGACCCAACTTCTGGCTTTTTGCACCTATTCGCAGTTTAAAATTCCGAATTTTTATACCAAAAATCTGCCAATTACTGAAAGCGGCGGTGGGTCACATTTTGCCCAAAACCCCCCCTGCAGTTTTCAAAATATCCTAAACATCCCAAATTCGATACCTAAACCATATTTTGGACGCAAATTCTGGCCCTCTGCACCTATTCGCAGTTTGAAATTCCGACTTTTTTATACCAAAAATATGCCAATTACTGAAAGCGGCGGTGGGTCACATTTTGCTCAAACCCCCCTGCAGTTCTCAAAATATCCCAAACATCCCAAATTCGATACATTAGCCATATTTTGGACCCAAATGCTGGCTCTCTGGACCTATTCGCAGTTTTATTATTCCGACTTTTTATACCAAAAATAGGCCAATTACTAAATGCTGCGGTGGGTCACATTTTGCCCAAACGCCCCTGCAGTTTTCAAAATATCCCAAATATCCCAAATTAGATACCTGAGCCATATTTTGGACCCAAATTCTGGCTCTCTGCAACTATTCGCAGTTTGAAATTCCTACTTTTTATACAAAAAATCTGCCAATTACTGAGAGCGGCTATGTGTCACATTTTGCCGAAACCCCCTTGCAGTTTTCAAAATATCCCAAACATCCCAAATTCGATTCCTGATCCATATTTTGGACCCAAATTCTGGCTCTCTGCACGTATTCGCAGTTTGAAAATCCGACTTTTTATACCAAAAATATACCAATTACTGAAAGCAGCGGTGGGTCACATTTTGCCCAAACCCCTTGCAGTTTTCAGAATATCCCATACATCCCAAATTCGATACCTGAGACATATTTTGGACCCAAATTCTGGCTCTCTGCACTTATTCGCAGTTTGAAATTCCGATTTTTTATACCAAAAATCTGCCAGTTACTGAAAGAGGCGGTGGGTCACATTTTGCCCAACCCCCCCTGTAGTTTTCAAAATATCCAGAACATCCCAAATTCGATACCTGAGCCATATTTTGGACCAAGATTCTGGCTCTCTGCACGTATTCGCAGTTTGAAATTCCGAATTTTATACAAAAAATCTGCCAATTACTGAGACCAGCTATGTGTCACATTTTGCCCAAACCCCCTTGCAGTTTTCAAAATATTCCAAATTCGATACCTGAGCCATATTTTGGACCCGAATTCTGGCTCTCTGCACCTATTCGCAGTTTGAAATTCCGAATTTTTATACCAAAAATTTGCCAATTACTGAGAGCGGCAATGTGTCACATTTTGCCGAAACCCCCTTGCAGTTTTCAAAATATCCCAAACATCCCAAATTCGATTCCTGATCCATACTATGGACCCAAATTCTGGCTCTCGGCACGTATTCGCAGTTTGAAAATCCGACTTTTTATACCAAAAATATACCAATTACTGAAAGCAGCGGTGGGTCACATTTTGCCCAAAACCCCCCCTGCAGTTTTCAAAATATCCCAAATTCGATACCTGAGCCATATTTTGGACCCAAATTCTGGCTCTCTGCACCTATTCGCAGTTTAAAATTCCTACTTTTTATACCAAAAATATGCCAATTACTGAAAGAGGTTGTGTGTCACATTTTGCCTAAACCCCCTCTTCCGTTTTCAAAATATCCAAACAACCAAAATTCGATACCTGAGCCATATTTTGGACCCAAATTCTGGCTCTCTGCACCTATTCGCCATTTGAAATTCCGACTTTTTATACCAAAATTCTGTCAAATACTGAAAGCGGCGGTGGGTCACATTTTGCCCAAACCCCCCTGCAGTTTTCAAAATATCCAAAACATCCAAAATTCGATACCTGAGCCATATTTTGGACCCAAATTCTGGCTCTCTGCACCTATTCGCAGTTTGAAATTCCGACTTTTTATACCAAAAATATGCCAATTACTGAAAGCGGCGGTGGGTCACATTTTGCCCAAACCCCCCTGCAGTTCTCAAAATATCCCAAACATCCCAAATTCGATACCTTAGCCATATTTTGGACCCAAATTCTGGCTCTCTGCACCTATCCGCAGTTTGAAATTCCGAATTTTTATACCAAAAATCTGGCAATTACTGAAAGCAGCGGTGGGTCACATTTTGCCAAAACCCCCCTGTAGTTTTCAAAATATCCCGAACATCCCAAATTCGATACCTGAGCCATATTTTGGACCTAAATTTTGGCTCTCTGCACCTATTCGGCATTTGAAATTCCGACTTTTTATACCAAAAATCTGCCAATTACTGATAGCGGCGGTGGGTCACATTTTGCCCAAACCCCCCTGTAGTTTTTAAAATATCCCGAACATCCAAAATTCGATACCTGAGCCATATTTTGGACCCAAATTCTGGCTCTCTGCACCTATTCGCTATTTGAAATTCCGACTTTTTATACCAAAAATCTGCCAATTACTGAAAGCGGCGGAGGGTCGCATTTTGCCCAAACCCCCCTGCAGTTTTCAAAATATCCCAAATTCGATACCTTAGCCATATTTTGGACCCAAATTCTGGTCCTCTGCACCTATTCTCAGTTTGAAATTCCGACTTTTTATACCAAAAATATGCCAATTACTGAAAGTGGCGGTGGGTCACATTTTGCCCAAACCCCCCTGCAGTTCTCAAAATATCCTAAACATCCCAAATTCGATACCTTAGCCATACTTTATACCCACATTCTGGTTCTCTGCACCTATTCGCAGTTTTAAATTCCGAATTTTTATTCCAAAAATAGGCCAATTGCTGAACGCCGCGGTGGGTCACATTTTGCCCAAACGCCAATGCACTCTTAAAAATTTCCATAACATCCCAAATTCGATACCTGATCCATATTTTGGACCCAAATTCTGGCTCTCTGCACGTATTCGCAGTTTGAAATTCCGACTTTTTATACCAAAAATATACCAATTACTGAAAGCGGCGGTGGGTCACATTTTGCCCAAACCCCCCTGTAGTTTTCAAAATATCCCGAACATCCCAAATTCGATACCTGAGCTATATTTTGGACCCAAATTCTGGCTCTCTACACCTATTCGCAGTTTGAAATTCCGACTTTTTATACCAAAAATATGCCAATTACTGAAAGCGGCGGTGGGTCACATTTTGCCCAAACCCCCCTGCAGTTCTCAAAATATCCCAAACATCCCAAATTCGATACCTTAGCCATATTTTGGACCCAAATTCTGGCTCTCTGCACCTATCCGCAGTTTGAAATTCCGAATTTTTATACCAAAAATCTGGCAATTACTGAAAGCAGCGGTGGGTCACATTTTGCCAAAACCCCCCTGTAGTTTTCAAAATATCCCGAACATCCCAAATTCGATACCTGAGCCATATTTTGGACCTAAATTTTGGCTCTCTGCACCTATTCGGCATTTGAAATTCCGACTTTTTATACCAAAAATCTGCCAATTACTGATAGCGGCGGTGGGTCACATTTTGCCCAAACCCCCCTGTAGTTTTTAAAATATCCCGAACATCCAAAATTCGATACCTGAGCCATATTTTGGACCCAAATTCTGGCTCTCTGCACCTATTCGCAGTTTGAAATTCCTAATTTTTATACCAAAAATATGCCAATTACTGAAAGAGGCTGTGTGTCACATTTGGCCTAAACCCCCCTACCGTTTTCAAAATATCCCAAACAACCCAAATTCGATACCTGAGCCATATTTTGGACCCAAATTCTGGCTCTCTGCACCTATTCGCTATTTGAAATTCCGACTTTTTATACCAAAAATCTGCCAATTACTGAAAGCGGCGGAGGGTCGCATTTTGCCCAAACCCCCCTGCAGTTTTAAAAATATCCCAAATTCGATACCTTAGCCATATTTTGGACCCAAATTCTGGTCCTCTGCACCTATTCTCAGTTTGAAATTCCGACTTTTTATACCAAAAATATGCCAATTACTGAAAGTGGCGGTGGGTCACATTTTGCCCAAACCCCCCTGCAGTTCTCAAAATATCCTAAACATCCCAAATTCGATACCTTAGCCATACTTTATACCCACATTCTGGTTCTCTGCACCTATTCGCAGTTTTAAATTCCGAATTTTTATTCCAAAAATAGGCCAATTGCTGAACGCCGCGTTGGGTCACATTTTGCCCAAACGCCAATGCACTCTTAAAAATTTCCATAACATCCCAAATTCGATACCTGATCCATATTTTGGACCCAAATTCTGGCTCTCTGCACGTATTCGCAGTTTGAAATTCCGACTTTTTATACCAAAAATATACCAATTACTAAAAGCGGCGGTGGGTCACATTTTGCCCAAACCCCCCTGTAGTTTTCAAAATATCCCGAACATCCCAAATTCGATACCTGAGCTATATTTTGGACCCAAATTCTGGCTCTCTGCACCTATTCGCAGTTTGAAATTCCTTCTTTTTATACCAAAAATATTCCAATTACTGAAAGAGGCTGTGTGTCTCATTTTGCCTAAACCCCCTCTGCCGTTTTCAAAATATCCCAAAAAACCCAAATTCGATACCTTAGCCATATTTTGGACCCAAATTCTGGCTCTCTGCACCTATTCGCTATTTGAAATTACGAATTTTTATACCAAAATTCTGTCAATTACTGAAAGCGGCGGTGGGTCACATTTTGCCCAAACCCCCCCTGCAGTTTTCAAAATATCCCAAACATCCCAAATTCGATACCTGAGCCATATTTTGGACCCAAATTCTGGCTCTCTGCACCTATCCGCAGTTTGAAATTGCGAATTTTTATACCAAAAATAGGCCAATTACTGAAAGCGGCGGTGGGTCACATTTTTCCCAAACCCCCTGCAGTTCTCAAAATATCCTAAACATCCTAAATTCGATACCTTAGCCATATTTTGGACCCAAATTCTGGCTCTCTGCACCTATCCGCAGTTTGAAATTGCGAATTTTTATACCAAAAATCTGCCAATTACTGAAAGCAGCGGTGGGTCACATTTTGCCCAAACCCCCCTGTAGTTTTCAAAATATCCCGAACATCCCAAATTCGATACCTGAGCCATATTTTGGATCCAAATTCTGGCTCTCTGCACCTATTCGCAGTTTGAAATTCCTAATTTTCATACCAAAAATATGCCAATTACTGAAAGAGGCTGTGTGTCACATTTTGCCTAAACCCCCCTGCCGTTTTCAGAATATCCAAAATAACCCAAATTCGATACCTGAGCCATATTTTGGACCCAAATTCTGACTCTCTGCACCTATTCGCCATTTGAAATTCTGACTTTTTATACCAAAAATCTGCCAATTACTGAAAGCGGCGGTGGGTCACATTTTGCCCAAACCCCCTGAAGTTTTCAAAATTTCTTGAACATCCAAAATTCGATACCTGAGTCATATTTTGGACCCAAATTCTGGCTCTCTGCACCTATTCACAGTTTGAAATTCCTAATTTTAATACCAAAAATATGCCAATTACTGAAAGAGGCTGCGTGTCACATTTCGCTAAACCCCCTGCCGTTTTCAAAATATCCCAAACAACCCAAATTCGATACCTGAGCCATATTTTGGACCCTAATTCTGGCTCTCTGCACCTATTCGCTATTTGAAATTCCGACTTTTTATACAAAAAATCTGCCAGTTACTGAAAGCGGCTGTGGGTCGCATTTTGCCCAAACCCCCCTGCAGTTTTCAAAATATACCAAATTCGATACCTTAGCCATATTTTGGACCCAAATTCTGGCTCTCTGCACCTATTCGCAGTTTAAAATTCCGAATTTTTAAACCAAAAATATGCCAATTACTGAAAGCGGCGGTGGGTCACATTTTGCCCAAAACCCCCCCTGCAGTTTTCAAAATATCCCAAACATCCCAAATTCGATACCTGAACCATATTTTGGACCCCAATTCTGGCCCTTTGCACCTATTCGCAGTCTGAAATTCCAACTTTTTTATACCCAAAATATGCCAATTACTGAAAGCGGCGACGGGTCACATTTTGCTCAAACCCCCCTGCAGTTCTCAAAATATCCCAAACATCCCAAATTCGATACCTGAGCTATATTTTGGACCCAAATTCTGGCTCTCTGCACCTATTCGCAGTGTGAAATTCCTTCTTTTTATACCAAAAATATTCCAATTACTGAAAGAGGCTGTGTGTCACATTTTGCCTAAACCCCCTCTGCCGTTTTCAAAATATCCCAAAAAACCCAAATTCGATACCTTAGCCATATTTTGGACCCAAATTCTGGCTCTCTGCACCTATTCGCTATTTGAAATTACGAATTTTTATACCAAAAATAGGCCAATTACTGAAAGCGGCGGTGGGTCACATTTTTCCCAAACCCCCCTGCAGTTCCCAAAATATCCTAAACATCCCAAATTCGATACCTTAGACATATTTTTTATCCAAATTCTGGCTCTCTGCACCTATCCGCAGTTTGAAATTGCGAATTTTTATACCAAAAATCTGCCAATTACTGAAAGCAGCGGTGGGTCACATTTTGCCCAAACCCCCCTGTAGTTTTCAAAATATCCCGAACATCCCAAATTCGATACCTGAGCCATATTTTGGACCCAAATTCTGGCTCTCTGCACCTATTCGCAGTTTGAAATTCCTAATTTTTATACCAAAAATATGCCAATTACTGAAAGATGCTGTGTGTCACATTTTGCCTAAACCCCCCTGCCGTTTTCAGAATATCCCAAATAACCCAAATTCGACACCTGAGCCATATTTTGGACCCAAATTCTGACTCTCTGCATCTATTCGCCATTTGAAATTCTGACTTTTTATACCAAAAATCTGCCAATTACTGAAAGCGGCGGTGGGTCACATTTTGCCCAAACCCCCTGAAGTTTTCAAAATTTCTTGAACATCCAAAATTCGATACCTGAGTCATATTTTGGACCCAAATTCTGGCTCTCTGCACCTATTCACAGTTTGAAATTCCTAATTTTAATACCAAAAATATGCCAATTACTGAAAGAGGCTGCGTGTCACATTTCGCTAAACCCCCCTGCCGTTTTCAAAATATCCCAAACAACCCAAATTCGATACCTGAGCCATATTTTGGACCCTAATTCTGGCTCTCTGCACCTATTCGCTATTTGAAATTCCGACTTTTTATACAAAAAATCTGCCAATTACTGAAAGCGGCTGTGGGTCGCATTTTGCCCAAACCCCCCTGCAGTTTTCAAAATATACCAAATTCGATACCTTAGCCATATTTTGGACCCAAATTCTGGCTCTATGCACCTATTCGCAGTTTAAAATTCCGAATTTTTATACCAAAAATATGCCAATTACTGAAAGCGGCGGTGGGTCACATTTTGCCCAAAACCCACCCTGCAGTTTTCAAAATATCCCAAACATCCCAAATTCGATACCTGAACCATATTTTGGACCCCAATTCTGGCCCTTTGCACCTATTCGCAGTTTGAAATTCCAACTTTTTTATACCAAAAATATGCCAATTACTGAAAGCGGCGGTGGGTCACATTTTGCTCAAACCCCCCTGCAGTTCTCAAAATATCCCAAACATCCCAAATTCGATACCTTAGCCATATTTTGGACCCAAATTCTGGCTCTCTGCACCTATTCGCAGTTTGAAATTCCTAATTTTTATATCAAAAATATGCCAATTACTGAAAGAGGCTGTGTGTCACATTTTGCCTAAACCCCCCTGCCGTTTTCAAAATATCCCAAACAACCCAAATTCGATACCTGAGCCATATTTTGGACCCAAATTCTGGCTCTCTGCACGTATTCGCTATTTGAATATCCGACTTTTTATACCAAAAATCTGCCAATTACTGAAAGCAGTGGTGGGTCGCATTTTGCCCAAACCCCCCTGCAGTTTTCAAAATATCCCAAATTCGATACCTTAGCCATATTTTGGACCCAAATTCTGGCTCTCTGCACCTATTCGCAGTTTAAAATTCCGAATTTTTATACCAAAAATATGCCAATTTCTGAAAGAGGCTGTGTGTCACATTTTGCCTAAACCCCCCTACCGTTTTCAAAATATCCCAAACAACCCAAATTCGATACCTGAGCCATATTTTGGACCCAAATTCTGGCTCTCTGCACCTATTCGCTATTTGAAATTCCGACTTTTTATACCAAAATTCTGCCAATTACTGAAAGCGGCGGTGGGTCACATATTGCCCAAACCCCCCTGCAGTTCTCAAAATATCCCAAACATCCCAAATTCGATACCTTAGCCATACTTTGGACCCAAATTCTGGCTCTCTGCACCTATTCGCAGTTTTAAATTCCTACTTTTTATTCCAAAAATAGGCCAATTGCTGAACGCCGCGGTGGGTCACATTTTGCCCAAACGCCCTCCAGTTTTCAAAATTTCCCAAACATCCCAAATTCGATACCTGAGTCATATTTTGGACCCAAACTCTGGCTCTCTGCACCTATTCGCAGTTTGAAATTCCTACTTTTTATACCAAAAATCTGCCAATTACTGAGAGCGGCTATGTGTCACATTTTGCCCAAACCCCCTTGCAGTTTTCAAAATATCCCAAACATCCCAAATTCGATTCCTGATCCATATTTTGGACCCAAATTCTGGCTCTCTGCACCTATTCGCCATTTGAAATTCCGAATTTTATACCAAAAATCTGCCAATTACTGAAAGCGGCGGTGGGTCACATTTTGCCCAAACCCCCCTGTAGTTTTCAAAATATCCCGAACATCCAAAATTCGATACCTGAGCCATATTTTGGACCCAAATTCTGGCTCTCTGCACCTATTCGCAGTTTGAAATTCCTAATTTTTATACAAAAAATCTACCAATTACTGAAAGAGGCCGTGTGTCACATTTTGCCTAAACCCCCCTACCGTTTTCAAAATATCCCAAACAACCCAAATTCGATACCTGAGCCATATTTTGGACCCAAATTCTGGCTCTCTGCACCTATTCGCTATTTGAAATTCCGACTTTTTATACCAAAAATCTGCCAATTACTGAAACCGGCGGTGGGTCGCATTTTGCCCAAACCCCCTGGCAGTTTTCAAAATATCCCAAATTCGATACCTTAGCCATATTTTGGACCCAAATTCTGGCCCTCAGCACCTATTCGCAGTTTGAAATTCCGACTTTTTATACCAAAAATATGCCAATTACTGAAAGTGGCAGTGGGTCACATTTTGCCCAAACCCCCCTGCAGTTCTCAAAATATCCCAAACATCCCAAATTCGATACCTTAGCTATACTTTGGACCCAAATTCTTGCTCTCTGCACCTATTCGCAGTTTTAAATTCCGACTTTTTATTCCAAAAATAGGCCAATTGCTGAACGCCACGGTGGGTCACATTTTGCCGAAACGCCCTGCAGTTTTCAAAATTTCCATAACATCCCAAATTCGATACCTGATCCATATTTTGGACCCAAATTCTGGCTCTCTGTACGTATTCGCAATTTGAAATTCCGACTTTTTATACCAAAAATACACCAATTACTGAAAGCAGCGGTGGGTCACATTTTGCCCAAACCCCCCTGCAGTTCTCAAAATATCCAAAACAACCCAAATTCGATACCTGAGCCATATTTAGGACCCAAATTCTGGCTCTCTGCACCTATTCGCAGTTTGAAATTCTTAATTTTTATACCAAAAATATGCCAGTTACTGAAAGAGGCTGTGTGTCACATTTTGCCTAAACCCGCCCTGCTGTTTTCAAAATATCCCAAATAACCCAAATTCGATACCTGAGCCATATTTTGGACCCAAATTCTGGCTCTCTGCACCTATTCGCCATTTGAAATTCTGACTTTTTATACCAAAAATCTGCCAATTACTGAAAGCGGCGGTGGGTCACATTTTGCCCAAACCCCCCTGCAGTTCTCAAAATATCCCAAACATCCCAAATTCGATACCTTAGCCATATTTTGGACCCAAATTCTGGCTCTCTGCACCTATTCGCAGTTTGAAATTCCAAATTTTATACCAAAAATATGCCAATTACTGAAAGCGGCGGTGGGTCACATTTTGCTCAAACCCCCCTGCAGTTCTCAAAATATCCCAAACATCCCAAATTCGATACCTTTGCCATATTTTGGACCCAAATTCTGGCTCTCTGCACCTATTCGCAGTTTGAAATTCCTAATTTTTATACCAAAAATATGCTAATTACTGAAAGAGGCTGTGTGTCACATTTTGCCTAAACCCCCCTGCCGTTTTCAAAATATCCCAAACAACCCAAATTCGATACCTGAGCCATATTTTGTACCCAAATTCTGGCTCTCTGCACGTATTCGCTATTTGAAATTCCGAATTTTTATACCAAAAATCTGCCAATTACTGATAGCAGCGGTGGGTCGCATTTTGCCCAAACCCCCCTGCAGTTTTCAAAATATCCCAAATTCGATACCTTAGCCATATTTTGGACCCAAATTCTGGCTCTCTGCACCTATTCGCAGTTTAAAATTCCGAATTTTTATACCAAAAATATGCCAATTTCTGAAAGAGGCTGTGTGTCACATTTTGCCTAAACCCCCCCTGCTGTTTTCAAAATATCCCAAATAACCCAAATTCGATACCTGAGCCATATTTTGGACCCAAATTCTGGCTCTCTGCACCTATTCGCTATTTGAAATTCTGACTTTTTATACCAAAAATCTGCCAATTACTGAAAGCGGCGGTGGGTCACATTTTGCCCAAACCCCCCTGCAGTTCTCAAAATATCCCAAACATCCCAAATTCGATACCTTAGCCATATTTTGGACCCAAATTCTGGCTCTCTGCACCTATTCGCAGTTTGAAATTCCAACTTTTTTATACCAAAAATATGCCAATTACTGAAAGCGGCGGTGGGTCACATTTTGCTCAAACCCCCCTGCAGTTCTCAAAATATCCCAAACATCCCAAATTCGATACCTTAGCCATATTTTGGACCCAAATTCTGGCTCTCTGCACCTATTCGCAGTTTGAAATTCCTAATTTTTATACCAAAAATATGCCAATTACTGAAAGAGGCTGTGTGTCACATTTTGCCTAAACCCCCCTGCCGTTTTCAAAATATCCCAAGCAACCCAAATTCAATACCTGAGCCATATTTTAGACCCAAATTCTGGCTCTCTGCACGTATTCGCTATTTGAAATTCCGACTTTTTATACCAAAAATCTGCCAATTACTGAAAGCAGCGGTGGGTCGCATTTTGCCCAAACCCCCCTGCAGTTTTCAAAATATCCCAAATTCGATACCTTAGCCATATTTTGGACCCAAATTCTGGCTCTCTGCACCTATTCGCAGTTTAAAATTCCGAATTTTTATACCAAAAATATGCCAATTTCTGAAAGAGGCTGTGTGTCACATTTTGCCTAAACCCCCCTACCGTTTTCAAAATATCCCAAACAACCCAAATTCGATACCTGAGCCTTATTTTGGACCCAAATTCTGGCTCTCTGCACCTATTCGCTATTTGAAATTCCGACTTTTTATACCAAAATTCTGCCAATTACTGAAAGCGGCGGTGGGTAACATTTTGCCCAAACCCCCCTGTAGTTTTCAAAATATCCCGAACATCCAAAATTCGATACCTGAGCCATATTTTGGACCCAAATTTTGGCTCTCTGCACCTATTCGCAGTTTAAAATTCCGAATTTTTATACCAAAAATATGCCAATTACTGAAAGCGGCGGTGGGTCACATTTTGCTCAAACCCCCCTGCAGTTTTCAAAATATCCCAAACATCCCAAATTCGATACCTTAGCCATATTTTGGACCCAAATTCTGGCCCTCTGCACCTATTCGCAGTTTGAAATTCCGACTTTTTTATACCAAAAATATGCCAATTACTGAATGCTGCGGTGATTCACATTTTGCCCAAACGCCCCTGCAGTTTTCAAAATATCCCAAACATCCCAAATTCGATACCTGAGCCATATTTTGGACCCAAATTCTGGCTCTCTGCACGTATTCGCTATTTGAAATTCCGACTTTTTATACCAAAAATCTGCCAATTACTGAAAGCGGTGGTGGGTAACATTTTGCCCAAAACCCCTCCTGCAGTTTTCAAAATATCCCAAACATCCCAAATTCGATACCTGAGCCATATTTTGGACCCAAACTCTGGCCTTCTGCACCTATTCGAAGTTTGAAATTCCGACTTTTTATACCAAAAATATGCCAATTACAGAAAGTGGCGGTGGGTCACATATTGCCCAAACCCCCCTGTAGTTCTCAAAATATCCCAAACATCCCAAATTCGATACCTTAGCCATACTTTGGACCCAAATTCTGGCTCTCTGCACCTATTCACAGTTTTAAATTCCTACTTTTTATTCCAAAAATAGGCCAATTGCTGAACGCCGCGGTGGGTCACATTTTGCCCAAACGCCCCTGCAGTTTTCAAAATTTCCCAAACATCCCAAATTCGATACCTGAGCCATATTTTGGACCCAAACTCTGGCTCCCTGCACCTATTCGCAGTTTGAAATTCCTACTTTTTATACAAAAAATCTGCCAATTACTGAGAGCGGCTATGTGTCACATTTTGCCCAAACCCCCTTGCAGTTTTCAAAATATCCCAAACATCCCAAATTCGATACCTGATCCATATTTTGGACCCAAATTCTGGCTCTCTGCACCTATTCGCCATTTGAAATTCCGAATTTTATACCAAAAATCTGCCAATTACTGAAAGCGGCGGTGGGTCACATTTTGCCCAAACCCCACTGTAGTTTTCAAAATATCCCGAACATCCAAAATTCGATAAATGAGCCATATTTTGGACCCAAATTCTGGCTCTCTGCACCTATTCGCAGTTTGAAATTCCTAATTTTTATACCAAAAATATGCCAATTACTGAAAGAGGCCGTGTGTCACATTTTGCCTAAACCCCCCTACCGTTTTCAAAATATCCCAAACAACCCAAATTCGATACCTGAGCCACATTTTAGACCCAAATTCTGGCTCTCTGCACCTATTCGCTATTTGAAATTCCGACTTTTTATACCCAAAATCTGCCAATTACTGAAAGCGGCGGTTGGTCGCATTTTGCCCAAACCCCCCTGCAGTTTTCAAAATATCCCAAATTCGATACCTTAGCCATATTTTGGACCCAAATTCTGGCCCTCAGCACCTATTCGCAGTTTGAAATTCCGACTTTTTATACCAAAAATATGCCAATTACTAAAAGTGGCAGTGGGTAACATTTTGCCCAAACCCCCCTGCAGTTCTCAAAATATCCCAAACATCCCAAATTCGATACCTTAGCCATACTTTGGACCCAAATTCTTGCTCTCTGCACCTATTCGCAGTTTTAAATTCCGACTTTTTATTCCAAAAATAGGCCAATTGCTGAACGCCGCGGTTGGTCACATTTTGCCCAAACGCCCTCCAGTTTTCAAAATTTCCATAACATCCCAAATTCGATACCTGATCCATATTTTGGACCCAAATTCTGGCTCTCTGCACGTATTCGCAATTTGAAATTCCGACTTTTTATACCAAAAATATACCAATTACTGAAAGCAGCGGTGGGTCACATTTTGCCCAAACCCCCCTGCAGTTCTCAAAATATCCAAAACAACCCAAATTCGATACCTGAGTCGTATTTTGGACCCAAATTCTGGCTCTCTGCACCTATTCGCAGTTTGAAATTCTTAATTTTTATACCAAAAATATGCCAGTTACTGAAAGAGGCTGTGTGTCACATTTTGCCTAAACCCCCCTGCTGTTTTCAAAATATCCCAAATAACCCAAATTCGATACCTGAGCCATATTTTGGACCCAAATTCTGGCTCTCTGCACCTATTCGCCACTTGAAATTCCGACTTTTTATACCAAAAATCTGCTAATTACTGAAAGCGGCGGTGGGTCACATTTTGCCCAAACCCCCCTGTAGTTTTCAAAATATCCCGAACATCCAAAATTCGATACCTGAGCCATATTTTGGACCCAAATTCTGGCTCTCTGCACCTATTCGCAGTTTAAAATTCCGAATTTTTATACCAAAAATATGCCAATTACTGAAAGCGGCGGTGGGTCACATTTTGCCCAAAACCCCCCCTGCAGTTTTCAAAATATCCCAAACATCCCAAATTCGATACCTGAACCATATTTTGGACCCCAATTCTGGCCCTCTGCACCTATTCGCAGTTTGAAATTCCGACTTTTTTATACCAAAAATATGCCAATTACTGAAAGCGGCGGTGGGTCACATTTTGCTCAAACCCCCCTGCAGTTCTCAAAATATCCCAAACATCCCAAATTCGATACCTGAGCCATATTTTGGACCCAAATTCTGGCTCTCTGCACCTATTCGCAGTTTGAAATTCCGAATTTTTATACCCAAAATCTGCCAATTACTGAAAGCGGCGGAGGGTCACATTTTGCCCAAACCCCCCTGTAGTTTTCAAAATATCCCGAACATCCAAAATTCGATGCCTGAGCCATATTTTGGACCCAAATTCTGGCTCTCTGCACCTATTCGCAGTTTTAAATTCCTAATTTTTATACCAAAAATATGCCAATTACTGAAAGAGGCTGTGTGTCACATTTTGCCTAAACCCCCCTGCCGTTTTCAAAATAACCCAAACAACCCATATTCGATACCTGAGCCATATTTTGGACCCAAATTCTGGCTCTCTGCACCTATTCGCTATTTGAAATTCCGACTTTTTATACCAAAAATCTGCCAATTACTGAAAGCAGCGGTGGGTCGCATTTTGCCCAAACCCCCCTGCAGTTTTCAAAATAACCCAAATTCGATACCTTAGCCATATTTTGGACCCAAATTCTGGCTCTCTGCACCTATTCGCAGTTTAAAATTCCGAATTTTTATACCAAAAATATGCCAATTTCTGAAAGAGGCTGTGTGTCACATTTTGCCTAAACCCCCCCTGCTGTTTTCAAAATATCCCAAATAACCCAAATTCGATACCTGAGCCATATTTTGGACCCAAATTCTGGCTCTCTGCACCTATTCGCTATTTGAAATTCTGACTTTTTATACCAAAAATCTGCCAATTACTGAAAGCGGCGGTGGGTCACATTTTGCCCAAACCCCCCTGCAGTTCTCAAAATATCCCAAACATCCCAAATTCGATACCTTAGCCATATTTTGGACCCAAATTCTGGCTCTCTGCACCTATTCGCAGTTTGAAATTCCAACTTTTTTATACCAAAAATATGCCAATTACTGAAAGCGGCGGTGGGTCACATTTTGCTCAAACCCCCCTGCAGTTCTCAAAATATCCCAAACATCCCAAATTCGATACCTTAGCCATATTTTGGACCCAAATTCTGGCTCTCTGCACCTATTCGCAGTTTGAAATTCCTAATTTTTATACCAAAAATATGCCAATTACTGAAAGAGGCTGTGTGTCACATTTTGCCTAAACCCCCCTGCCGTTTTCAAAATATCCCAAGCAACCCAAATTCAATACCTGAGCCATATTTTAGACCCAAATTCTGGCTCTCTGCACGTATTCGCTATTTGAAATTCCGACTTTTTATACCAAAAATCTGCCAATTACTGAAAGCAGCGGTGGGTCGCATTTTGCCCAAACCCCCCTGCAGTTTTCAAAATATCCCAAATTCGATACCTTAGCCATATTTTGGACCCAAATTCTGGCTCTCTGCACCTATTCGCAGTTTAAAATTCCGAATTTTTATACCAAAAATATGCCAATTTCTGAAAGAGGCTGTGTGTCACATTTTGCCTAAACCCCCCTACCGTTTTCAAAATATCCCAAACAACCCAAATTCGATACCTGAGCCTTATTTTGGACCCAAATTCTGGCTCTCTGCACCTATTCGCTATTTGAAATTCCGACTTTTTATACCAAAATTCTGCCAATTACTGAAAGCGGCGGTGGGTAACATTTTGCCCAAACCCCCCTGTAGTTTTCAAAATATCCCGAACATCCAAAATTCGATACCTGAGCCATATTTTGGACCCAAATTTTGGCTCTCTGCACCTATTCGCAGTTTAAAATTCCGAATTTTTATACCAAAAATATGCCAATTACTGAAAGCGGCGGTGGGTCACATTTTGCTCAAACCCCCCTGCAGTTTTCAAAATATCCCAAACATCCCAAATTCGATACCTTAGCCATATTTTGGACCCAAATTCTGGCCCTCTGCACCTATTCGCAGTTTGAAATTCCGACTTTTTTATACCAAAAATATGCCAATTACTGAATGCTGCGGTGATTCACATTTTGCCCAAACGCCCCTGCAGTTTTCAAAATATCCCAAACATCCCAAATTCGATACCTGAGCCATATTTTGGACCCAAATTCTGGCTCTCTGCACGTATTCGCTATTTGAAATTCCGACTTTTTATACCAAAAATCTGCCAATTACTGAAAGCGGCGGTGGGTAACATTTTGCCCAAAACCCCTCCTGCAGTTTTCAAAATATCCCAAACATCCCAAATTCGATACCTGAGCCATATTTTGGACCCAAACTCTGGCCTTCTGCACCTATTCGAAGTTTGAAATTCCGACTTTTTATACCAAAAATATGCCAATTACAGAAAGTGGCGGTGGGTCACATATTGCCCAAACCCCCCTGTAGTTCTCAAAATATCCCAAACATCCCAAATTCGATACCTTAGCCATACTTTGGACCCAAATTCTGGCTCTCTGCACCTATTCACAGTTTTAAATTCCTACTTTTTATTCCAAAAATAGGCCAATTGCTGAACGCCGCGGTGGGTCACATTTTGCCCAAACGCCCCCTGCAGTTTTCAAAATTTCCCAAACATCCCAAATTCGATACCTGAGCCATATTTTGGACCCAAACTCTGGCTCCCTGCACCTATTCGCAGTTTGAAATTCCTACTTTTTATACAAAAAATCTGCCAATTACTGAGAGCGGCTATGTGTCACATTTTGCCCAAACCCCCCTTGCAGTTTTCAAAATATCCCAAACATCCCAAATTCGATACCTGATCCATATTTTGGACCCAAATTCTGGCTCTCTGCACCTATTCGCCAGTTTGAAATTCCGAATTTTATACCAAAATCTGCCAATTACTGAAAGCGGCGGTGGGTCACATTTTGCCCAAACCCCACTGTAGTTTTCAAAATATCCCGAACATCCAAAATTCGATAAATGAGCCATATTTTGGACCCAAATTCTGGCTCTCTGCACCTATTCGCAGTTTGAAATTCCTAATTTTTATACCAAAAATATGCCAATTACTGAAAGAGGCCGTGTGTCACATTTTGCCTAAACCCCCCTACCGTTTTCAAAATATCCCAAACAACCCAAATTCGATACCTGAGCCACATTTTGGACCCAAATTCTGGCTCTCTGCACCTATTCGCTATTTGAAATTCCGACTTTTTATACCCAAAATCTGCCAATTACTGAAAGCGGCGGTTGGTCGCATTTTGCCCAAACCCCCCTGCAGTTTTCAAAATATCCCAAATTCGATACCTTAGCCATATTTTGGACCCAAATTCTGGCCCTCAGCACCTATTCGCAGTTTGAAATTCCGACTTTTTATACCAAAAATATGCCAATTACTGAAAGCGGCGGTGGGTCACATTTTGCCCAAACCCCCCCCCCTGCAGTTTTCAAAATATCCCAAACATCCCAAATTCGATACCTGAACCATATTTTGCACCCAATTCTGGCCTTCTGCACCTATTCGCAGTTTGAAATTCCGACTTTTTATACCAAAAATATGCCAATTACTGAAAGTGGCGGTGGGTCACATTTTGCCCAAACCCCCCTGCAGTTCTCAAAATATCCCAGACATCCCAAATTCGATACCTTACCCATACTTTGGACCCAAATTCTGGCTCTCTGCACCTATTCGCAGTTTTAAATTCCTACTTTTTATTCCAAAAATAGGCCAATTGCTGAACGCCGCGGTGGGTCACATTTTGCCCAAACGCCCCTGCAGTTTTCAAAATTTCCCAAACATCCCAAATTCGATACCTGAGCCATATTTTGGACCCAAACTCTGGCTCTCTGCACCTATTCGCAGTTTGAAATTCCTACTTTTTATACCAAAAATATGCCAGTTACTGAAAGAGGCTGTGTGTCACATTTTGCCTAAACCCCCCTGCTGTTTTCAAAATATCCCAAATAACCCAAATTCGATACCTGAGCCATATTTTGGACCCAAATTCTGGCTCTCTGCACCTATTCGCCACTTGAAATTCCGACTTTTTATACCAAAAATCTGCTAATTACTGAAAGCGGCGGTGGGTCACATTTTGCCCAAACCCCCCTGTAGTTTTCAAAATATCCCGAACATCCAAAATTCGATACCTGAGCCATATTTTGGACCCAAATTCTGGCTCTCTGCACCTATTCGCAGTTTAAAATTCCGAATTTTTATACCAAAAATATGCCAATTACTGAAAGCGGCGGTGGGTCACATTTTGCCCAAAACCCCCCCTGCAGTTTTCAAAATATCCCAAACATCCCAAATTCGATACCTGAACCATATTTTGGACCCCAATTCTGGCCCTCTGCACCTATTCGCAGTTTGAAATTCCGACTTTTTTATACCAAAAATATGCCAATTACTGAAAGCGGCGGTGGGTCACATTTTGCTCAAACCCCCCCCTGCAGTTCTCAAAATATCCCAAACATCCCAAATTCGATACCTGAGCCATATTTTGGACCCAAATTCTGGCTCTCTGCACCTATTCGCAGTTTGAAATTCCGAATTTTTATACCCAAAATCTGCCAATTACTGAAAGCGGCGGAGGGTCACATTTTGCCCAAACCCCCCTGTAGTTTTCAAAATATCCCGAACATCCAAAATTCGATGCCTGAGCCATATTTTGGACCCAAATTCTGGCTCTCTGCACCTATTCGCAGTTTTAAATTCCTAATTTTTATACCAAAAATATGCCAATTACTGAAAGAGGCTGTGTGTCACATTTTGCCTAAACCCCCCTGCCGTTTTCAAAATAACCCAAACAACCCATATTCGATACCTGAGCCATATTTTGGACCCAAATTCTGGCTCTCTGCACCTATTCGCTATTTGAAATTCCGACTTTTTATACCAAAAATCTGCCAATTACTGAAAGCAGCGGTGGGTCGCATTTTGCCCAAACCCCCCTGCAGTTTTCAAAATAACCCAAATTCGATACCTTAGCCATATTTTGGACCCAAATTCTGGCTCTCTGCACCTATTCGCAGTTTAAAATTCCGAATATTTATACCAAAAATATGCCAATTACTGAAAGCGGCGGTGGGTCACATTTTGCCCAAACCCCCCCCCCCCCCCTGCAGTTTTCAAAATATCCCAAACATCCCAAATTCGATACCTGAACCATATTTTGCACCCCAATTCTGGCCTTCTGCACCTATTCGCAGTTTGAAATTCCGACTTTTTATACCAAAAATATGCCAATTACTGAAAGTGGCGGTGGGTCACATTTTGCCCAACCCCCCTGCAGTTCTCAAAATATCCCAGACATCCCAAATTCGATACCTTACCCATACTTTGGACCCAAATTCTGGCTCTCTGCACCTATTCGCAGTTTTAAATTCCTACTTTTTATTCCAAAAATAGGCCAATTGCTGAACGCCGCGGTGGGTCACATTTTGCCCAAACGCCCCTGCAGTTTTCAAAATATCCCAAACATCCCAAATTCGATACCTGAGCCATATTTTGGACCCAAACTCTGGCTCTCTGCACCTATTCGCAGTTTGAAATTCCTACTTTTTATACAAAAAATCTGCCAATTACTGAGAGCGGCTATGTGTGACATTTTGCCCAAACCCCCTTGCAGTTTTCAAAATATCCCAAACATCCCAAATTCGATACCTGATCCATATTTTGGACCGAAATTCTGGCTCTCTGCACCTATTCGCCATTTGAAATTCCGAATTTTATACCAAAAATCTGCCAATTACTGAAAGCGGCGGTGGGTCACATTTTGCCCAAACCCCCCTGTAGTTTTCAAAATATCCCGAACATCCAAAATTCGATACCTGAGCCATATTTTGGACCCAAATTCTGGCTCTCTGCACCTATTCGCAGTTTGGAATTCTTAATTTTTATACCAAAAATATGCCAATTACTGAAAGAGGCTGTGTGTCACATTTTGCTTAAACCCCCCTACCGTTTTCAAAATATCCCGAACATCCAAAATTCGATACCTGAGCCATATTTTGGACCCAAATTCTGGCTCTCTGCACCTATTCGCAGTTTAAAATTAACGAATTTTTATACCAAAAATATGCCAATTACTGAAAGCGGCGGTGGGTCACATTTTGCCCAAACCCCCCCCCCCCCCCCCCTGCAGTTTTCAAAATATCCCAAACATCCCAAATTCGATACCTGAGCCATATTTTGGACCCAAATTCTGGCTCTCTGCACCTATTCGCAGTTTAAAATTCCGAATTTTTATACCAAAAATATGCCAATTACTGAAAGCGGCGGTGGGTCACATTTTGCCCAAAACCCCCCCTGCAGTTTTCAAAATATCCCGAACATCCCAAATTCGATACCTGAGCCATATTTTGGACCCAAATTCTGGCTCTCTGCACCTATTCGCTATTTGAAATTCCGACTTTTTATACCAAAAATCTGCCAATTACTGAAAGCGGCGGTTGGTCGCATTTTGCCCAAACCCCCCTGCAGTTTTCAAAATATCCCAAATTCGATACCTTAGCCATATTTTGGACCCAAATTCTGGCCCTCAGCACCTATTCGCAGTTTTAAATTCCGACTTTTTATACCAAAAATATGCCAATTACTAAAAGTGGCAGTGGGTAACATTTTGCCCAAACCCCCCTGCAGTTCTCAAAATATCCCAAACATCCCAAATTCGATACCTTAGCCATACTTTGGACCCAAATTCTTGCTCTCTGCACCTATTCGCAGTTTTAAATTCCGACTTTTTATTCCAAAAATAGGCCAATTGCTGAACGTCGCGGTGGGTCACATTTTGCCCAAACGCCCTCCAGTTTTCAAAATTTCCATAACATCCCAAATTCGATACCTGATCCATATTTTGGACCCAAATTCTGGCTCTCTGCACGTATTCGCAATTTGAAATTCCGACTTTTTATACCAAAAATATACCAATTACTGAAAGCAGCGGTGGGTCACATTTTGCCCAAACCCCCCTGCAGTTCTCAAAATATCCAAAACAACCCAAATTCGATACCTGAGCCGTATTTTGGACCCAAATTCTGGCTCTCTGCACCTATTCGCAGTTTGAAATTCTTAATTTTTATACCAAAAATATGCCAGTTACTGAAAGAGGCTGTGTGTCACATTTTGCCTAAACCCCCCTGCTGTTTTCAAAATATCCCAAATAACCCAAATTCGATACCTGAGCCATATTTTGGACCCAAATTCTGGCTCTCTGCACCTATTCGCCACTTGAAATTCCGACTTTTTATACCAAAAATCTGATAATTACTGAAAGCGGCGGTGGGTCACATTTTGCCCAAACCCCCCTGTAGTTTTCAAAATATCCCGAACATCCAAAATTCGATACCTGAGCCATATTTTGGACCCAAATTCTGGCTCTCTGCACCTATTCGCAGTTTAAAATTCCGAATTTTTATACCAACAATATGCCAATTACTGAAAGCGGCGGTGGGTCACATTTTGCCCAAAACCCCCCCTGCAGTTTTCAAAATATCCCAAACATCCCAAATTCGATACCTGAACCATATTTTGGACCCCAATTCTGGCCCTCTGCACCTATTCGCAGTTTGAAATTCCGACTTTTTATACCAAAAATATACCAATTACTGAAAGCAGCGGTGGGTCACATTTTGCCCAAACCCCCTGCAGTTTTCAAAATATCCCAAACATCCCAAATTCGATACCTGAGCCATATTTTGGACCCAAATTCTGGCTCTCTGCACGTATTCGCAGTTTGAAATTCCGACTTTTTATACCAAAAATATACCAATTACTGAAAGCAGCGGTGGGTCACATTTTGCCCAAACCCCCCTGCAGTTTTCAAAATATCCCAAACATCCCAAATTCGATACCTGAGCCATATTTTGGACCCAAATTCTGGCTCTCTGCACCTATTCGCAGTTTGAAATTCCGAATTTTTATACCCAAAATCTGCCAATTACTGAAAGCGGCGGAGGGTCACATTTTGCCCAAACCCCCCTGTAGTTTTCAAAATATCCCGAACATCCAAAATTCGATGCCTGAGCCATATTTTGGACCCAAATTCTGGCTCTCTGCACCTATTCGCAGTTTTAAATTCCTAATTTTTATACCAAAAATATGCCAATTACTGAAAGTGGCTGTGAGTCACATTTTGCCCAAACCCCCCTGCCGTTTTCAAAATAACCCAAACAACCCATATTCGATACCTGAGCCATATTTTGGACCCATTTTTCTGGCTCTCTGCACCTATTCGCTATTTGAAATTCCGACTTTTTATACCAAAAACTGCCAATTACTGAAAGCAGCGGTGGGTCGCATTTTGCCCAAACCCCCCTGCAGTTTTCAAAATATCCCAAATTCGATACCTTAGCCATATTTTGGACCCAAATTCTGGCTCTCTGCACCTATTCGCAGTTTAAAATTCCGAATATTTATACCAAAAATATGCCAATTACTGAAAGCGGCGGTGGGTCACATTCTGCCCAAGCCCCCCCCCCCCTGCAGTTTTCAAAATATCCCAAACATCCCAAATTCGATACCTGAACCATACTTTGGACCCCAATTCTGGCCTCCTGCACCTATTCGCAGTTTGAAATTCCGACTTTTTATACCAAAAATATGCCAATTACTGAAAGTGGCGGTGGGTCACATTTTGCCCAAACCCCCCTGCAGTTCTCAAAATATCCCAGACATCCCAAATTCGATACCTTACCCATACTTTGGACCCAAATTCTGGCTCTCTGCACCTATTCGCAGTTTTAAATTCCTACTTTTTATTCCAAAAATAGGCCAATTGCTGAACGCCGCGGTGGGTCACATTTTGCCCAAACGCCCCTGCAGTTTTCAAAATTTCCCAAACATCCCAAATTCGATACCTGAGCCATATTTTGGACCCAAACTCTGGCTCTCTGCACCTATTCGCAGTTTGAAATTCCTACTTTTTATACAAAAAATCTGCCAATTACTGAGAGCGGCTATGTGTGACATTTTGCCCAAACCCCCTTGCAGTTTTCAAAATATCCCAAACATCCCAAATTCGATACCTGATCCATATTTTGGACCGAAATTCTGGCTCTCTGCACCTATTCGCCATTTGAAATTCCGAATTTTATACCAAAAATCTGCCAATTACTGAAAGCGGCGGTGGGTCACATTTTGCCCAAACCCCCCTGTAGTTTTCAAAATATCCCGAACATCCAAAATTCGATACCTGAGCCATATTTTGGACCCAAATTCTGGCTCTCTGCACCTATTCGCAGTTTGAAATTCCTAATTTTTATACCAAAAATATGCCAATTACTGAAAGCGGCGGTGGGTAACATTTTGCCCAAAACCCCACCTGCAGTTTTCAAAATATCCCAAACATCCCAAATTCGATACCTGAGCCATATTTTGGACCCAAACTCTGGCCTTCTGCACCTATTCGCAGTTTGAAATTCCGACTTTTTATACCAAAAATATGCCAATTACAGAAAGTGGCGGTGGGTCACATATTGCCCAAACCCCCCTGCAGTTCTCAAAATATCCCAAACATCCCAAATTCGATACCTTAGCCATAATTTGGACCCAAATTCTGGCTCTCTGCACCTATTCACAGTTTTAAATTCCTACTTTTTATTCCAAAAATAGGCCAATTGCTGAACGCCGCGGTGGGTCACATTTTGCCCAAACGCCCCTGCAGTTTTCAAAATTTCCCAAACATCCCAAATTCGATACCTGAGCCATATTTTGGACCCAAACTCTGGCTCCCTGCACCTATTCGCAGTTTGAAATTCCTACTTTTTATACAAAAAATCTGCCAATTACTGAGAGCGGCTATGTGTCACATTTTGCCCAAACCCCCTTGCAGTTTTCAAAATATCCCAAACATCCCAAATTCGATACCTGATCCATATTTTGGACCCAAATTCTGGCTCTCTGCACCTATTCGCCATTTGAAATTCCGAATTTTATACCAAAAATCTGCCAATTACTGAAAGCGGCGGTGGGTCACATTTTGCCCAAACCCCACTGTAGTTTTCAAAATATCCCGAACATCCAAAATTCGATAAATGAGCCACATTTTGGACCCAAATTCTGGCTCTCTGCACCTATTCGCAGTTTGAAATTCCTAATTTTTATACCAAAAATATGCCAATTACTGAAAGAGGCCGTGTGTCACATTTTGCCTAAACCCCCCTACCGTTTTCAAAATATCCCAAACAACCCAAATTCGATACCTGAGCCACATTTTGGACCCAAATTCTGGCTCTCTGCACCTATTCGCTATTTGAAATTCCGACTTTTTATACCAAAAATCTGCCAATTACTGAAAGCGGCGGTGGGTCGCATTTTGCCCAAACCCCCCTGCAGTTTTCAAAATATCCCAAATTCGATACCTTAGCCATATTTTGGACCCAAATTCTGGCCCTCAGCACCTATTCGCAGTTTGAAATTCCGACTTTTTATACCAAAAATATGCCAATTACTGAAAGTGGCAGTGGGTAACATTTTGCCCAAACCCCCCTGCAGTTCTCAAAATATCCCAAACATCCCAAATTCGATACCTTAGCCATACTTTGGACCCAAATTCTTGCTCTCTGCACCTATTGGCAGTTTTAAATTCCGACTTTTTATTCCAAAAATAGGCCAATTGCTGAACGCCGCGGTGGGTCACATTTTGCCCAAACGCCCTCAAGTTTTCAAAATTTCCATAACATCCCAAATTCGATACCTGATCCATATTTTGGACCCAAATTCTGGCTCTCTGCACGTATTCGCAATTTGAAATTCCGACTTTTTATACCAAAAATATACCAATTACTGAAAGCAGCGGTGGGTCACATTTTGCCCAAACCCCCCTGCAGTTCTCAAAATATCCAAAACAACCCAAATTCGATACCTGAGCCATATTTTGGACCCAAATTCTGGCTCTCTGCACCTATTCGCAGTTTGAAATTCTTAATTTTTATACCAAAAATATGCCAGTTACTGAAAGAGGCTGTGTGTCACATTTTGCCTAAACCCCCCTGCTGTTTTCAAAATATCCCAAATAACCCAAATTCGATACCTGAGCCATATTTTGGACCCAAATTCTGGCTCTCTGCACCTATTCGCCACTTGAAATTCCGACTTTTTATACCAAAAATCTGCTAATTACTGAAAGCGGCGGTGGGTCACATTTTGCCCAAACCCCCCTGTAGTTTTCAAAATATCCCGAACGTCCAAAATTCGATACCTGAGCCATATTTTGGACCCAAATTCTGGCTCTCTGCACCTATTCGCAGTTTAAAATTCCGAATTTTTATACCAAAAATATGCCAATTACTGAAAGCGGCGGTGGGTCACAATTTGCCCAAAACCCCCCCTGCAGTTTTCAAAATATCCCAAACATCCCAAATTCGATACCTGAACCATATTTTGGACCCCAATTCTGGCCCTCTGCACCTATTCGCAGTTTGAAATTCCGACTTTTTTATACCAAAAATATGCCAATTACTGAAAGTGGCGGTGGGTCACATTTTGCTCAAACCCCCCTGCAGTTCTCAAAATATCCCAAACATCCCAAATTCGATACCATAGCCATATTTTGGACCCAAATTCTGGCTCTCTGCACGTATTCGCAGTTTGAAATTCCGACTTTTTATACCAAAAATATACCAATTACTGAAAGCAGCGGTGGGTCACATTTTGCCCAAACCCCCCCTGCAGTTTTCAAAATAACCCAAACATCCCAAATTCGATACCTGAGCCATATTTTGGACCCAAACTCTGGCTCTCTGCACCTATTCGCAGTTTGAAATTCCTACTTTTTATACAAAAAATCTGCCAATTACTGAGAGCGGCTATGTGTGACATTTTGCCCAAACCCCCTTGCAGTTTTCAAAATATCCCAAACATCCCAAATTCGATACCTGATCCATATTTTGGACCGAAATTCTGGCTCTCTGCACCTATTCGCCATTTGAAATTCCGAATTTTATACCAAAAATCTGCCAATTACTGAAAGCGGCGGTGGGTCACATTTTGCCTAAACCCCCCTGTAGTTTTCAAAATATCCCGAACATCCAAAATTCGATACCTGAGCCATATTTTGGACCCAAATTCTGGCTCTCTGCACCTATTCGCAGTTTGAAATTCCTAATTTTTATACCAAAAATATGCCAATTACTGAAAGAGGCTGTGTGTCACATTTTGCTTAAACCCCCCTACCGTTTTCAAAATATCCCAAACAACCCAAATTCGATACCTGAGCCATATTTTGGACCCAAATTCTGGCTCTCTGCACCTATTCGCTATTTCAAATTCCGACTTTTTATACCAAAAATCTGCTAATTACTGAAAGCGGCGATGGGTCGCATTTTGCCCAAACCCCCCTGCAGTTTTCAAAATATCCCAAATTCGATACCTTAGTCATATTTTGGGCCCAAATTCTGGCCCTCAGCACCTATTCGCAGTTTGAAATTCCGACTTTTTATACCAAAAATATGCCAATTACTGAAAGTGGCAGTGGGTCACATTTTGCCCAAACCCCCCCTGCAGTTCTCAAAATATCCCAAACATCCCAAATTCGATACCTTAGCCATACTTTGGACCCAAATTCTGGCTCTCTGCACCTAATCGCAGTTTTAAATTCCTACTTTTTATTCCAAAAATAGGCCAATTGCTGAACGCCGCGGTGGGTCACATTTTGCCCAAACGCCCCTGCAGTTTTCAAAATTTCCCAAACATCCCAAATTCGATACCTGAGCCATATTTTGGACCCAAACTCTGGCTCCCTGCACCTATTCGCAGTTTGAAATTCCTACTTTTTATACAAAAAATCTGCCAATTACTGAGAGCGGCTATGTGTCACATTTTGCCCAAACCCCCTTGCAGTTTTCAAAATATCCCAAACATCCCAAATTCGATACCTGATCCATATTTTGGACCCAAATTCTGGCTCTCTGCACCTATTCGCCATTTGAAATTCCGAATTTTATACCAAAAATCTGCCAATTACTGAAAGCGGCGGTGGGTCACATTTTGCCCAAACCCCACTGTAGTTTTCAAAATATCCCGAACATCCAAAATTCGATAAATGAGCCACATTTTGGACCCAAATTCTGGCTCTCTGCACCTATTCGCAGTTTGAAATTCCTAATTTTTATACCAAAAATATGCCAATTACTGAAAGAGGCCGTGTGTCACATTTTGCCTAAACCCCCCTACCGTTTTCAAAATATCCCAAACAACCCAAATTCGATACCTGAGCCACATTTTGGACCCAAATTCTGGCTCTCTGCACCTATTCGCTATTTGAAATTCCGACTTTTTATACCAAAAATCTGCCAATTACTGAAAGCGGCGGTGGGTCGCATTTTGCCCAAACCCCCCTGCAGTTTTCAAAATATCCCAAATTCGATACCTTAGCCATATTTTGGACCCAAATTCTGGCCCTCAGCACCTATTCGCAGTTTGAAATTCCGACTTTTTATACCAAAAATATGCCAATTACTGAAAGTGGCAGTGGGTAACATTTTGCCCAAACCCCCCTGCAGTTCTCAAAATATCCCAAACATCCCAAATTCGATACCTTAGCCATACTTTGGACCCAAATTCTTGCTCTCTGCACCTATTGGCAGTTTTAAATTCCGACTTTTTATTCCAAAAATAGGCCAATTGCTGAACGCCGCGGTGGGTCACATTTTGCCCAAACGCCCTCAAGTTTTCAAAATTTCCATAACATCCCAAATTCGATACCTGATCCATATTTTGGACCCAAATTCTGGCTCTCTGCACGTATTCGCAATTTGAAATTCCGACTTTTTATACCAAAAATATACCAATTACTGAAAGCAGCGGTGGGTCACATTTTGCCCAAACCCCCCTGCAGTTCTCAAAATATCCAAAACAACCCAAATTCGATACCTGAGCCATATTTTGGACCCAAATTCTGGCTCTCTGCACCTATTCGCAGTTTGAAATTCTTAATTTTTATACCAAAAATATGCCAGTTACTGAAAGAGGCTGTGTGTCACATTTTGCCTAAACCCCCCTGCTGTTTTCAAAATATCCCAAATAACCCAAATTCGATACCTGAGCCATATTTTGGACCCAAATTCTGGCTCTCTGCACCTATTCGCCACTTGAAATTCCGACTTTTTATACCAAAAATCTGCTAATTACTGAAAGCGGCGGTGGGTCACATTTTGCCCAAACCCCCCTGTAGTTTTCAAAATATCCCGAACGTCCAAAATTCGATACCTGAGCCATATTTTGGACCCAAATTCTGGCTCTCTGCACCTATTCGCAGTTTAAAATTCCGAATTTTTATACCAAAAATATGCCAATTACTGAAAGCGGCGGTGGGTCACATTTTGCCCAAAACCCCCCCTGCAGTTTTCAAAATATCCCAAACATCCCAAATTCGATACCTGAACCATATTTTGGACCCCAATTCTGGCCCTCTGCACCTATTCGCAGTTTGAAATTCCGACTTTTTTATACCAAAAATATGCCAATTACTGAAAGTGGCGGTGGGTCACATTTTGCTCAAACCCCCCTGCAGTTCTCAAAATATCCCAAACATCCCAAATTCGATACCATAGCCATATTTTGGACCCAAATTCTGGCTCTCTGCACGTATTCGCAGTTTGAAATTCCGACTTTTTATACCAAAAATATACCAATTACTGAAAGCAGCGGTGGGTCACATTTTGCCCAAACCCCCCCTGCAGTTTTCAAAATAACCCAAACATCCCAAATTCGATACCTGAGCCATATTTTGGACCCAAACTCTGGCTCTCTGCACCTATTCGCAGTTTGAAATTCCTACTTTTTATACAAAAAATCTGCCAATTACTGAGAGCGGCTATGTGTGACATTTTGCCCAAACCCCCTTGCAGTTTTCAAAATATCCCAAACATCCCAAATTCGATACCTGATCCATATTTTGGACCGAAATTCTGGCTCTCTGCACCTATTCGCCATTTGAAATTCCGAATTTTATACCAAAAATCTGCCAATTACTGAAAGCGGCGGTGGGTCACATTTTGCCTAAACCCCCCTGTAGTTTTCAAAATATCCCGAACATCCAAAATTCGATACCTGAGCCATATTTTGGACCCAAATTCTGGCTCTCTGCACCTATTCGCAGTTTGAAATTCCTAATTTTTATACCAAAAATATGCCAATTACTGAAAGAGGCTGTGTGTCACATTTTGCTTAAACCCCCCTACCGTTTTCAAAATATCCCAAACAACCCAAATTCGATACCTGAGCCATATTTTGGACCCAAATTCTGGCTCTCTGCACCTATTCGCTGTTTGAAATTCCGACTTTTTATACCAAAAATCTGCTAATTACTGAAAGCGGCGATGGGTCGCATTTTGCCCAAACCCCCCTGCAGTTTTCAAAATATCCCAAATTCGATACCTTAGCCATATTTTGGGCCCAAATTCTGGCCCTCAGCACCTATTCGCAGTTTGAAATTCCGACTTTTTATACCAAAAATATGCCAATTACTGAAAGTGGCAGTTGGTCACATTTTGCCCAAACCCCCCCTGCAGTTCTCAAAATATCCCAAACATCCCAAATTCGATACCTTAGCCATACTTTGGACCCAAATTCTGGCTCTCTGCACCTAATCGCAGTTTTAAATTCCTACTTTTTATTCCAAAAATAGGCCAATTGCTGAACGCCGCGGTGGGTCACATTTTGCCCAAACGCCCCTGCAGTTTTCAAAATTTCCCAAACATCCCAAATTCGATACCTGAGCCATATTTTGGACCCAAACTCTGGCTCCCTGCACCTATTCGCAGTTTGAAATTCCTACTTTTTATACAAAAAATCTGCCAATTACTGAGAGCGGCTATGTGTCACATTTTGCCCAAACCCCCTTGCAGTTTTCAAAATATCCCAAACATCCCAAATTCGATACCTGATCCATATTTTGGACCCAAATTCTGGCTCTCTGCACCTATTCGCCATTTGAAATTCCTAATTTTATACCAAAAATCTGCCAATTACTGAAAGCGGCGGTGGGTCACATTTTGCCCAAACCCCACTGTAGTTTTCAAAATATCCCGAACATCCAAAATTCGATAAATGAGCCACATTTTGGACCCAAATTCTGGCTCTCTGCACCTATTCGCAGTTTGAAATTCCTAATTTTTATACCAAAAATATGCCAATTACTGAAAGAGGCCGTGTGTCACATTTTGCCTAAACCCCCCTACCGTTTTCAAAATATCCCAAACAACCCAAATTCGATACCTGAGCCACATTTTGGACCCAAATTCTGGCTCTCTGCACCTATTCGCCATTTGAAATTCCGACTTTTTATACCAAAAATCTGCCAATTACTGAAAGCGGCGGTGGGTCGCATTTTGCCCAAACCCCCCTGCAGTTTTCAAAATATCCCAAATTCGATACCTTAGCTATATTTTGGACCCAAATTCTGGCCCTCAGCACCTATTCGCAGTTTGAAATTCCGACTTTTTATACCAAAAATATGCCAATTACTGAAAGTGGCAGTGGGTAACATTTTGCCCAAACCCCCCTGCAGTTCTCAAAATATCCCAAACATCCCAAATTCGATACCTTAGCCATACTTTGGACCCAAATTCTTGCTCTCTGCACCTATTGGCAGTTTTAAATTCCGACTTTTTATTCCAAAAATAGGCCAATTGCTGAACGCTGCGGTGGGTCACATTTTGCCCAAACGCCCTCAAGTTTTCAAAATTTCCATAACATCCCAAATTCGATACCTGATCCATATTTTGGACCCAAATTCTGGCTCTCTGCACGTATTCGCAATTTGAAATTCCGACTTTTTATACCAAAAATATACCAATTACTGAAAGCAGCGGTGGGTCACATTTTGCCCAAACCCCCCTGCAGTTCTCAAAATATCCAAAACAACCCAAATTCGATACCTGAGCCATATTTTGGACCCAAATTCTGGCTCTCTGCACCTATTCGCAGTTTGAAATTCTTAATTTTTATACCAAAAATATGCCAGTTACTGAAAGAGGCTGTGTGTCACATTTTGCCTAAACCCCCCTGCTGTTTTCAAAATATCCCAAATAACCCAAATTCGATACCTGAGCCATATTTTGGACCCAAATTCTGGCTCTCTGCACCTATTCGCCACTTGAAATTCCGACTTTTTATACCAAAAATCTGCTAATTACTGAAAGCGGCGGTGGGTCACATTTTGCCCAAACCCCCCTGTAGTTTTCAATATATCCCGAACATCCAAAATTCGATACCTGAGCCATATTTTGGACCCAAATTCTGGCTCTCTGCACCTATTCGCAGTTTAAAATTCCGAATTTTTATACCAAAAATATGCCAATTACTGAAAGCGGCGGTGGGTCACATTTTGCCCAAAACCCCCCCTGCAGTTTTCAAAATATCCCAAACATCCCAAATTCGATACCTGAACCATATTTTGGACCCCAATTCTGGCCCTCTGCACCTATTCGCAGTTTGAAATTCCGACTTTTTTATACCAAAAATATGCCAATTACTGAAAGTGGCGTTGGGTCACATTTTGCTCAAACCCCCCTGCAGTTCTCAAAATATCCCAAACATCCCAAATTCGATACCATAGCCATATTTTGGACCCAAATTCTGGCCCTCAGCACCTATTCGCAGTTTGAAATTCCGACTTTTTATACCAAAAATATGCCAATTACTGAAAGTGGCAGTGGGTCACATTTTGCCCAAACCCCCCCTGCAGTTCTCAAAATATCCCAAACATCCCAAATTCGATACCTTAGCCATACTTTGGACCCAAATTCTGGCTCTCTGCACCTAATCGCAGTTTTAAATTCCTACTTTTTATTCCAAAAATAGGCCAATTGCTGAACGCCGCGGTGGGCCACATTTTGCCCAAACGCCCCTGCAGTTTTTAAAATTTCCCAAACATCCCAAATTCGATACCTGAGCCATATTTTGGACCCAAACTCTGGCTCTCTGCACCTATTCGCAGTTTGAAATTCCTACTTTTTATACAAAAAATCTGCCAATTACTGAAAGCGGCGGTGGGTCACATTTTGCTCAAACCCCCCTGCAGTTCTCAAAATATCCTAAACATCCCAAATTCGATACCTTAGCCATATTTTGGACCCAAATTCTGGCTCTCTGCACTTATTCGCAGTTTTAAATTCCGACTTTTTATACCAAAAATAGGCCAATTACTGAATGCTGCGGTGGTTCACATTTTGCCCAAACGCCCCTGCAGTTTTCAAAATATCCCAAACATCCCAAATTCGATACCTGAGCCATATTTTGGACCCAAATTCTGGCTCTCTGCAACTATTCGCAGTTTGAAATTCCGACTTTTTATACAAAAAATCTGCCAATTACTGAGAGGGGCTATGTGTCACATTTTGCCCAAACCCCCTTGCAGTTTTCAAAATATCCCAAACATCCCAAATTCGATACCTGATCCATATTTTGGACCCAAATTCTGGCTCTCTGCACGTATTCGCAGTTTGAAATTCCGACTTTTTATACCAAAAATATACCAATTACTGAAAGCAGCAGTGGGTCACATTTTGCCCAAACCCCCCTGCAGTTTTCAAAATATCCCAAACATCCCAAATTCGATACCTGAGCCATATTTTGGACCCAAATTCTGGCTCTCTGCACCTATTCGCAGTTTGAAATTCCGAATTTTTATACCCAAAATCTGCCAATTACTGAAAGCGGCGGTGGGTCACATTTTGCCCAAACCCCCCTTTAGTTTTCAAAATATCCCGAACATCCAAAATTCGATGCCTGAGCCATATTTTGGACCCAAATTCTGGCTCTCTGCACCTATTCGCAGTTTGAAATTCCTAATTTTTATACCAAAAATATGCCAATTACTGAAAGAGGCTGTGTGTCACATTTTGCCTAAACCCCCCTGCCGTTTTCAAAATAACCCAAACAACCCAAATTCGATACCTGAGCCATATTTTGGACCCAAATTCTGGCTCTCTGCACCTATTCGCTATTTGAAATTCCGACTTTTTATACCAAAAATCTGCCAATTACTAAAAGCAGCGGTGGGTCGCATTTTGCCCAAACCCTCCCCTACAGTTTTCAAAATATCCCAAATTCGATACCTTAGCCATATTTTGGACCCAAATTCTGGCTCTCTGCACCTATTCGCAGTTTAAAATTCCGAATTTTTATACCAAAAATATGCCAATTACTGAAAGCGACGGTGGGTCACATTTTGCCCAAACCCCCCCACCCCCCCCTGCAGTTTTCAAAATATCCCAAACATCCCAAATTCGATACCTGAACCATATTTTGCACCCCAATTCTGGCCTTCTGCACCTATTCGCAGTTTGAAATTCCGACTTTTTATACCAAAAATATGCCAATTACTGAAAGTGGCGGTGGGTCACATTTTGCCCAAACCCCCCTGCAGTTCTCAAAATATCCCAGACATCCCAAATTCGATACCTTAGCCATACTTTGGACCCAAATTCTGGCTCTCTGCACCTATTCGCAGTTTTAAATTCCTACTTTTTATTCCAAAAATAGGCCAATTGCTGAACGCCGCGGTGGGTCACATTTTGTCCAAACGCCCCTGCAGTTTTCAAAATTTCCCAAACATCCCAAATTCGATACCTCAGCCATATTTTGGACCCAAACTCTGGCTCTCTGCACCTATTCGCAGTTTGAAATTCCTACTTTTTATACAAAAAATCTGCCAATTACTGAGAGCGGCTATGTGTGACATTTTGCCCAAACCCCCTTGCAGTTTTCAAAATATCCCAAACATCCCAAATTCGATACCTGATCCATATTTTGGACCGAAATTCTCGCTCTCTGCACCTATTCGCCATTTGAAATTCCGAATTTTATACCAAAAATCTGCCAATTACTGAAAGCGGCGGTGGGTCACATTTTGCCCAAACCCCCCTGAAGTTTTCAAAATATCCCGAACATCCAAAATTCGATACCTGAGCCATATTTTGGACCCAAATTCTGGCTCTCTGCACCTATTCGCAGTTTGAAATTCCTAATTTTTGTACCAAAAATATGCCAATTACTGAAAGAGGCTGTGTGTCACATTTTGCCTAAACCCCCCTACCGTTTTCAAACTATCCCAAACAACCCAAATTCGATACCTGAGCCATATTTTGGACCCAAATTCTGGCTCTCTGCACCTATTCGCTATTTGAAATTCCGACTTTTTATACCAAAAATCTGCCAATTACTGAAAGCGGCGGTGGGTCGCATTTTGCCCAAACCCCCCTGCAGTTTTCCAAATATCCCAAATTCGATACCTTAGCCATATTTTGGACCCAAATTCTGGCCCTCAGCACCTATTCGCAGTTTGAAAATCCGACTTTTTATACCAAAAATATGCCAATTACTGAAAGTGGCAGTGGGTCACATTTTGCCCAAACCCCCCCTGCAGTTCTCAAAATATCCCAAACATCCCAAATTCGATACCTTAGCTATACTTTGGACCCAAATTCTGGCTCTCTGCACCTATTCGCGGTTTTAAATTCCTACTTTTTATTCCAAAAATAGGCCAATTGCTGAACGCCGCGGTGGGTCACATTTTGCCCAAACGCCCCTGCAGTTTTCAAAATTTCCCAAACATCCCAAATTTGATACCTGAGCCATATTTTGGACCCAAACTCTGGCTCTCTGCACCTATTCGCAGTTTGAAGTTCCTACTTTTTATACAAAAAATCTGCCAATTACTGAGAGCGGCTATGTGTCACATTTTGCCCAAACCCCCTTGCAGTTTTCAAAATATCCCAAACATCCCAAATTCGATACCTGATCCATATTTTGGACCCAAATTCTGGCTCTCTGCACCTATTCGCCATTTGAAATTCCGAATTTTATACCAAAAATCTGCCAATTACTGAAAGCGGCGGTGGGTCACATTTTGCCCAAACCCCCCTGTAGTTTTCAAAACATCCCGAACATCCAAAATTCGATACCTGAGCCATATTTTGGACCCAAATTCTGGCTCTCTGCACCTATTCGCAGTTTGAAATTCCTAATTTTTATTCCAAAAATATGCCAATTACTGAAAGAGGCTGTGTGTCACATTTTGCCTAAACCCCCCTACCGTTTTCAAAATATCCCAAACAACCCAAATTCGATACCTGAGCCATATTTTGGACCCAAATTCTGGCTCTCTGCACCTATTCGCTATTTGAAATTCCGACTTTTTATATTAAAAATCTGCCAATTACTGAAAGCGGCGGTGGGTCGCATTTTGCCCAAACCCCCCTGCAGTTTTCAAAATATCCCAAATTCGATACCTTAGCCATATTTTGGACCCAAATTCTGGCCCTCACCACCTATTCGCAGTTTGAAATTCCGACTTTTTATACCAAAAATATGCCAATTACTGAAAGTGGCAGTGGGTCACATTTTGCCCAAACCCCCCTGCAGTTCTCAAAATATCCCAAACATCCCAAATTCGATACCTTAGCCATACTTTGGACCCAAATTCTTGCTCTCTGCACCTATTCGCAGTATTAAATTCCGACTTTTTATTCCAAAAATAGGCCAATTGCTGAAAGCCGCGGTGGGTCACATTTTGCCCAAACGCCCCTGCATTTTTCAAAATTTCCCAAACATCCCAAATTCGATACCTGAGCCATATTTTGGACCCAAATTCTGGCTCTCTGCAGCTATTCGCAGTTTGAAATTCTTACTTTTTATACAAAAAATCTGCCAATTACTGAGAGCAGCTATGTGTCACATTTTGCCCAAACCCCCCCCCCCCCCCTGCAGTTCTCAAAATATCTTAAACAACCCAAATTCGATACCTGAGCCATATTTTGGACCCAAATTCTGGCTCTCTGCACCTATTCGCAGTTTGAAATTCCTAATTTTTATACCAAAAATATGCCAATTACTGAAAGAGGCTGTGTGTCACATTTGGCTAAACCCCCCTGCCGTTTTCAAAATATCCCAAACAACCCAAATTCGATACCTGAGCCATATTTTGGACCCTAATTCTGGCTCTCTGCACCTATTCGCTATTTGAAATTCCGACTTTTTATACCAAAAATCTGCCAATTACTGAAAGCGGCGGTGGGTCGCATTTTGCCCAAACCCCCTGCAGTTTTCAAAATATCCCAAATTCGATACCTTAGCCATATTTTGGACCCAAATTCTGGCTCTCAGCACCTATTCGCAGTTTAAAATTCCGAATTTTTATACCAAAAATATGCCAATTACTGAAAGCGGCGGTGGGTAACATTTTGCCCAAAACCCCCCCTGCAGTTTTCAAAATATCGCAAACATCCCAAATTCGATACCTGAACCATATTTTGGACCCCAATTCTGGCCCTCTGCACCTATTCGCAGTTTGAAAATCCGACTTTTTATACCAAAAATATGCCAATTACTGAAAGTGGCAGTGGGTCACATTTTGCCCAAACCCCCCCTGCAGTTCTCAAAATATCCCAAACATCCCAAATTCGATACCTTAGCTATACTTTGGACCCAAATTCTGGCTCTCTGCACCTATTCGCAGTTTTAAATTCCTACTTTTTATTCTAAAAATAGGCCAATTGCTGAACGCCGCGGTGGGTCACATTTTGCCCAAACGCCCCTGCAGTTTCCAAAATTTACCAAACATCCCAAATTTGATACCTGAGCCATATTTTGGACCCAAACTCTGGGTCTCTGCACCTATTCGCAGTTTGAAATTCCTACTTTTTATACAAAAAATCTGCCAATTACTGAGAGCGGCTATGTGTCACATTTTGCCCAAACCCCCTTGCAGTTTTCAAAATATCCCAAACATCCCAAATTCGATACCTGATCCATATTTTGGACCCAAATTCTGGCTCTCTGCACCTATTCGCCATTTGAAATTCCGAATTTTATACCAAAAATCTGCCAATTACTGAAAGCGGCGGTGGGTCACATTTTGCCCAAACCCCCCTGTAGTTTTCAAAATATCCCGAACATCCAAAATTCGTTACCTGAGCCATATTTTGGACCCAAATTCTGGCTCTCTGCACCTATTCGCAGTTTGAAATTCCTAATTTTTATACCAAAAATATGCCAATTACTGAAAGAGGCTGTGTGTCACATTTTGCCTAAACCCCCCTACCGTTTTCAAAATATCCCAAACAACCCAAATTCGATACCTGAGCCATATTTTGGACCCAAATTCTGGCTCTCTGCACCTATTCGCTATTTGAAATTCCGACTTTTTATATTAAAAATCTGCCAATTACTGAAAGCGGCGGTGGGTCGCATTTTGCCCAAACCCCCCTGCAGTTTTCAAAATATCCCAAATTCGATACCTTAGCCATATTTTGGACCCAAATTCTGGCCCTCACCACCTATTCGCAGTTTGAAATTCCGACTTTTTATACCAAAAATATGCCAATTACTGAAAGTGGCAGTGGGTCACATTTTGCCCAAACCCCCCTGCAGTTCTCAAAATATCCCAAACATCCCAAATTCGATACCTTAGCCATACTTTGGACCCAAATTCTTGCTCTCTGCACCTATTCGCAGTATTAAATTCCGACTTTTTATTCCAAAAATAGGCCAATTGCTGAAAGCCGCGGTGGGTCACATTTTGCCCAAACGCCCCTGCAGTTTTCAAAATTTCCCAAACATCCCAAATTCGATACCTGAGCCATATTTTGGACCCAAATTCTGGCTCTCTGCAGCTATTCGCAGTTTGAAATTCTTACTTTTTATACAAAAAATCTGCCAATTACTGAGAGCAGCTATGTGTCACATTTTGCCCAATTCCCCCCCCCCCCCCTGCAGTTCTCAAAATATCTTAAACAACCCAAATTCGATACCTGAGCCATATTTTGGACCCAAATTCTGACTCTCTGCACCTATTCACAGTTTGAAATTCCTAATTTTTATACCAAAAATATGCCAATTACTGAAAGAGGCTGTGTCACATTTGGCTAAACCCCCCTGCCGTTTTCAAAATATCCCAAACAACCCAAATTCGATACCTGAGCCATATTTTGGACCCTAATTCTGGCTCTCTGCACCTATTCGCTATTTGAAATTCCGACTTTTTATACCAAAAATCTGCCAATTACTGAAAGCGGCGGTGGGTCGCATTTTGCCCAAACCCCCTGCAGTTTTCAAAATATCCCAAATTCGATACCTTAGCCATATTTTGGACCCAAATTCTGGCTCTCTGCACCTATTCGCAGTTTAAAATTCCGAATTTTTATACCAAAAATATGCCAATTACTGAAAGCGGCGGTGGGTAACATTTTGCCCAAAACCCCCCCTGCAGTTTTCAAAATATCGCAAACATCCCAAATTCGATACCTGAACCATATTTTGGACCCCAATTCTGGCCCTCTGCACCTATTCGCAGTTTGAAAATCCGACTTTTTATACCAAAAATATGCCAATTACTAAAAGTGGCAGTGGGTCACATTTTGCCCAAACCCCCCCTGCAGTTCTCAGAATATCCCAAACATCCAAAATTCGATACCTTAGCTATACTTTGGACCCAAATTCTGGCTCTCTGCACCTATTCGCAGTTTTAAATTCCTACTTTTTATTCTAAAAATAGGCCAATTGCTGAACGCCGCGGTGGGTCACATTTTGCCCAAACGCCCCTGCAGTTTCCAAAATTTACCAAACATCCCAAATTTGATACCTGAGCCATATTTTGGACCCAAACTCTGGGTCTCTGCACCTATTCGCAGTTTGAAATTCCTACTTTTTATACAAAAAATCTGCCAATTACTGAGAGCGGCTATGTGTCACATTTTGCCCAAACCCCCTTGCAGTTTTCAAAATATCCCAAACATCCCAAATTCGATACCTGATCCATATTTTGGACCCAAATTCTGGCTCTCTGCACCTATTCGCCATTTGAAATTCCGAATTTTATACCAAAAATCTGCCAATTACTGAAAGCGGCGGTGGGTCACATTTTGCCCAAACCCCCCTGTAGTTTTCAAAATATCCCGAACATCCAAAATTCGATACCTGAGCCATATTTTGGACCCAAATTCTGGCTCTCTGCACCTATTCGCAGTTTGAAATTCCTAATTTTTATACCAAAAATATGCCAATTACTGAAAGAGGCTGTGTGTCACATTTTGCCTAAACCCCCCTACCGTTTTCAAAATATCCCAAACAACCCAAATTCGATACCTGAGCCATATTTTGGACCCAAATTCTGGCTCTCTGCACCTATTCGCTATTTGAAATTCCGACTTTTTATATTAAAAATCTGCCAATTACTGAAAGCGGCGGTGGGTCGCATTTTGCCCAAACCCCCCTGCAGTTTTCAAAATATCCCAAATTCGATACCTTAGCCATATTTTGGACCCAAATTCTGGCCCTCACCACCTATTCGCAGTTTGAAATTCCGACTTTTTATACCAAAAATATGCCAATTACTGAAAGTGGCAGTGGGTCACATTTTGCCCAAACCCCCCTGCAGTTCTCAAAATATCCCAAACATCCCAAATTCGATACCTTAGCCATACTTTGGACCCAAATTCTTGCTCTCTGCACCTATTCGCAGTATTAAATTCCGACTTTTTATTCCAAAAATAGGCCAATTGCTGAAAGCCGCGGTGGGTCACATTTTGCCCAAACGCCCCTGCATTTTTCAAAATTTCCCAAACATCCCAAATTCGATACCTGAGCCATATTTTGGACCCAAATTCTGGCTCTCTGCAGCTATTCGCAGTTTGAAATTCTTACTTTTTATACAAAAAATCTGCCAATTACTGAGAGCAGCTATGTGTCACATTTTGCCCAAACCCCCCCCCCCCCCCTGCAGTTCTCAAAATATCTTAAACAACCCAAATTCGATACCTGAGCCATATTTTGGACCCAAATTCTGGCTCTCTGCACCTATTCGCAGTTTGAAATTCCTAATTTTTATACCAAAAATATGCCAATTACTGAAAGAGGCTGTGTGTCACATTTGGCTAAACCCCCCTGCCGTTTTCAAAATATCCCAAACAACCCAAATTCGATACCTGAGCCATATTTTGGACCCTAATTCTGGCTCTCTGCACCTATTCGCTATTTGAAATTCCGACTTTTTATACCAAAAATCTGCCAATTACTGAAAGCGGCGGTGGGTCGCATTTTGCCCAAACCCCCTGCAGTTTTCAAAATATCCCAAATTCGATACCTTAGCCATATTTTGGACCCAAATTCTGGCTCTCAGCACCTATTCGCAGTTTAAAATTCCGAATTTTTATACCAAAAATATGCCAATTACTGAAAGCGGTGGTGGGTAACATTTTGCCCAAAACCCCCCCTGCAGTTTTCAAAATATCGCAAACATCCCAAATTCGATACCTGAACCATATTTTGGACCCCAATTCTGGCCCTCTGCACCTATTCGCAGTTTGAAAATCCGACTTTTTATACCAAAAATATGCCAATTACTGAAAGTGGCAGTGGGTCACATTTTGCCCAAACCCCCCCTGCAGTTCTCAAAATATCCCAAACATCCCAAATTCGATACCTTAGCTATACTTTGGACCCAAATTCTGGCTCTCTGCACCTATTCGCAGTTTTAAATTCCTACTTTTTATTCTAAAAATAGGCCAATTGCTGAACGCCGCGGTGGGTCACATTTTGCCCAAACGCCCCTGCAGTTTCCAAAATTTACCAAACATCCCAAATTTGATACCTGAGCCATATTTTGGACCCAAACTCTGGGTCTCTGCACCTATTCGCAGTTTGAAATTCCTACTTTTTATACAAAAAATCTGCCAATTACTGAGAGCGGCTATGTGTCACATTTTGCCCAAACCCCCTTGCAGTTTTCAAAATATCCCAAACATCCCTAATTCGATACCTGATCCATATTTTGGACCCAAATTCTGGCTCTCTGCACCTATTCGCCATTTGAAATTCCGAATTTTATACCAAAAATGTGCCAATTACTGGAAGCGGCGGTGGGTCACATTTTGCCCAAACCCCCCTGTAGTTTTCAAAATATCCCGAACATCCAAAATTCGATACCTGAGCCATATTTTGGACCCAAATTCTGGCTCTCTGCACCTATTCGCAGTTTGAAATTCCTAATTTTTATACCAAAAATATGCCAATTACTGAAAGAGGCTGTGTGTCACATTTTGCCTAAACCCCCCTACCGTTTTCAAAATATCCCAAACAACCCAAATTCGATACCTGAGCCATATTTTGGACCCAAATTCTGGCTCTCTGCACCTATTCGCTATTTGAAATTCCGACTTTTTATATTAAAAATCTGCCAATTACTGAAAGCGGCGGTGGGTCGCATTTTGCCCAAACCCCCCTGCAGTTTTCAAAATATCCCAAATTCGATACCTTAGCCATATTTTGGACCCAAATTCTGGCCCTCACCACCTATTCGCAGTTTGAAATTCCGACTTTTTATACCAAAAATATGCCAATTACTGAAAGTGGCAGTGGGTCACATTTTGCCCAAACCCCCCTGCAGTTCTCAAAATATCCCAAACATCCCAAATTCGATACCTTAGCCATACTTTGGACCCAAATTCTTGCTCTCTGCACCTATTCGCAGTTTTAAATTCCGACTTTTTATTCCAAAAATAGGCCAATTGCTGAAAGCCGCGGTGGGTCACATTTTGCCCAAACGCCCCTGCAGTTTTCAAAATTTCCCAAACATCCCATATTCGATACCTGAGCCATATTTTGGACCCAAATTCTGGCTCTCTGCAGCTATTCGCAGTTTGAAATTCTTACTTTTTATACAAAAAATCTGCCAATTACTGTGAGCAGCTATGTGTCACATTTTGCCCAATTCCCCCCCCCCCCCTGCAGTTCTCAAAATATCTTAAACAACCCAAATTCGATACCTGAGCCATATTTTGGACCCAAATTCTGGCTCTCTGCACCTATTCACAGTTTGAAATTCCTAATTTTTATACCAAAAATATGCCAATTACTGAAAGAGGCTGTGTGTCACATTTGGCTAAACCCCCCTGCCGTTTTCAAAATATCCCAAACAACCCAAATTCGATACCTGAGCCATATTTTGGACCCTAATTCTGGCTCTCTGCACCTATTCGCTATTTGAAATTCCGACTTTTTATACCAAAAATCTGCCAATTACTGAAAGCGGCGGTGGGTCGCATTTTGCCCAAACCCCCTGCAGTTTTCAAAATATCCCAAATTCGATACCTTAGCCATATTTTGGACCCAAATTCTGGCTCTCTGCACCTATTCGCAGTTTAAAATTCCGAATTTTTATACCAAAAATATGCCAATTACTGAAAGCGGCGGTGGGTAACATTTTGCCCAAAACCCCCCCTGCAGTTTTCAAAATATCGCAAACATCCCAAATTCGATACCTGAACCATATTTTGGACCCCAATTCTGGCCCTCTGCACCTATTCGCAGTTTGAAAATCCGACTTTTTATACCAAAAATATGCCAATTACTAAAAGTGGCAGTGGGTCACATTTTGCCCAAACCCCCACTGCAGTTCTCAAAATATCCCAAACATCCCAAATTCGATAACTTAGCTATACTTTGGACCCAAATTCTGGCTCTCTGCACCTATTCGCAGTTTTAAATTCCTACTTTTTATTCCAAAAATAGGCCAATTGCTGAACGCCGCGGTTGGTCACATTTTGCCCAAACGCCCCTGCAGTTTTCAAAATTTCCCAAACATCCCAAATTTGATACCTGAGCCATATTTTGGACCCAAACTCTGGCTCTCTGCACCTATTCGCAGTTTGAAATTCCTACTTTTTATACAAAAAATCTGCCAATTACTGAGAGCGGCTATGTGTCACATTTTGCCCAAACCCCCTTGCAGTTTTCAAAATATCCCAAACATCCCAAATTCGATACCTGATCCATATTTTGGACCCAAATTCTGGCTCTCTGCACCTATTCGCCATTTGAAATTCCGAATTTTATACCAAAAATCTGCCAATTACTGAAAGCGGCGGTGGGTCACATTTTGCCCAAACCCCCCTGTAGTTTTCAAAATATCCCGAACATCCAAAATTCGATACCTGAGCCATATTTTGGACCCAAATTCTGGCTCTCTGCACCTATTCGCAGTTTGAAATTCCTAATTTTTATACCAAAAATATGCCAATTACTGAAAGAGGCTGTGTGTCACATTTTGCCTAAACCCCCCTACCGTTTTCAAAATATCCCAAACAACCCAAATTCGATACCTGAGCCATATTTTGGACCCAAATTCTGGCTCTCTGCACCTATTCGCTATTTGAAATTCCGACTTTTTATATTAAAAATCTGCCAATTACTGAAAGCGGCAGTGGGTCGCATTTTGCCCAAACCCCCCTGCAGTTTTCAAAATATCCCAAATTCGATACCTTAGCCATATTTTAAACCCAAATTCTGGCCCTCAACACCTATTCGCAGTTTGAAATTCCGACTTTTTATACCAAAAATATGCCAATTACTGAAAGTGGCAGTGGGTCACATTTTGCCCAAACCCTCCTGCAGTTCTCAAAATATCCCAAACATCCCAAATTCGATACCTTAGTCATACTTTGGACCCAAATTCTTGCTCTCTGCACCTATTCGCAGTTTTAAATTCCGACTTTTTATTCCAAAAATAGGCCAATTGCTGAAAGCCGCGGTGGGTCACATTTTGCCCAATCGCCCCTGCAGTTTTCAAAATTTCCCAAACATCCCAAATTCGATACCTGAGCCATATTTTGGACCCAAATTCTGGCTCTCTGCAGCTATTCGCAGTTTGAAATTCTTACTTTTTATACAAAAAATCTGCCAATTACTGAGAGCAGCTATGTGTCACATTTTGCCCAACCCCCCCCCCCCCCTGCAGTTCTCAAAATATCTTAAACAACCCAAATTCGATACCTGAGCCGTATTTTGGACCCAAATTCTGGCTCTCTGCACCTATTCACAGTTTGAAATTCCTAATTTTTATACCAAAAATATGCCAATTACTGAAAGAGGCTGTGTGTCACATTTGGCTAAACCCCCCTGCCGTTTTCAAAATATCCCAAACAACCCAAATTCGATACCTGACCCATATTTTGGACCCTAATTCTGGCTCTCTGCACCTATTCGCTATTTGAAATTCCGACTTTTTATACCAAAAATCTGCCAATTACTGAAAGCGGCGGTGGGTCGCATTTTGCCCAAACCCCCTGCAGTTTTCAAAATATCCCAAATTCGATACCTTAGCCATATTTTGGACCCAAATTCTGGCTCTCTGCACCTATTCGCAGTTTAAAATTCCGAATTTTTATACCAAAAATATGCCAATTACTGAAAGCGACGGTGGGTCACATTTTGCCCAAACCCCCCCCCCCCTGCAGTTTTCAAAATATCCCAAACATCCCAAATTCGATACCTGAACCATATTTTGCACCCCAATTCTGGCCTTCTGCACCTATTCGCAGTTTGAAATTCCGACTTTTTATACCAAAAATATGCCAATTACTGAAAGTGGCGGTGGGTCACATTTTGCCCAAACCCCCCTGCAGTTCTCAAAATATCCCAGACATCCCAAATTCGATACCTTAGCCATACTTTGGACCCAAATTCTGGCTCTCTGCACCTATTCGCAGTTTTAAATTCCTACTTTTTATTCCAAAAATAGGCCAATTGCTGAACGCCGCGGTGGGTCACATTTTGTCCAAACGCCCCTGCAGTTTTCAAAATTTCCCAAACATCCCAAATTCGATACCTCAGCCATATTTTGGACCCAAACTCTGGCTCTCTGCACCTATTCGCAGTTTGAAATTCCTACTTTTTATACAAAAAATCTGCCAATTACTGAGAGCGGCTATGTGTGACATTTTGCCCAAACCCCCTTGCAGTTTTCAAAATATCCCAAACATCCCAAATTCGATACCTGATCCATATTTTGGACCGAAATTCTCGCTCTCTGCACCTATTCGCCATTTGAAATTCCGAATTTTATACCAAAAATCTGCCAATTACTGAAAGCGGCGGTGGGTCACATTTTGCCCAAACCCCCCTGAAGTTTTCAAAATATCCCGAACATCCAAAATTCGATACCTGAGCCATATTTTGGACCCAAATTCTGGCTCTCTGCACCTATTCGCAGTTTGAAATTCCTAATTTTTGTACCAAAAATATGCCAATTACTGAAAGAGGCTGTGTGTCACATTTTGCCTAAACCCCCCTACCGTTTTCAAACTATCCCAAACAACCCAAATTCGATACCTGAGCCATATTTTGGACCCAAATTCTGGCTCTCTGCACCTATTCGCTATTTGAAATTCCGACTTTTTATACCAAAAATCTGCCAATTACTGAAAGCGGCGGTGGGTCGCATTTTGCCCAAACCCCCCTGCAGTTTTCCAAATATCCCAAATTCGATACCTTAGCCATATTTTGGACCCAAATTCTGGCCCTCAGCACCTATTCGCAGTTTGAAAATCCGACTTTTTATACCAAAAATATGCCAATTACTGAAAGTGGCAGTGGGTCACATTTTGCCCAAACCCCCCCTGCAGTTCTCAAAATATCCCAAACATCCCAAATTCGATACCTTAGCTATACTTTGGACCCAAATTCTGGCTCTCTGCACCTATTCGCGGTTTTAAATTCCTACTTTTTATTCCAAAAATAGGCCAATTGCTGAACGCCGCGGTGGGTCACATTATGCCCAAACGCCCCTGCTGTTTTCAAAATTTCCCAAACATCCCAAATTTGATACCTGAGCCATATTTTGGACCCAAACTCTGGCTCTCTGCACCTATTCGCAGTTTGAAATTCCTACTTTTTATACAAAAAATCTGCCAATTACTGAGAGCGGCTATGTGTCACATTTTGCCCCCCCCCCCCCTGCAGTTCTCAAAATATCTTAAACAACCCAAATTCGATACCTGAGCCATATTTTGGACCCAAATTCTGGCTCTCTGCACCTATTCGCAGTTTGAAATTCCTAATTTTTATACCAAAAATATGCCAATTACTGAAAGAGGCTGTGTGTCACATTTGGCTAAACCCCCCTGCCGTTTTCAAAATATCCCAAACAACCCAAATTCGATACCTGAGCCATATTTTGGACCCTAATTCTGGCTCTCTGCACCTATTCGCTATTTGAAATTCCGACTTTTTATACCAAAAATCTGCCAATTACTGAAAGCGGCGGTGGGTCGCATTTTGCCCAAACCCCCTGCAGTTTTCAAAATATCCCAAATTCGATACCTTAGCCATATTTTGGACCCAAATTCTGGCTCTCAGCACCTATTCGCAGTTTAAAATTCCGAATTTTTATACCAAAAATATGCCAATTACTGAAAGCGGCGGTGGGTAACATTTTGCCCAAAACCCCCCCTGCAGTTTTCAAAATATCGCAAACATCCCAAATTCGATACCTGAACCATATTTTGGACCCCAATTCTGGCCCTCTGCACCTATTCGCAGTTTGAAAATCCGACTTTTTATACCAAAAATATGCCAATTACTGAAAGTGGCAGTGGGTCACATTTTGCCCAAACCCCCCCTGCAGTTCTCAAAATATCCCAGACATCCCAAATTCGATACCTTAGCCATACTTTGGACCCAAATTCTGGCTCTCTGCACCTATTCGCAGTTTTAAATTCCTACTTTTTATTCTAAAAATAGGCCAATTGCTGAACGACGCGGTGGGTCACATTTTGTCCAAACGCCCCTGCAGTTTTCAAAATATCCCAGACATCCCAAATTCGATACCTTAGCCATATTTTGGACCCAAACTCTGGCTCTCTGCACCTATTCGCAGCTTGAAATTCCGAAGTTTTATACCAAAAATATGCCAATTACTGAAAGCGGCGGTGGGTCACATTTTGCCCAAAACCCCCCCTGCAGTTTTCAAAATGTCCCAAACATCCCAAATTCGATACCTGAGCCATATTTTGGACCCAAATTCTGGCTCTCTGCACCTATTCGCAGTTTGAAATTCCTACTTTTTATACAAAAAATCTGCCAATTACTGAGAGCGGCTATGTGTCACATTTTGCCCAAACCCCCTTGCAGTTTTCAAAATATCCCAAACATCCAAAATTCGATACCTGAGCCATATTTTGGACCGAAATTCTGGCTCTCTGCACCTATTCGCAGTTTGAAATTCCGAATTTTTTGACAAAAAATCTGACAATTACTGAAAGCGGCGGTAGGTCACATTTTGCCCAAACCCCCCTGTAATTTTCAAAATATCCCGAACATCCCAAATTCGATACCTGAGCCATATTTTGGACCCAAATTCTGGCTCTCTGCTCCTATTCGCAGTTTGAATTTCCTACTTTTTATACCAAAAATATGCCAATTACTGAAAGCGGCGGTGGGTCACATTTGGCCAAAACCCCCCCTGCAGTTTTCAAAATATCCCAAATAACCCAAATTCGATACCTGAGCCATATTTTGGACCCAAATTCTGGCTCTCTGCACCTATTCGCCACTTGAAATTCCGACTTTTTATACCAAAATTCTGTCAATTACTGAAAGCGGCAGTGGGTCACATTTTGCCCTACATCCCCCTGCAGTTTTCAAAATATGCCAAACATCCCAAATTCAATACACGAGCCATATTTTGGTCCCAAATTCTGGCTCTCTGCACCTATTCGCAGTTTGAAATTCCGACTTTTTATACCAAAAATATGCCAATTACTGAGAGCGGCGGTGGGTCACATTTTGCCCAAACCCCCCTGCAGTTCTCAAAATATCCCAAACATCCGAAATTCGATACCTTAGCCATATTTTGGACCCAAATTCTGGCTCTCTGCACCTATCCGCAGTTTGAAATTCCGAATTTTTATACAAAAAATCTGCCAATTACTGAAAGCGGCGGTAGGTCACATTTTGCCCAAACCCCCCTGTATTTTTCAAAATATCCCGAACATCCCAAATTCGATACCTGAGCCATATTTTGGACCCAAATTCTGGCTCTCTGCACCTATTCGCAGTTTGAAATTCCTAATTTTTATACCAAAAATATGCCAATTACTGAAAGAGGCTGTGTGTCACATTTTGCATAAACCCCCCTGCCGTTTTCAAAATATCCCAAATAACCCAAATTCGATACCTGAACCATATTTTGGACCCAAATTCTGGCTCTCTGCACCTATTCGCCATTTAAAATTCCGACTTTTTATACCAAAAATCTGCCAATTACTGAAAGCGGCGGTGGGTCACATTTTGCCCAAACCCCCCTGTAGTTTTCAAAATATCCCGAACTTCCAAAATTCGATACCTGAGCCATATTTTGGACCCAAATTCTGGCTCTCTGCACCTATTCGCAGTTTGAAATTTCGACTTTTTATACCAAATATATGCCAATTACTGAAAGAGGATGTGTGTCACATTTTGCCTAAACCCCCTCTGCCGTTTTCAAAATATCCCAAACAACCCAAATTCGATACCTAAGCCATATTTTTGACCCAAATTCTGACTCTCTGCACCTATTCGCAGTTTAAAATTCCGACTTTTTATACAAAAAATATGCCAATTACTGATAGCGGCGGTGGGTCACATTCTGCCCAAACCCCCCTGCAGTTCTCAAAATATCCCAAACATCCCAAATTCGATACCTTAGCCATATTTTGGACCCAAATTCTGGCTCTCTGCACCTATCCGCAGTTTGAAATTCCGAACTTTTATACTAAAAATCTGCCAATTACTGAAAGCGGCTGTGGGTCAAATTTTGCCCAAACCCCCCTGTAGTTTTCAAAATATCCCGAACATCCCAAATTCGATACCTGATCCATATTTTGGACCCAAATTCTGGCTCTCTGCACGTATTCGCAGTTTGAAATTCCGACTTTTTATACCAAAAATATACCAATTACTAAAAGCAGCGGTGGGTCACATTTTGCCTAAACCCCCCTGCAGTTTTCAAAATATCCCAAACATCCCAAATTCGATACCTAAGCCATATTTTGGACCCAAATTCTGGCTCTCTGCACCTATTCGCAGTTTGAAATTCCGAATTTTTATACAAAAAATCTGCCAATTACTGAAAGCGGCGGTGGGTCACGTTTTGCCCTAACCCCCCTGTAGTTTTCAAAATATCCCGAACAACCAAAATTCGATACCTGAGCCATATTTTGGACCCAAATTCTGGCTCTCTGCACCTATTCGCAGTTTGAAATTCCTAATTTTTATACCAAAAATATGCTAATTACTGAAAGAAGCTGTGTGTCACATTTTGCCTAAACCCCCCTGCCGTTTTCAAAATATCCCAAACAACCCAAATTCGATACCTGAGCCATATTTTGGTCCCCAATTCTGGCTCTCTGCACCTATTCGCAGTTTGAAATTCCTACTTTTTATACAAAAAATCTGCCAATTACTGAGAGCGGCTATGTGTCACATTTTGCCAAACCCCTTGCAGTTTTCAAAATATCCCAAACATCCCAAATTCGATACCTGATCTATATTTTGGACCCAAATTCTGGCTCTCTGCACGTATTCGCAGTTTGAAATTCCGAATTTTTATACCAAAACATACCAATTACTGAAAGCAGCGGTGGGTCACATTTTGCCCAAAATCCCCTGCAGTTCTCAAAATATCCCAAACAACCCAAATTCGATACCTGAGCCATATTTGGGCCATAAATTCTGGCTCTCTGCACCTATTCGCAGTTTGAAATTCCGAATTTTTATACCAAAAATATGCCAATTACTGAAAGCGGTGGTGGGTCACATTTTGCCCAAAACCCCCCATGCAGTTTTCAAAATGTCCCAAACATCCCAAATTCGATACCTGAGCCATATTTTGGACCCAAATTCTGGCTCTCTGCACCTATTCGCAGTTTGAAATTCCGACTTTTTATACAAAAAATATGCCAATTACTGATAGCGGCGGTGGGTCACATTCGGCCCAAACCCCCCTGCAGTTCTCAAAATATCCCAAACTTCCCAAATTCGATACCTTAGCAATATTTTGGACCCAAATTCTGGCTCTCTGCACCTATCCGCAGTTTGAAATTCCGAATTTTTATACCAAAAATCTGCCAATTACTGAAAGCGGCAGTGGGTCACATTTTGCCCAAACCCCCCTGTAGTTCTCAAAATATCCCAAACATCCGAAATTCGATACCTTAGCCATATTTTGGACCCAAATTCTGGCTCTCTGCACCTATCCGCAGTTTGAAATTCCGAATTTTTATACAAAAAATCTGCCAATTACTGAAAGCGGCGGTAGGTCACATTTTGCCCAAACCCCCCTGTATTTTTCAAAATATCCCGAACATCCCAAATTCGATACCTGAGCAATATTTTGGACCCAAATTCTGGCTCTCTGCACCTATTCGCAGTTTGAAATTCCTAATTTTTATACCAAAAATATGCCAATTACTGAAAGAGGCTGTGTGTCACATTTTGCATAAACCCCCCTGCCGTTTTCAAAATATCCCAAATAACCCAAATTCGATACCTGAACCATATTTTGGACCCAAATTCTGGCTCTCTGCACCTATTCGCCATTTAAAATTCCGACTTTTTATACCAAAAATCTGCCAATTACTGAAAGCGGCGGTGGGTCACATTTTGCCCAAACCCCCCTGTAGTTTTCAAAATATCCCGAACTTCCAAAATTCGATACCTGAGCCATATTTTGGACCCAAATTCTGGCTCTCTGCACCTATTCGCAGTTTGAAATTTCGACTTTTTATACCAAATATATGCCAATTACTGAAAGAGGATGTGTGTCACATTTTGCCTAAACCCCCTCTGCCGTTTTCAAAATATCCCAAACAACCCAAATTCGATACCTAAGCCATAATTTTGACCCAAATTCTGACTCTCTGCACCTATTCGCAGTTTAAAATTCCGACTTTTTATACAAAAAATATGCCAATTACTGATAGCGGCGGTGGGTCACATTCTGCCCAAACCCCCCTGTAGTTTCTAAAATATCCCGAACATCCCAAATTCGATACCTGAGCCATATTTTAGACCCAAATTCTGGCTCTCTGCACCTATTCGCAGTTTGAAATTCCTACTTTTTATACCAAAAATTTGCCAATTACTGAAAGAGGCTGTGTGTAACATTTTGCCTAAACCCCCCTGCCGTTTTCAAAATATCCCAAATAACCCAAATTCGATACCTTAGCCATATTTTCGACCCAAATTCTGGCTCTCTGCACCTATTCACAGTTTTAAATTCCGACTTTTTATACCAAAAATAGGCCAATTACTGAATGATACGGTGGGTCACATTTTGCCCCAACGCCCCTGCAGTTTTCAAAATATCCCAAACATCCCAAATTCGATACCTGAGCCATATTTTGGACACAAATTCTGGCTCTCTGCAACTATTCGCAGTTTGAAATTCCGACTTTTTATACAAAAAATCTGCCAATTACTGAGAGCGGCTATGTGTCACATTTTGCCCAAACCCCCTTGCAGTTTTCAAAATATCCCAAACATCCCAAATTCGATACCTGATCCAAATTTTGGACCCAAATTTTGGCTCTCTGAACGTATTCGCAGTTTAAAATTAAGAATTTTTATACCAAAAATATATCAATTACTGAAAGCAGTGGTGGGTCACATTTTGCCCAAACCCCCCTGCAGTTCTCAAAATATCCCAAACATCCCAAATTCAATACCTGAGCCATATTTTGGACCCAAATTCTGGCTCTCTGCACCTATTCGCAGTTTTAAATTCCGACTTTTTATACCGAAAATAGGCCAATTACTGAAAGCGGCGGTGGGTCACATTTTGCCCAAACCCCCCTGCAGTTCTCAAAATATCTCAAACATCCCAAATTCGATACCCTAGCCATATTTTGGACCCAAATTCTGGCTCTCTGCACCTATTCGCAGTTTTAAATTCCGACTTTTTATACCGAAAATAGGCCAATTACTGAAAGCGGCGGTGGGTCACATTTTGCCCAAACCCCCCTGCAGTTCTCAAAATATCCCAAACATCCCAAATTCGATACCCTAGCCATATTTTTGACCCAAATTCTGGCTCTCTGCACCTATTCGCAGTTTGAAATTCCGAATTTTTATACCAAAAATCTGCCAACTACTGAAAGCGGCGGTGGGTCACATTTTGCACAAACCCCCCTGTAGTTTCTAAAATATCCCGAACATCCCAAATTCGATACCTGAGCCATATTTTGGACCCAAATTCTGGCTCTCTGCACCTATTCGCAGTTTGAAATTCCTAAATTTTATACCAAAAATATGCCAATTACTGAAAGAGGCTGTGTGTCACATTTTGCCTAAACCCCCCTGCCGTTTTCAAAATATCCCAAACAACCCAAATTCGATACCTGAGCCATATTTTGGACCCAAATTCTGGCTCTCTGCACCTATTCGCAGTTTGAAATTCCTAATTTTTATACCAAAAATATGTCAATTACTGAAAGAGGCTGTGTGTCACATTTTGCCTAAACCCCCCTGCCGTTTTCAAAATATCCCAAACAACCCAAATTCGATACCTGAGCCATATTTTGGACCCAAATTCTGGCTCTCTGCACCTATTCGCTATTTGAAATTCCGACTTTTTATACCAAAAATCTGCCAATTACTGAAAGCGGTGGTGGGTCACATTTTGCCCAAACCCCCCTGCAGTTTTCAAAATATCCCAAATTCGATACCTTAGCCATATTTTGGACGCAAATTCTGGCTCTCTGCACCTATTCGCAGTTTAAAATTCCGAATTTGTATACCAAAAATATGCCAATTACTGAAAGCAGCGGTGGGTCACATTTTGCCCAAAACCCCCGTTGCAGTTTTCAAAATATCCCAAACATCCCAAATTCGATACCTGAACTATATTTTGGACCCCAATTCTGGCCCTCTGCACCTATTTGCAGTTTGAAATTCCGAATTTTTATACCAAAAATATGCCAATTACTGAGAGCGGCTATATGTCACATTTTGCCCAAACCCCCTTGCAGTTTTCAAAATATCATAAACATCCCAAATTCGATACCTGATCCGTATTTTTGACCCAAATTCTGGCTCTCTGCACCTATTCGCAGTTTGAAATTCCGACTTTTTATACCAAAAATATACCAATTACTGAAAGCAGCGGTGGGTCACATTTTGGCCAAACCCCCCTGCAATTTTCAAAATATCCCAAACATCCCAAATTCGATACCTGATCCATATTTTGGACCAAAATTCTGGATCTCTGCACCTATTCGCAGTTTGAAATTACGAATTTTTAGACCAAAAATCTGCCAATTACTGAAAGCAGCGGTGGGTCACATTTAGCCCAAACCCCCCTGAAATTTTCAAAATATCCCGAACATCCCAAATTCGATACCTGAGCCATATTTTGGACCCAAATTCTGGCTCTCTGCACCTATTCGCAGTTTAAAATTCCTACTTTTTATACCAAAAATATGCCAATTACTGAAAGAGGCTGTGTGTCACATTTTGCCTAAACACCCCTGCCGTTTTCAAAATATCCCAAACAACCCAAATTCGATATCTGAGCCGTATTTTGGACCCAAATTCTGGCTCTCTGCACCTATTCGTCATTTGAAATTCCGACTTTTTATACCAAAATTCTGTCAATTACTGAATGCGGCGGTGGGTCACATTTTGTCCAAACCCCCCCTGCAGTTTTCAAAATATCCCAAACATCCCAAATTCGATACCTGAGCCATATTTTGGACCCAAATTTTGGCTCTCTGCACCTATTCGCTGTTTGAATTTGCGAATTTTTATACCAAAAATCTGCCAATTACTGAAAGCGGCGGTGGGTCACATTTTGCCCAAACCCCCCTGCAGTTTTCAAAATATCCCAAACAACCCAAATTCGATACCTGAGCCATATTTGGGCCATAAATTCTGGCTCTCTGCACCTATTCGCAGTTTGAAATTCCGAATTTTTATACCAAAAATATGCCAATTACTGAAAGCGGTGGTGGGTCACATTTTGCCCAAAACCCCCCATGCAGTTTTCAAAATGTCCCAAACATCCCAAATTCGATACCTGAGCCATATTTTGGACCCAAATTCTGGCTCTCTGCACCTATTCGCAGTTTGAAATTCCGACTTTTTATACAAAAAATATGCCAATTACTGATAGCGGCGGTGGGTCACATTCTGCCCAAACCCCCCTGCAGTTCTCAAAATATCCCAAACTTCCCAAATTCGATACCTTAGCAATATTTTGGACCCAAATTCTGGCTCTCTGCACCTATCCGCAGTTTGAAATTCCGAATTTTTATACCAAAAATCTGCCAATTACTGAAGGCGGCGGTGGGTCACATTTTGCCCAAACCCCCCTGTAGTTTCTAAAATATCCCGAACATCCCAAATTCGATACCTGAGCCATATTTTGGACCCAAATTCTGGCTCTCTGCACCTATTCGCAGTTTGAAATTCCTACTTTTTATACCAAAAATTTGCCAATTACTGAAAGAGGCTGTGTGTAACATTTTGCCTAAACCCCCCTGCCGTTTTCAAAATATCCCAAATAACCCAAATTCGATACCTTAGCCATATTTTCGACCCAAATTCTAGCTCTCTGCACCTATTCACAGTTTTAAATTCCGACTTTTTATACCAAAAATAGGCCAATTACTGAATGCTACGGTGGGTCACATTTTGCCCCAACGCCCCTGCAGTTTTCAAAATATCCCAAACATCCCAAATTCGATACCTGAGCCATATTTTGGACACAAATTCTGGCTCTCTGCAACTATTCGCAGTTTGAAATTCCGACTTTTTATACAAAAAATCTGCCAATTACTGAGAGCGGCTATGTGTCACATTTTGCCCAAACCCCCTTGCAGTTTTCAAAATATCCCAAACATCCCAAATTCGATACCTGATCCAAATTTTGGACCCAAATTTTGGCTCTCTGAACGTATTCGCAGTTTAAAATTAAGAATTTTTATACCAAAAATATATCAATTACTGAAAGCAGTGGTGGGTCACATTTTGCCCAAACCCCCCTGCAGTTCTCAAAATATCCCAAACATTCCAAATTCAATACCTGAGCCATATTTTGGACCCAAATTCTGGCTCTCTGCACCTATTCGCAGTTTTAAATTCCGATTTTTTATACCGAAAATAGGCCAATTACTGAAAGCGGCGGTGGGTCACATTTTGCCCAAACCCCCCTGCAGTTCTCAAAATATCCCAAACATCCCAAATTCGATACCCTAGCCATATTTTGGACCCAAATTCTGGCTCTCTGCACCTATTCGCAGTTTTAAATTCCGACTTTTTATACCGAAAATAGGCCAATTACTGAAAGCGGCGGTGGGTCACATTTTGCCCAAACCCCCCTGCAGTTCTCAAAATATCCCAAACATCCCAAATTCGATACCCTAGCCATATTTTTGACCCAAATTCTGGCTCTCTGCACCTATTCGCAGTTTGAAATTCCGAATTTTTATATCAAAAATCTGCCAACTACTGAAAGCGGCGGTGGGTCACATTTTGCCCAAACCCCCCTGTAGTTTCTAAAATATCCCGAACATCCCAAATTCGATACCTGAGCCATATTTTGGACCCAAATTCTGGCTCTCTGCACCTATTCGCAGTTTGAAATTCCTAAATTTTATACCAAAAATATGCCAATTACTGAAAGAGGCTGTGTGTCACATTTTGCCTAAACCCCCCTGCCGTTTTCAAAATATCCCAAACAACCCAAATTCGATACCTGAGCCATATTTTGGACCCAAATTCTGGCTCTCTGCACCTATTCGCTATTTGAAATTCCGACTTTTTATACAAAAAATCTGCCAATTACTGAAAGTGGCGGTGGGTCACATTTTGCCAAAACCCCCCTGCAGTTTTCAAATTATCCCAAATTCGATATCTTAGCCATATTTTGGACCCAAATTCTGGCTCTCTGCACCATTTCGCAGTTTAAAATTCCGAATTTTTATACCAAAAATATGCCAATTACTGAAAGCGGCAGTGGGTCACATTTTGCCCAAAACCCCCCCTGCAGTTTTCAAAATATCCCAAACCTCCCAAATTCGATACCTGAACCATATTTTGGACCCAAATTCTGGCCCTCTGCACCTATTCGCAGTTTGAAATTCCGAATTTTTATACCAAAAATATGCCAATTACTGAAAGCGGCGGTGGGTCACATTTTGCTCAAACCCCCTTGCAGTTCTCAAAATATCCCAAACATCCCAAATTCGATACCTTAGCCATATTTTGGAACCAAATTCTGGCTCTCTGCACCTATTCGCAGTTTTAAATTCCTACTTTTTATACCAAAAATAGGCCAATTACTGAATGCGGCGGTGGGTCACATTTTGCCCAAACGCCCCTGCAGTTTTCAAAACATCCCAAACATCCCAAATTCCATACCTGAGCCATATTTTGGGCCCAAATTCTGGCTCTCTGCAACTATTCGCAGTTTGAAATTCCGACTTTTTATACCAAAAATATACCAATTACTGAAAGCAGCGGTGGGTCACATTTTGCCCAAACCCCCCTGCAGTTTTCAAAATATCCCAAACATCCCAAATTCGATACCTGAGCCATATTTTGAATCCAAATTCTGGCTCTCTGCACCTATTCGCAGTTTGAAATTCCGAATTTTTATACCAAAAATCTGCCAATTACTGAAAGCGGTGGTGGGTCACATTTTGCCCAAACCCCCCTGCAGTTTTCAAAATATCCCAAATTCGATACCTTAGCCATATTTTGGACCCAAATTCTGGCTCTCTGCACCTATTCGCAGTTTAAAATTCCGAATTTGTATACCAAAAATATGCCAATTACTGAAAGCAGCGGTGGGTCACATTTTGCCCAAAACCCCCGTTGCAGTTTTCAAAATATCCCAAACATCCCAAATTCGATACCTGAACTATATTTTGGACCCCAATTCTGGCCCTCTGCACCTATTTGCAGTTTGAAATTCCGAATTTTTATACCAAAAATATGCCAATTACTGAGAGCGGCTATATGTCACATTTTGCCCAAACCCCCTTGCAGTTTTCAAAATATCATAAACATCCCAAATTCGATACCTGATCCGTATTTTTGACCCAAATTCTGGCTCTCTGCACCTATTCGCAGTTTGAAATTCCGACTTTTTATACCAAAAATATACCAATTACTGAAAGCAGCGGTGGGTCACATTTTGGCCAAACCCCCCTGCAATTTTCAAAATATCCCAAACATCCCAAATTCGATACCTGATCCATATTTTGGACCAAAATTCTGGATCTCTGCACCTATTCGCAGTTTGAAATTACGAATTTTTAGACCAAAAATCTGCCAATTACTGAAAGCAGCGGTGGGTCACATTTAGCCCAAACCCCCCTGAAATTTTCAAAATATCCCGAACATCCCAAATTCGATACCTGAGCCATATTTTGGACCCAAATTCTGGCTCTCTGCACCTATTCGCAGTTTAAAATTCCTACTTTTTATACCAAAAATATGCCAATTACTGAAAGAGGCTGTGTGTCACATTTTGCCTAAACACCCCTGCCGTTTTCAAAATATCCCAAACAACCCAAATTCGATATCTGAGCCGTATTTTGGACCCAAATTCTGGCTCTCTGCACCTATTCGTCATTTGAAATTCCGACTTTTTATACCAAAATTCTGTCAATTACTGAATGCGGCGGTGGGTCACATTTTGTCCAAACCCCCCCTGCAGTTTTCAAAATATCCCAAACATCCCAAATTCGATACCTGAGCCATATTTTGGACCCAAATTTTGGCTCTCTGCAACTATTCGCTGTTTGAATTTGCGACTTTTTATACCAAAAATCTGCCAATTACTGAAAGCGGCGGTGGGTCACATTTTGCCCAAACCCCCCTGCAGTTTTCAAAATATCCCAAACATCCCAAATTCGATACCTGAGCCATATTTTGGACCCAAATTCTGGCTCTCTGCACCTATTCGCACTTTGAAATTCCGACTTTTTATACCAAAAATATGCCAATTACTGAAAGCGGCGGTGGGTCACATTTTGCCCAAACCCCCCCCCCCCCTACAGTTTTCAAAATATCCCAAACATTCCAAATTCGATACCTGAGCCAAGTTTTGGAGCCAAATTCTTGCTCTCTGCCCCTATTCGCAGTTTGAAATTCCGACTTTTTATACCAAAAATATGCCACTTACTGAAAGCGGCGGTGGGTCACATTTTGCCCAAACCCCCCTGCAGTTCTCAAAATATCCCAAACATCCCAAATTCGATACCTTAGCCATATTTTGGACCCAAATTCTGGCTCTCTGCACCTATTCCCAGTTTTAAATTCCGACTTTTTATACCAAAAATATACCAATTACTGAAAGCAGCAGTTTATCACATTTTGCCCAAACCCCCCTGCAGTTTTCAAAATATCACAAACATCCCAAATTCGATACCTGAGCCATATTTTGGACCCAAATTCTGCCTCTCTGCACCTATTCGCAGTATGAAATTCCTATTTTTTATACCAAAAATATGCCAATTACTGAAAGAGGCTTTGTGTCACATTTTGCCTAAATCCCCCTGCCGTTTTCAAAATATCCCAAACAACCCAAATTCGATACGTGAGCCATATTTTGGACCCAAATTCTGGCTCTCTGCACCTATTCGCTATTTGAAATTCCGACTTTTCATACCAAAAATCTGCCAATTACTGAAGGCGGCGGTGGGTCACATTTTGGCCAAAGCCCCCTGCAGTTTTCAAAATATCCCAAATTCGATACCTTAGCTATATTTTGGACCCAAATTCTGGTTCTCTGCACCTATTCGCATTTTAAAATTCCGAATTTTTATACCAAAAATATGCCAATTACTGAAAGCGGCGGTGGGTCCCATTTGGCCAAAACCCCCTCTGCAGTTTTCAAAATATCCCAAACAGCCCAAATTCGATACCTGAACCATATTTTGGACCCAAATTCTGGCCCTCTGCACCTATTCGCAGTCTGAAATTCCGAATTTTTACCCCCAAAAATATGCCAATTACTGAAAGCGGCGGTGGGTCACATTTTGAACAAACCCCCCTGCAGTTCTCAAAATATCCCAAACATCCCAAATTCGATACCTTAGCCATATTTTGGACCCAAATTCTGGCTCTCTTCACCTATTCGCAGTTTTAAATTCCGACTTTTTATACCAAAAATATGCCAATTACTGAAAGCAGCGGTGTGTCACATTTTGCCCAAACCCCCTTGCAGTATTCAAAATATCCCAAATTCGATACCTGAGCCATATTTTGGACCCAAATTCTGGCTCTCTGCACCTATTCGCAGTTTGAAATTAAAAATTTTTATACCAAAAATATGCCAATTACTGAAAGCGGCAGTGGGTCACATTTTGCCCAAAACCCCCCCTGCAGTTTTCAAAATGTCCCAAACATCCCAAATTCGATACCTGAGCCATATTTTGGACCCAAAATCTGGCTCTCTGCACCTATTCCTAGTTTGAAATTTCGACTTTTTATACCAAAAATATGCCAATTACTGAAAGCAGCGGTGGGTCACATTTTGCCCAAACCCCCCATCATTTTTCAAAATATCCCGAACATCCCGAATTCGATACCTGAGCCATATTTTGGACCCAAATTCTGGCTCTCTGCACCTATTCGCAGTTTGAAATTGCTACTTTTTATACCAAAAATATGCCAATTACTGAAAGAGGCTGTGTGTCATATTTTGCCTAAACCCCCCCTGCCGTTTTCAAAATATCCCAAACAACCCAAATTCGATACCTGAGCCATATTTTATACCCAAATTCTGGCTCTCTGCACCTATTCGCCATTTGAAATTCCGACTTTTTATACCAAAATTCTGTCAATTACTGAAAGCGGCAGTGGGTCACATTTTGCTCAAACCCCCCTGCAGTTTTCAAAATATCCCAAACATCCCAAATTCGATACCTGAGCCATATTTTGGACCCAAATTCTGGCTCTCTGCAACTATTCGCAGTTTGAAATTCCGACTTTTTATTCCAAAAATATGCCAATTACTCAAAGCGGCGGGGGGTCACATTTTGCCAAACCCCCCTGCAGTTCTCAAAATATCCCAAACATCCCAAATTCGTTACCTTAGCCATATTTTGGACCCAAATTCTGGCTCTCTGCACCTATTCGCAGGTTAAAATTCCGAATATTTTACCAAAAATATGCCAATTACTGAAAGCGGCGGTGGGTCACATTTTGCCCAAAACCCCCCCTGCAGTTTTCAAAGTATCCCAAACATCCCAAATTCGATACCTGAACCATATTTTGGACCAAAATTCTGGATCTCTGCACCTATTCGCAGTTTGAAATTCCAAATTTTTAGACCAAAAATCTGCCAATTACTGAAAGCAGCGGTGGATCACATTTTGCCCAAACCCCCCTGAAATTTTCAAAATATCCCGAACATCCCAAATTCGATACCTGAGCCATATTTTGGACCCAAATTCTGGCTTTCTGCACCTATTCGCAGTTTAAAATTCCTACTTTTTATACCAAAAATATGCCAATTACTGAAAGAGGCTGTGTGTCACATTTTGCCTAAACCCCCCTGCCGTTTTCAAAATATCCCAAACAACCCAAATTCGATATCTGAGCCGTATTTTGGACCCAAATTCTGGCTCTCTGCACCTATTCGCCATTTGAAATTCCGACTTTTTATACCAAAATTCTGTCAATTACTGAAAGCGGCGGTGGGTCACATTTTGTCCAAACCCCCCTGCAGTTTTCAAAATATCCCAAACATCCCAAATTCGATACCTGAGCCATATTTTGGACCCAAATTTTGGCTCTCTGCACCTATTCGCTGTTTGAAATTGCGACTTTTTATACCAAAAATCTGCCAATTACTGAAAGCGGCGGTGGGTCACATTTTGCCCAAACCCCCCTGCAGTTTTCAAAATATCCCAAACATCCCAAATTCGATACCTGAGCCATATTTTGGACCCAAATTCTGGCTCTCTGCACCTATTCGCACTTTGAAATTCCGACTTTTTATACCAAAAATATGCCAATTACTGAAAGCGGCGGTGGGTCACATTTTGCCCAAACCCCCCCCCCCTACAGTTTTCAAAATATCCCAAACATCCCGAATTCGATACCTGAGCCAAGTTTTGGAGCCAAATTCTGGCTCTCTGCCCCTATTCGCAGTTTGAAATTCCGACTTTTTATACCAAAAATATGCCAATTACTGAATGCGGCGGTGGGTCACATTTTGCCCAAACCCCCCCCCCCCCCCCCCTACAGTTTTCAAAATATCCCAAACAACCCAAATTCGATACCTGAGCCATATTTTGGACCCAAATTCTGGCTCTCTGCACCTACTCGCTATTTGAAATTCCGACTTTTTATACCAAAAATCTGCCAATTACTGAAGGCGGCGGTGGGTCACATTTTGGCCAAAGCCCCCTGCAGTTCTCAAAATATCCCAAATTCGATACCTTAGCTATATTTTGGACCCAAATTCTGGTTCTCTGCACCTATTCGCATTTTAAAATTCCGATTTTTTATACCAAAAATATGCCAATTACTGAAAGCGGCGGTGGGTCCCATTTGGCCAAAACCCCCTCTGCAGTTTTCAAAATATCCCAAACAACCCAAATTCGATACCTGAGCCATATTTTATACCCAAATTCTGGCTCTCTGCACCTATTCGCCATTTGAAATTCCGACTTTTTATACCAAAATTCTGTCAATTACTGAAAGCGGCAGTGGGTCACATTTTGCTCAAACCCCCCTGCAGTTTTCAAAATATCCCAAACATCCCAAATTCGATACCTGAGCCATATTTTGGACCCAAATTCTGGCTCTCTGCAACTATTCGCAGTTTGAAATTCCGACTTTTTATTCCAAAAATATGCCAATTACTCAAAGCGGCGGGGGGTCACATTTTGCCAAACCCCCCTGCAGTTCTCAAAATATCCCAAACATCCCAAATTCGATACCTTAGCCATATTTTGGACCCAAATTCTGGCTCTCTGCACCTATTCGCAGGTTAAAATTCCGAATATTTTACCAAAAATATGCCAATTACTGAAAGCGGCGGTGGGTCACATTTTGCCCAAAACCCCCCCTGCAGTTTTCAAAGTATCCCAAACATCCCAAATTCGATACCTGAACCATATTTTGGACCCAAATTCTTGCCCTCTGCACCTATTCGCAGTTTGAAATTCCGACTTTTTATACCAAAAATATGCCAATTACTGAAAGCGGCGGCGAGTCACATTTTGCTCAAACCCCCCTGCAGTTCTCAAAATAACCCAAATTCGATAACTTAGCCATATTTTGGACCCAAATTCTGGCTCTCTGCACCTATTCGCAGGTTAAAATTCCGAATTTTTATACAAAAAATATGCCAATTACTGAAAGCAGCGGTGGGTCATATTTTGCCCAAAACCCCCCCTGCAGTTTTCAAAATATCCCAAACATCCCAAATTCGATACCTGAACCATATTTTGGACCCAAATTCTGGCCCTCTGCACCTATTCGCAGTTTGAAATTCCGACTTTTTATACCAAAAATATGCCAATTACTGAAAGCGGCGGTGGGTCACATTTTGCTCAAACCCCCCTGCAGTTCTCAAAATATCCCAAACATCCCAAATTCGATACCTTAGCCATATTTTCGACCCAAATTCTGGCTCTCTGCACCTATTCGCAGTTTTAAATTCCGACTTTTTATACCAAAAATAGGCCAATTACTGAGAGCGGCTTTGTGTCACATTTTGCCCAAACCCCCTTGCAGTTTTCAAACTATCCAAAACATCCCAAATTCGATACCTGATCCACATTTTGGACCCAAATTCAGGCTCTCTGCACCTATTCGCTATTTGAAATTCCGACTTTTTATATAAAAAATCTGCCAATTACTGAAAGCTGCGGTGGGTCACATTTTGCCCAAACCCCCCTGCAGTTTTCAAAATATCCCAAATTCGATACCTTAGCCATATTTTGGACCCAAATTCTGGCTCTCTGCACCTATTCGCTATTTGAAATTCCGATTTTTTATACCAAAGATAGGCCAATAACTGAATGCTGCGGAGGGTCACATTTTGCCCAAACGCCCCTGCAGTTTTCAAAATATCCCAAACATCCCAAATTCGATACCTGAGCCATATTTTGGACCCAAATTCTGGCTCTCTGCACCTATTCGCAGGTTAAAATTCCGAATTTTTATACAAAAAATATGCCAATTACTGAAAGCAGCGGTGGGTCACATTTTGCCCAAAACCCCCCCTGCAGTTTTCAAAATATCCCAAACATCCCAAATTCGATACCTGAACCATATTTTGGACCCAAATTCTGGCCCTCTGCACCTATTCGCAGTTTGAAATTCCGACTTTTTATACCAAAAATATGCCAATTACTGAAAGCGGCGGTGGGTCACATTTTGCTCAAACCCCCTTGCAGTTCTCAAAATATCCCAAACATCCCAAATTCGATACCTTAGCCATATTTTCGACCCAAATTCTGGCTCTCTGCACCTATTCGCAGTTTTAAATTCCGACTTTTTATACCAAAAATAGGCCAATTACTGAGTGCTGCGGTGGGTCACATTTTGCCCAAATGCCCCTGCAGTTTTCAAAATATCCCAAACATCCCAAATTCGATACCTGAGCCATATTTTGGACCCAAATTCTGGCACTCTGCAACTATTTGCAGTTTGAAACTCCGACTTTTTATACAAAAAATCTGCCAATTACTGAGAGCGGCTTTGTGTCACATTTTGCCCAAACCCCCTTGCAGTTTTCAAAATATCCAAAACATCCCAAATTCGATACCTGATCCATATTTTGGACCCAAATTCTGGCTCTCTGCACGTATTCGCAGTTTGAAATTCCGACTTTTTATACCAAATATATACCAATTATTGAAAGCAGCGGTGGGTCACATTATGCCCAAACCTCCCTGCAGTTTTCAAAATAACCCAAATTCGATAACTTAGCCATATTTTGGACCCAAATTCTGGCTCTCTGCACCTATTCGCAGGTTAAAATTCCGGATTTTTATACCAAAAATATGCCAATTACTGAAAGCGGCGGTGGGTCACATTTGGCCAAAACCCCCCCTGCAGTTTTCAAAATATTCCAAACATCCCAAATTCGATACTTGAACCATATTTTTGACCTAAATTCTGGCCCTCTGCACCTATTCGCAGTTTGAAATTGCTACTTTTTATACCAAAAATATGCCAATTACTGAAAGAGGCTGTAGGTTACATTTTGCCTAAACCCCCCCTGCCGTTTTCAAAATATCCCAAACAACCCAAATTCGATACCTGAGCCATATTTTGGACCAAAATTCTGGCTCTCTGCACCTATTCGCCATTTGAAATTCCGATTTTTTAAACAAAAATTCTGTCAATTACTGCAAGCGGCAGTGGGTCACATTTTGCCCAAACCCCCCTGCAGTTTTCAAAATATCCCAAACATCCCAAATTCGATACCTGAGCCACATTTTGGACCCAAATTCAGGCTCTCTGCACCTATTCGCTATTTGAAATTCCGACTTTTTATACCAAAAATCTGCCAATTACTGAAAGCGGCGGTGGGTCACATTTTGCCCAAACCCCCCTGCAGTTTTCAAAATATCCCAAATTCGATACCTTAGCCATATTTTGGACCCAAATTCTGGCTCTCTGCACCTATTCGCTATTTGAAATTCCGATTTTTTATACCAAAAATAGGCCAATAACTGAATGCTGCGGAGGGTCACATTTTGCCCAACGCCCCTGCAGTTTTCAAAATATCCAAAACATCCCAAATTCGATACCTGAGCCATATTTTGGACCCAAATTCTGGCCCTCTGCACCTATTCGCAGTTTGAAATTCCGAATTTTTATACCAAAAATCTGCCAATTACTGAAAGCGGCGGTGGGTCACATTTTGCCAAAACCCCCCTGTAGTTTTCAAAATATCTCGAACATCCAAAATTCGATACCTGATCCATATTTTGGACCCAAATTCTGGCTCTCTGCACCTATTCGCTGTTTTAAATTCCTAATTTTTATATCAAAAATATGCCAATTACTGAAAGAGGCTGTGTGTCACATTTTGCCTAAACCCCCTTGCCGTTTTCAAAATATCCCAAACAACTCAAATTCGATACCTGAGCCATATTTTGGACTCCAATTCTGGCTCTCTGCACCTATTCGCAGTTTGAAATTCCGAATTTTTATACCAAAAATAGGCCAATTACTGAACGCCGCTGTGGGTCACTTTTTGCCCAAACCCCCCTGCAGTTTTCAAAATATCCCAAACATCCCAAATTCGATACCTGAGCCACATTTTGGACCCAAATTCAGGCTCTCTGCACCTATTCGCTATTTGAAATTCCGACTTTTTATACCAAAAATCTGCCAATTACTGAAAGCGGCGGTGGGTCACATTTTGCCCAAACCCCCCTGCAGTTTTCAAAATATCCCAAATTCGATACCTTAGCCATATTTTGGACCCAAATTCTGGCTCTCTGCACCTATTCGCTATTTGAAATTCCGATTTTTTATACCAAAAATAGGCCAATAACTGAATGCTGCGGAGGGTCACATTTTGCCCAACGCCCCTGCAGTTTTCAAAATATCCAAAACATCCCAAATTCGATACCTGAGCCATATTTTGGACCCAAATTCTGGCCCTCTGCACCTATTCGCAGTTTGAAATTCCGAATTTTTATACCAAAAATCTGCCAATTACTGAAAGCGGCGGTGGGTCACATTTTGCCAAAACCCCCCTGTAGTTTTCAAAATATCTCGAACATCCAAAATTCGATACCTGATCCATATTTTGGACCCAAATTCTGGCTCTCTGCACCTATTCGCTGTTTTAAATTCCTAATTTTTATACCAAAAATATGCCAATTACTGAAAGAGGCTGTGTGTCACATTTTGCCTAAACCCCCTTGCCGTTTTCAAAATATCCCAAACAACTCAAATTCGATACCTGAGCCATATTTTGGACTCCAATTCTGGCTCTCTGCACCTATTCGCAGTTTGAAATTCCGAATTTTTATACCAAAAATAGGCCAATTACTGAACGCCGCGGTGGGTCACATTTTGCCCAAACGCCCCTGCAGTTTTCAAAATATCCCAAACATCCCAAATTCGATACCTGAGCCATATTTTGGACCCAAATTCTGGCTCTCTGCACCTATTCGCAGTTTGAAATTCCGAATTTTATACAAAAAATCTGCCAATTACTGAGAGCGGCTATGTGTCACATTTTGTCCAAACCCCCTTGCAGTTTTCAAAATATCCCAAACATCCCAAATTCGATACCTGATCCATATTTTGGACCCAAATTCTGGCTCTCTGCACGTATTCGCAGTTTGAAATTCCGAATTTTTATACCAAAAATATACCAATTACTGAAAGCAGGGGTGGGTCACATTTTGCCCAAACCCCTTGCAGTTTTAAAAATATCCCAAACATCCCAAATTCGATACCTGAGCAATATTTTGGACCCAAATTCTGGCTCTCTGCACCTATTCGCAGTTTGAAATTCCTATTTTTTATACCAAAAATATGCCAATTACTGAGACCGGCTATGTGTCACCTTTTGCCCAAACCCCCCTGCAGTTTTCAAAATATCCCAAATTTGATACCTTAGCCATATTTTGGACCCAAATTCTGGCTCTCTGCACCTATTCGCAGTTTAAAATTCCGAATTTTTATACAAAAAATCTGCCAATTACTGAAAGCGGCGGTGGGTCACATTTTGCCCAAACCCCCCTGCAGTTTTCAAAATATCCCAAACTCGATACCTTAGCCATATTTTGGACCCATATTCTGGCTCTCTGCACCTATTCGCAGTTTAAAGTTCCGAATTTTTATACCAAAAATATGCCAATTACTGAAAGCGTCGGTGAGTCACATTTGGCCAAAACCCCCCCTGCAGTTTTCAAAATATTCCAAACATCCCAAATTCGATACTTGAACCATATTTTGGACCTAAATTCTGGCCCTCTGCACCTATTCGCAGTTTGAAATTGCTACTTTTTACACCAAAAATATGCCAATTACTGAAAGAGGCTGTGGGTTACATTTTGCTTAAACCCCCCCTGCCGTTTTCAAAATATCCCAAACAACCCAAATTCGATACCTGAGCCATATTTTGGACCAAAATTCTGGCTCTCTGCACCTATTCGCAGTTTTAAATTCCGACTTTTTATACCAAAAATAGGCCAATTACTGATCGCCGCGGTGGGTCACATTTAGCCCAAATGCCCCTGCAGTTTTCAAAATATCCCAAACATCCCAAATTCGATACCTGAGCCATATTTTGGACCCAAATTCTGGCTCTCTACACCTATTCGCAGTTTGAAATTCCGACTTTTTATACCAAAAATATGCCAATTACTCAAAGCGGCGGTGGGTCACAATTTGCCCAAACCCCCCTGCAGTTCTCAAAATATCCTAAACATCCTAAATTTGATACCCTAGCCATATTTTGGACCCAAATTCTGGCTCTCTACACCTATTCGCAGTTTGAAATTAAGAATTTTTATACCAAAAATATGCCAATTACTGAAAGCGGCAGTGGGTCACATTTTGCCCAAAACCCCCCCTGCAGTTTTCAAAATGTCCCAAACATCACAAATTCGATACCTGAGCGATATTTTGGACCCAAAATCTGGCTCTCTGCACCTATTCCCAGTTTGAAATTTCGACTTTTTATACCAAAAATATGCCAATTACTGAAAGCAGCGGTGGGTCACATTTTGCCCAAACCCCCTTCAGTTTTCAAAATATCCCGAACATCCCAAATTCGATACCTGAGCCATATTTTGGACCCAAATTCTGGCTCTCTGCACCTATTCGCAGTTTGAAATTGCTACTTTTTATACCAAAAATAGGCCAATTACTGAAAGAGGCTGTGTGTCATATTTTGCCTAAACCCCCCCTGCCGTTTTCAAAATATCCCAAACAACCCAAATTCGATACCTGAGCCATATTTTGGACCCAAATTCTGGCTCTCTGCACCTATTCGCCATTTGAAATTCCGACTTTTTATACCAAAATTCTGTCAATTACTGAAAGCGGCAGTGGGTCACATTTTGCTCAAACCCCCCTGCAGTTTTCAAAATATCCCAAACATCCCAAATTCGATACCTGAGCCATATTTTGTACCCAAATTCTGGCTCTCTGCCACTATTCGCAGTTTGAAATTCCTACTTTTTATACCAAAAATATGCCAATTACTCAAAGCGGCGGTGGGTCACATTTTGCCAAACCCCCCTGCAGTTCTCAAAATATCCCAAACATCCCAAATTCGATACCTTAGCCATATTTTGGACCCAAATTCTGGCTCTCTGCACCTATTCGCAGGTTAAAATTCCGAATATTTTACCAAAAATATGCCAATTACTGAAAGAGGCGGTTGGTCACATTTTGCCCAAAACCCCCCCTGCAGTTTTCAAAATATCCCAAACATCCCAAATTCGATACCTGAACCATATTTTGGACCCAAATTCTGGCCCTCTGCACCTATTCGCAGTTTTAAATTCCGACTTTTTATACCAAAAATAGGCCAATTACTGAATGCTGCGGTGGGTCACATTTTGCCCAAATGCCCCTGCAGTTTTCAAAATATCCCAAACATCCCAAATTCGATACCAGAGCCATATTTTGGACCCAAATTCTGGCTCTCTGCACCTATTCGCAGTTTGAAATTCCGAATTTTTATACCAAAAATCTGCCAATTACTGAAAGCGGCGGTGGGTCACATTTTGCCCAAACCCCCCCCCCCCCCCCTGTAGTTTTCAAAATATCCCGAACATCCAAAATTCGATACCTGAGCCATATTTTGGACCCAAATTCTGGCTCTCTGCACCAATTCGCAGTTTGAAATTCCTAATTTTTATACCAAAAATATGCCAATTACTGAAAGAGGCTGTGTGTCGCATTTTGCGTAAACCCCACTGCCGTTTTCAAAATATCCCAAACAACCCAAATTCGATACCTGAGCCATATTTTGGACCCAAATTCTGGCTCTCTGCACCTATTCGCTATTTGAAATTCCGATTATTTATACCAAAAATCTGACAATTACTGAAAGCAGCGGTGGGTCACATTTTGCCCAAAACCCCCCCTGCAGTTTTCAAAATATCCCAAACATCCCAAATTCGATACCTGAACCATATTTTGGACCCAAATTCTGGCCCTCTGCACCTATTCGCAGTTTGAAATTCCGACTTTTTATACCAAAAATATGCCAATTACTGAAAGCGGCGGTGGGTCACATTTTGCTCAAACCCCCCTGCAGTTCTCAAAATATCCCAAACATCCCAAATTCGATACCTTAGCCATATTTTCGACCCAAATTCTGGCTCTCTGCACCTATTCGCAGTTTGAAATTGCTACTTTTTATACCAAAAAAATGCCAATTACTGAAAGAGGCTGTGCGTTATATTTTGCCTAAACCCCCCCTGCCGTTTTCAAAATATCCCAAACAACCCAAATTCGATACCTGAGCCATATTTTGGACCGAAATTCTGGCTCTCTGCACCTATTCGCCATTTGAAATTCCGACTTTTTATACCAAAATTCTGTCAATTACTGAAAGCGGCAGGGGGTCACATTTTGCCCAAACCCCCCTGCAGTTTTCAAAATATCCCAAACATCCCAAATTCGATACCTGAGCCATATTTTGGACCCAAATTCTGGCTCTCTGCACCTATTCGCAGTTTGAAATTCCGAATTTTTATACCAAAAATATGCCAATTACTCAAAGCCGCGGTGGGTCACATTTTGCCCAAACCCCCCTGCAGTTCTCAAAATATCCCAAACATCCCAAATTCGATACCTTAGCCATATTTTGGACCCAAATTCTGGCTCTCTGCACCTATTCGCAGTTTGAAATTCCTAATTTTTATACCAAAAATATGCCAATTACTGAAAGAGGCTGTGTGTCACATTTTGCCTAAACCCCCCTGCTGTTTTCAAAATATCACAAACAACCCAAATTCGATACCTTAGCCATATTTTGGACCCAAATTCTGGCTCTCTGCACCTATTCGCTATTTGAAATTCCAACTTTTTATACCAAAAATCTGCCAATTACTGAAAGCGGCGGTAGGTCACATTTGGCCCAAACCCCCCTGCAGTTTTCAAAATATCCCAAATTCGATACCTTAGCCATATTTTGGACCCAAATTCTGGCTCTCTGCACCTATTCGCTATTTGAAATTCCAACTTTTTATACCAAAAATATGCCAATTACTGAAAGCGGCGGTGGGTCACATTATGCCCAAACCCCCCTGCAGTTCTCAAAATATCCTAAACATCTCAAATTTGATACCCTAGCCATATTTTGGACCAAATTCTGGCTCTCTGCACCTATTCGCAGTTTTAAATTCCGACTTTTTATACCAAAAATAGGCCAATTACTGATCGCCGCGGTGGGTCACATTTTGCCCAAACGCCCCTGCAGTTTTCAAAATATCCCAAACATCCCAAATTCGATACCTGAGCCATATTTTGGACCCAAATTCTGGCTCTCTGCACCTATTCGTAGTTTGAAATTCCGAATTTTATACAAAAAATCTGCCAATTACTGAGAGCGGTATTTGTCACATTTTGCCCAAACCCCTTTGCAGTTTTCAAAATATCCCAAACATCCCAAATTCGACACCTGTTCCATATTTTGGACCCAAATTCTGGCTCTCTGCACGTATTCGCAGTTTGAAATTCCGAATTTTTATACCAAAAATATACCAATTACTGAAAGCAGCGGTGGGTCACATTTTGCCCAAACCCCCCTGCAGTTTTCAAAATATCCCAAACATCCCAAATTCGATACCTGAGCCATATTTTGGACCCAAATTCTGGCTCTCTGCACCTATTCGCTATTTGAAATTCCGACTTTTTATACCAAAAATCTGCCAATTACTGAAAGCGGCGGTGGGTCACATTTTGCCCAAACCCCCCTGCAGTTTTCAAAATATCCCAAATTCGATACCTTAGCCATATTTTGGACTCAAATTCTGGCTCTCTGCACCTATTCGCTATTTGAAATTCCGACTTTTATACCAAAAATCTGCCAATTACTGAAAGCGGCGGTTGGTCACATTTTGCCCAAACCCCCCTGTAGTTTTCAAAATATCTCGAACATCCAAAATTCGACACCTGAGTCATATTTTGGACACAAATTCTGGCTCTCTGCACCTATTCGCAGTTTTAAATTCCAAATTTTTATATAAAAAATATGCCAATTACTGAAAGAGGCTGTTTGTCACATTTTGCCTAAACCCCCCTGCCGTTTTCAAAATATCCCAAACAACCCAAATTCGATACCTGAGCCATATTTTGGACTCCAATTCTGGCTCTCTGCACCTATTCGCAGTTTGAAATTCCGAATTTTTATACCAAAAATAGGCCAATTACTGAACGCCGCGGTGGGTCAAATTTTGCCGAAACGCCCCTGCAGTTTTCAAAATATCCCTAACATCCCAAATTCGATACCTGAGCCATATTTTGGACCCAAATTCTGGCTCTCTGCACCTATTCGCAGTTTGAAATTCCGACTTTTTATACAAAAATAGGCCAATTACTGAACGCCGCGGTGGGTCACATTTTGCCCAAACGCCCCTGCAGTTTTCAAAATATCCCAAACATCCCAAAGTCGATACCTGAGCCATATTTTGGACCCAAATTCTGGCTCTCTGCACCTATTCGCAGTTTGAAATTCCGAATTTTTATACCAAAAATATACCAATTACTGAAAGCAGCGGTGGGTCACATTTTGCCCAAACCCCCCTGCAGTTTTCAAAATATCCCAAACATCCCAAATTCGATACCTGAGCAATATTTTGGACCCAAATTCTGGCTCTCTGCACCTATTCGCAGTTTGAAATTCCGAATTTTTATACCAAAAATATGCCAATTACTGAAAGAGGCAGTGGGTCACATTTTGCCCAAACCCCCCTGTAGTTTTCAAAATATCCCGAACATCCCAAATTCGATACCTGAGCCATATTTTGGACCCAAATTCTGGCTCTCTGCACCTATTCGCAGTTTGAAATTCCGACTTTTTATACAAAAAACAGGCCAATTACTGAACGCCGCGGTGGGTCACATTTTGCCCAAACGCCCCTACAGTTTTCAAAATATCCCAAACATCCCAAAGTCAATACCTGAGCCGTATTTTGGACCCAAATTCTGGCTCTCTGCACGTATTCGCAGTTTGAAATTCCGAATTTTTTTACCAAAAATATACCAATTACTGAAAGCAGCGGTGGGTCACATTTTGCCCAAACCCCCCTGCAGTTTTCAAAATATCCCAAACATCCCAAGTTCGATACCTGAGCAATATTTTGGACCCAAATTCTGGCTCTCTGCACCTATTCGCAGTTTGAAATTCCGAATTTTTATACAAAAAATATGCCAATTACTAAAAGCGGCAGTGGGTCACATTTTGCCCAAACCCCCCTGTAGTTTTCAAAATATCCCGAACATCCCAAATTCGATACCTGAGCCATATTTTGGACCCAAATTCTGGCTCTCTGCACCTATTCGCAGTTTGAAATTCCTATTTTTTATACCAAAAATATGCCAATTACTAAAAGAGGCTTTGAGTCACATTTTGCCTAAATCCCCCTGCTGTTTTCAAAATATCCCAAACAACCCAAATTCGATACCTGAGCCATATTTTGGACCCAAATTCTGGCTCTCTGCAACTATTCGCTATGTGAAATTCCGACTTTTTATACCAAAAATCTGCCAATTACTGAAAGCGGCGGTGGGTCACATTTTGCCCAAACCCCCCTGCAGTTTTCAAAATATCCCAAACTCGATACCTTAGCCATATTTTGGACCCAAATTCTGGCTCTCTGCACCTATTCGCAGTTTAAAGTTCCGAATTTTTATACCAAAAATATGCAAATTACTGAAAGCGGCGGTGAGTCACATTTGGCCAAAACCCCCCCTGCAGTTTTCAAAATATTCCAAACATCCCAAATTCGATACTTGAACCATATTTTGGACCTAAATTCTGGCCCTCTGCACCAATTCGCAGTTTGAAATTGCTACTTTTTATACCAAAAATATGCCAATTACTGAAAGAGGCTGTGGGTTACATTTTGCATAAACCCCCCCTGCCGTTTTCAAAATATCCCAAACAACCCAAATTCGATACCTGAGCCATATTTTGGACCAAAATTCTGGCTCTCTGCACCTATTCGCAGTTTGAAATTCCGACTTTTTATACCGAAAATATGCCAATTACTCAAAGCGGCGGTGGGTCACATTTTGCCCAAACCCCCCTGCAGTTCTCAAAATATCCCAAACATCCCAAATTCGATACCTGAGCCATATTTTGGACCCAAATTCTGGCTCTCTGCACCTATTCGCTATTTGAAATTCCGACTTTTTATACCAAAAATCTGCCAATTACTGAAAGCGGCGGTGGGTCACATTTTGTCCAAACCCCCCTGCAGTTTTCAAAATATCCCAAATTCGATACCTTAGCTATATTTTGGACCCAAATTCTGGCTCTGCACCTATTCGCTATTTGAAATTCCGACTTTTTATACCAAAAATATGCCAATTACTGATCGCCGCGGTGGGTCACATTTTGCCCAAATGCCCCTGCAGTTTTCAAAATATCCCAAACATCCCAAATTCGATACCTGAGCCATATTTTGGACCCAAATTCTGGCTCTCTGCACGTATTCGCAGTTTGAAATTCCGACTTTTTATACCAAAATTCTGCCAATTACTGAAAGCGGCGGTGGGTCACATTTTGCCCAAACCCCCCCTGCAGTTTTCAAAATATCCCAAACATCCCAAATTCGATACCTTAGCCATATTTTGGACCCAAATTCTGGCTCTCTGCACCTATTCACAGTTTGAAATTCCGACTTTTTATACCAAAAATATACCAATTACTGAAAGCAGCGGTGGGTCACATTTTGACTAAACACACTTGCCGTTTTCAAAATATCCCAAACAACCCGAACTCGATACCTGAGCCATATTTTGGACCCAAATTCTGGCTCTCTGCACCTATTCGCAGTTTGAAATTCCGACTTTTTATACCAAAAAATGCCAATTACTGAAAGAGGCTGTGTGTCACATTTTGCCTAAACCCCCCTGCCGTTTTCAAAATATCCCAAACAACCCAAATTCGATACCTGAGCCATATTTTGGACCCAAATTCTGGCTCTCTGCACCTATTCGCAGTTTGAAATTCCTAATTTTTATACCAAAAATATACCAATTACTGAAAGCAGCGGTGGGTCACATTTTGCCTAACCACCCCTGCCGTTTTCAAAATATCCCAAACAACCCAAATTCGATACCTGAGCCATATTTTGGACCCTAATTCTGGCTCTCTGCACCTATTCGCAGTTTGAAATTCCGACTTTTTATACCAAAAATATGCCAATTACTGAAATAGGCTGTGTGTCACATTTTGCCTAAACCCCCCTGCTGTTTTCAAAATATCCCAAGCAACCCAAATTCGATACCTGAGTCATATTTTGGACCCAAATTCTGGCTCTCTGCACCTATTCGCAGTTTGAAATTCCGACTTTTTATACAAAAAATATGCCAATTACTGAAAGAGGCTGTGTGTCACATTTTGCCTAAACCCCCCTTCCGTTTTCATAATATACCAAACAACCCAAATTCGATACCTTAGCCATATTTTGGACCCAAATTCCGGCTCTCTGCACCTATTCGCAGTTTAAAATTCCGAATTTTTATACCAAAAATATGCCAATTACTGAAAGCGGCGGTGGGTCACATTTTGCCCAAACCCCCCTGCAGTTTTCAAAATATCCCAAACATCCCAAATTCGATTCCTTAGCCATATTTTGGACCCAAATTCTGGCTCTCTGCACGTATTCGCAGTTTGAAATTCCGAATTTTTATACCAAAAATATACCAATTACTGAAAGCAGCGGTGGGTCACATTTTGCCCAAACCCCCCTGCAGTTTTCAAAATATCCCAAACATCCCAAGTTCGATACCTGAGCAATATTTTGGACCCAAATTCTGGCTCTCTGCACCTATTCGCAGTTTGAAATTCCGAATTTTTATACCAAAAATATGCCAATTACTAAAAGCAGCAGTGGGTCACATTTTGCCCAAACCCCCCTGTAGTTTTCAAAATATCCCGAACATCCCATATTCGATACCTGAGCCATATTTTGGACCCAAATTCTGGCTCTCTGCACCTATTCGCAGTTTGAAATTCCTATTTTTTATACCAAAAATATGCCAATTACTAAAAGAGGCTTTGTGTCACATTTTGCCTAAATCCCCCTGCTGTTTTCAAAATATCCCAAACAACCCAAATTCGATACCTGAGCCATATTTTGGACCCAAATTCTGGCTCTCTGCAACTATTCGCTATTTGAAATTCCGACTTTTTATACCAAAAATCTGCCAATTACTGAAAGCGGCGGTGGGTCACATTTTGCCCAAACCCCCCTGCAGTTTTCAAAATATCCCAAAATCGATACCTTAGCCATATTTTGGACCCAAATTCTGGCTCTCTGCACCTATTCGCAGTTTAAAGTTCCGAATTTTTATACCAAAAATATGCCAATTACTGAAAGCGGCGGTGAGTCACATTTGGCCAAAACCCCCCCTGCAGTTTTCAAAATATTCCAAACATCCCAAATTCGATACTTGAACCATATTTTGGACCTAAATTCTGGCCCTCTGCACCAATTCGCAGTTTGAAATTGCTACTTTTTATACCAAAAATATGCCAATTACTGAAAGAGGCTGTGGGTTACATTTTGCATAAACCCCCCCTGCCGTTTTCAAAATATCCCAAACAACCCAAATTCGATACCTGAGCCATATTTTGGACCAAAATTCTGGCTCTCTGCACCTATTCGCCATTTGAAATTCCGACTTTTTATACCAAAATTCTGTCAATTACTGAAAGCAGCAGTTGGTCACATTTTGCCCAAACCCCCCTGCAGTTTTCAAAATATCCCAAACATCCCAAATTCGATACCTGAGCCATATTTTGGACCCAAATTCTGGCTCTCTGCACCTATTCGCAGTTTGAAATTCCGACTTTTTATACCGAAAATATGCCAATTACTCAAAGCGGCGGTGGGTCACATTTTGCCCAAACCCCCCTGCAGTTCTCAAAATATCCCAAACATCCCAAATTCGATACCTGAGCCATATTTTGGACCCAAATTCTGGCTCTCTGCACCTATTCGCTATTTGAAATTCCGACTTTTTATACCAAAAATCTGCCAATTACTGAAAGCGGCGGTGGGTCACATTTTGACTAAACACACTTGCCGTTTTCAAAATATCCCAAACAACCCGAACTCGATACCTGAGCCATATTTTGGACCCAAATTCTGGCTCTCTGCACCTATTCGCAGTTTGAAATTCCGACTTTTTATACCAAAAAATGCCAATTACTGAAAGAGGCTGTGTGTCACATTTTGCCTAAACCCCCCTGCCGTTTTCAAAATATCCCAAACAACCCAAATTCGATACCTGAGCCATATTTTGGACCCAAATTCTGGCTCTCTGCACCTATTCACAGTTTGAAATTCCTAATTTTTATACCAAAAATATACCAATTACTGAAAGCAGCGGTGGGTCACATTTTGCCTAACCACCCCTGCCGTTTTCAAAATATCCCAAACAACCCAAATTCGATACCTGAGCCATATTTTGGACCCTAATTCTGGCTCTCTGCACCTATTCGCAGTTTGAAATTCCGACTTTTTATACCAAAAATATGCCAATTACTGAAATAGGCTGTGTGTCACATTTTGCCTAAACCCCCCTGCTGTTTTCAAAATATCCCAAGCAACCCAAATTCGATACCTGAGTCATATTTTGGACCCAAATTCTGGCTCTCTGCACCTATTCGCAGTTTGAAATTCCGACTTTTTATACAAAAAATATGCCAATTACTGAAAGAGGCTGTGTGTCACATTTTGCCTAAACCCCCCTTCCGTTTTCATAATATACCAAACATCCCAAATTCGATACCTTAGCCATATTTTGGACCCAAATTCCGGCTCTCTGCACCTATTCGCAGTTTAAAATTCCGAATTTTTATACCAAAAATATGCCAATTACTGAAAGCGGCGGTGGGTCACATTTTGCCCAAACCCCCCCTGCAGTTTTCAAAATATCCCAAACATCCCAAATTCGATTCCTTGCCATATTTTGGACCCAAATTCTGGCTCTCTGCACGTATTCGCAGTTTGAAATTCCGAATTTTTATACCAAAAATATACCAATTACTGAAAGCAGCGGTGGGTCACATTTTGCCCAAACCCCCCTGCAGTTTTCAAAATATCCCAAACATCCCAAGTTCGATACCTGAGCAATATTTTGGACCCAAATTCTGGCTCTCTGCACCTATTCGCAGTTTGAAATTCCGAATTTTTATACCAAAAATATGCCAATTACTAAAAGCGGCAGTGGGTCACATTTTGCCCAAACCCCCCTGTAGTTTTCAAAATATCCCGAACATCCCATATTCGATACCTGAGCCATATTTTGGACCCAAATTCTGGCTCTCTGCACCTATTCGCAGTTTGAAATTCCTATTTTTTATACCAAAAATATGCCAATTACTAAAAGAGGCTTTGTGTCACATTTTGCCTAAATCCCCCTGCTGTTTTCAAAATATCCCAAACAACCCAAATTCGATACCTGAGCCATATTTTGGACCCAAATTCTGGCTCTCTGCAACTATTCGCTATTTGAAATTCCGACTTTTTATACCAAAAATCTGCCAATTACTGAAAGCGGCGGTGGGTCACATTTTGCCCAAACCCCCCTGCAGTTTTCAAAATATCCCAAAATCGATACCTTAGCCATATTTTGGATCCAAATTCTGGCTCTCTGCACCTATTCTCAGTTTAAAGTTCCGAATTTTTATTCCAAAAATATGCCAATTACTGAAAGCGGCGGTGAGTCACATTTGGCCAAAACCCCCCCTGCAGTTTTCAAAATATTCCAAACATCCCAAATTCGATACTTGAACCATATTTTGGACCTAAATTCTGGCCCTCTGCACCAATTCGCAGTTTGAAATTGCTACTTTTTATACCAAAAATATGCCAATTACTGAAAGAGGCTGTGGGTTACATTTTGCATAAACCCCCCCTGCCGTTTTCAAAATATCCCAAACAACCCAAATTCGATACCTGAGCCATATTTTGGACCAAAATTCTGGCTCTCTGCACCTATTCGCCATTTGAAATTCCGACTTTTTATACCAAAATTCTGTCAATTACTGAAAGCAGCAGTGGGTCACATTTTGCCCAAACCCCCCTGCAGTTTTCAAAATATCCCAAACATCCCAAATTCGATACCTGAGCCATATTTTGGACCCAAATTCTGGCTCTCTGCACCTATTCGCAGTTTGAAATTCCGACTTTTTAAACCGAAAATATGCCAATTACTCAAAGCGGCGGTGGGTCACATTTTGCCCAAACCCCCCTGCAGTTCTCAAAATATCCCAAACATCCCAAATTCGATACCTGAGCCATATTTTGGACCCAAATTCTGGCTCTCTGCACCTATTCGCTATTTGAAATTCCGACTTTTTATACCAAAAATCTGCCAATTACTGAAAGCGGCGGTGGGTCACATTTTGTCCAAACCCCCCTGCAGTTTTCAAAATATCCCAAATTCGATACCTTAGCTATATTTTGGACCCAAATTCTGGCTCTGCACGTATTCGCTATTTGAAATTCCGACTTTTTATACCAAAAATATGCCAATTACTGATCGCCGCGGTGGGTCACATTTTGCCCAAATGCCCCTGCAGTTTTCAAAATATCCCAAACATCCCAAATTCGATACCTGAGCCATATTTTGGACCCAAATTCTGGCTCTCTGCACGTATTCGCAGTTTGAAATTCCGACTTTTTATACCAAAATTCTGCCAATTACTGAAAGCGGCGGTGGGTCACATTATGCCCAAACCCCCCTGCAGTTTTCAAAATATCCCAAATTCGATACCTTAGCCATATTTTGGACCCAAATTCTGGCTCTCTGCACCTATTCGCAGTTTAAAATTCCGACTTTTTATACCAAAAATATACCAATTACTGAAAGCAGCGGTGGGTCACATTTTGACTAAACACACTTGCCGTTTTCAAAATATCCCAAACAACCCGAACTCGATACCTGAGCCATATTTTGGACCCAAATTCTGGCTCTCTGCACCTATTCGCAGTTTGAAATTCCGACTTTTTATACCAAAAAATGCCAATTACTGAAAGAGGCTGTGTGTCACATTTTGCCTAAACCCCCCTGCCGTTTTCAAAATATCCCAAACAACCCAAATTCGATACCTGAGCCATATTTTGGACCCAAATTCTGGCTCTCTGCACCTATTCGCAGTTTGAAATTCCTAATTTTTATACCAAAAATATACCAATTACTGAAAGCAGCGGTGGGTCACATTTTGCCTAACCACCCCTGCCGTTTTCAAAATATCCCAAACAACCCAAATTCGATACCTGAGCCATATTTTGGACCCTAATTCTGGCTCTCTGCACCTATTCGCAGTTTGAAATTCCGATTTTTTATACCAAAAATATGCCAATTACTGAAATAGGCTGTGTGTCACATTTTGCCTAAACCCCCCTGCTGTTTTCAAAATATCCCAAGCAACCCAAATTCGATACCTGAGTCATATTTTGGACCCAAATTCTGGCTCTCTGCACCTATTCGCAGTTTGAAATTCCGACTTTTTATACAAAAAATATGCCAATTACTGAAAGAGGCTGTGTGTCACATTTTGCCTAAACCCCCCTTCCGTTTTCAAAATATACCAAACAACCCAAATTCGATACCTTAGCCATATTTTGGACCCAAATTCCGGCTCTCTGCACCTATTCGCAGTTTAAAATTCCGAATTTTTATACCAAAAATATGCCAATTACTGAAAGCGGCGGTGGGTCACATTTTGCCCAAACCCCCCTGCAGTTTTCAAAATATCCCATACATCCCAAATTCGATTCCTTAGCCATATTTTGAACCCAAATTCTGGCTCTCTGCACCTATTCGCAGTTTGAAGTTCCGACTTTTTATACCAAAAAAATGCCAATTACTGAAAGCGGCAGTGGGTCACATTTTGCTCAAACCCCCCTGCAATTCTCAAAATATCCTAAACATCCAAAATTCGATACCTCAACCATATTTTGGACCCAAATTCTGGCTCTCTTCACCTATCCGCAGTTTGAAATTCCGAATTTTTATACCAAAAATCTGCCAATTGCTGAAAGCGGCGGTGGGTCACATTTTTCCCAAACTCCTAAGTAGTTTTCAAAATATCCAGAACATCCCAAATTCGATACCTGAGCCATATTTTGGACCCAAATTCTGGCTCTCTGCACCTATTCGCAGTTTGAAATTCCTACTTTTTATACCAAAAATCTGCCAATTACTGAAAGCGGAGGTGGGTCACATTTTGCCCAAACCCCCCCTGCAGTTCTCAAAATATCCTAAACATCCCAAATTCGATACCTTAGCCATATTTTGAACGCAAATTCTGGCTCTCTGCACCTATTCGCAGTTTGAAATTCGGACTTTTTATACCAAAAATTTGCCAATTAATGAAAGCAGTGCTGGGTCACATTTTGCCCAAACCCCCCTTCAGTTTTCAAAATATCCTAAACATCCCAAATTCGATACCTGAGCCATATTTTGGACCCAAATTCTGGCTCTCTGCATCTATTCGCAGTTTTAAATTCGGACTTTTTATACCAAAGATCTGCAAATTAATGAAAGCAGCGCTGGGTCATATTTTGCCCAAACCGTCCTGCAGTTTTCAAAATATCCCAAACATCCCAAATTCGATACCTGAGCCATATTTTGGACCACAATTCTGGCTCTCTGCACCTATTCGCAGTTTAAAGTTCCGAATTTTTATACCAAAAATATGCCAATTACTGAAAGCGGCGGTGAGTCACATTTGGCCAAAACCCCCCCTGCAGTTTTCAAAATATTCCAAACATCCCAAATTCGATACTTGAACCATATTTTGGACCTAAATTCTGGCCCTCTGCACCAATTCGCAGTTTGAAATTGCTACTTTTTATACCAAAAATATGCCAATTACTGAAAGAGGCTGTGGGTTACATTTTGCATAAACCCCCCCTGCCGTTTTCAAAATATTCCAAACAACCCAAATTCGATACCTGAGCCATATTTTGGACCAAAATTCTGGCTCTCTGCACCTATTCGCCATTTGAAATTCCGACTTTTTATACCAAAATTCTGTCAATTACTGAAAGCAGCAGTGGGTCACATTTTGCCCAAACCCCCCTGCAGTTTTCAAAATATCCCAAACATCCCAAATTCGATACCTGAGCCATATTTTGGACCCAAATTCTGGCTCTCTGCACCTATTGGCAGTTTGAAATTCCGACTTTTTATACCGAAAATATGCCAATTACTCAAAGCGGCGGAGGGTCACATTTTGCCCAAACCCCCCTGCAGTTCTCAAAATATCCCAAACATCCCAAATTCGATACCTGAGCCATATTTTGGACCCAAATTCTGGCTCTCTGCACCTATTCGCTATTTGAAATTCCGACTTTTTATACCAAAAATCTGCCAATTACTGAAAGCGGCGGTGGGTCACATTTTGTCCAAACCCCCCTGCAGTTTTCAAAATATCCCAAATTCGATACCTTAGCTATATTTTGAACCCAAATTCTGGCTCTGCACCTATTCGCTATTTGAAATTCCGACTTTTTATACCAAAAATATGCCAATTACTGATCGCCGCGGTGGGTCACATTTTGCCCAAATGCCCCTGCAGTTTTCAAAATATCCCAAACATCCCAAATTCGATACCTGAGCCATATTTTGGACCCAAATTCTGGCTCTCTGCACGTATTCGCAGTTTGAAATTCCGACTTTTTATACCAAAATTCTGCCAATTACTGAAAGCGGCGGTGGGTCACATTTTGCCCAAACCCCCCTGCAGTTTTCAAAATATCCCAAATTCGATACCTTAGCCATATTTTGGACCCAAATTCTGTCTCTTTGCACCTATTCGCAGTTTAAAATTCCGACTTTTTATACCAAAAATATACCAATTACTGAAAGCAGCGGTGGGTCACATTTTGACTAAACACACTTGCCGTTTTCAAAATATCCCAAACAACCCGAACTCGATACCTGAGCCATATTTTGGACCCAAATTCTGGCTCTCTGCACCTATTCGCAGTTTGAAATTCCGACTTTTTATACCAAAAAATGCCAATTACTGAAAGAGGCTGTGTGTCACATTTTGCCTAAACCCCCCTGCCGTTTTCAAAATATACCAAACAACCCAAATTCGATACCTGAGCCATATTTTGGACCCAAATTCTGGCTCTCTGCACCTATTCGCAGTTTGAAATTCCTAATTTTTATACCAAAAATATACCAATTACTGAAAGCAGCGGTGGGTCACATTTTGCCTAACCACCCCTGCCGTTTTCAAAATATCCCAAACAACCCAAATTCGATACCTGAGCCATATTTTGGACCCTAATTCTGGCTCTCTGCACCTATTCGCAGTTTGAAATTCCGATTTTTTATACCAAAAATATGCCAATTACTGAAATAGGCTGTGTGTCACATTTTGCCTAAACCCCCCTGCTGTTTTCAAAATATCCCAAGCAACCCAAATTCGATACCTGAGTCATATTTTGGACCCAAATTCTGGCTCTCTGCACCTATTCGCAGTTTGAAATTCCTACTTTTTATACAAAAAATATGCCAATTACTGAAAGAGGCTGTGTGTCACATTTTGCCTAAACCCCCCTTCCGTTTTCAAAATATACCAAACAACCCAAATTCGATACCTTAGCCATATTTTGGACCCAAATTCCGGCTCTCTGCACCTATTCGCAGTTTAAAATTCCGAATTTTTATACCAAAAAAATGCCAATTACTGAAAGCGGCTGTGGGTCACATTTTGCTCAAACCCCCCTGCAATTCTCAAAATATCCCAAACATCCAAAATTCGATACCTCAACCATATTTTGGACCTAAATTCTGGCTCTCTGCACCTATCCGCAGTTTGAAATTCCGAATTTTTATACCAAAAATCTGCCAATTGCTGAAAGCGGCGGTGGGTCACATTTTTCCCAAACTCCTAAGTAGTTTTCAAAATATCCAGAACATCCCAAATTCGATACCTGAGCCATATTTTGGACCCAAATTCTGGCTCTCTGCACCTATTCGCAGTTTGAAATTCCTACTTTTTATACCAAAAATCTGCCAATTACTGAAAGCGGAGGTGGGTCACATTTTGCCCAAACCCCCCCTGCAGTTCTCAAAATATCCTAAACATCCCAAATTCGATACCTTAGCCATATTTTGAACGCAAATTCTGGCTCTCTGCACCTATTCGCAGTTTGAAATTCGGACTTTTTATACCAAAAATTTGCCAATTAATGAAAGCAGTGCTGGGTCACATTTTGCCCAAACCCCCCTTCAGTTTTCAAAATATCCTAAACATCCCAAATTCGATACCTGAGCCATATTTTGGACCCAAATTCTGGCTCTCTGCATCTATTCGCAGTTTTAAATTCGGACTTTTTATACCAAAGATCTGCAAATTAATGAAAGCGGCGCTGGGTCATATTTTGCCCAAACCGTCCTGCAGTTTTCAAAATATCCCAAACATCTCAAATTCGATACCTGAGCAATATTTTGGACCCAAATTCTGGCTCTCTGCACCTATTCGCAGTTTGAAATTCCGACTTTTTATACCAAAAATCTGCCAATTACTGAGAGCGGCTAAAGACACATTATGCCCAAACCCCCTTGCAGTTTTAAAAATATCCCAAATTCGATACCTGAGCCATATTTTGGACCCAAATTCTGGCTCTCTGCACCTATTCGCTGTTGGAAGTTCCGACTTTTTATGCCAAAAATCTGCCAATTACTGAAAGCGGCGCTGGGTCACATTTTGCCCAAACCCCCCTTCAGTTTTCAAAATATCCCAAACATCCCAAATTCGATACCTGAGCCATATTTTGGACCACAATTCTGGCTCTCTGCACCTATTCGCCGTTTTAAATTCCGACTTTTTACACCAAAAATATGCCAATTACTGAAAGCAGCGGTGGGTCACATTTTGACCAAACCCCCCTGCAGTTTTCAAAATACCTAAAACATCCCAAATTCGATGCATGAGCCATATTTTGGACCCAAATTCTGGCTCTCTGCACCTATTCGCAGTTTGAAATTCGGACTTTTTATACCAAAAATTTGCCAATTAATGAAAGCAGCGCTTGGTCACATTTTGCCCAAACCCCCCTGCAGTTTTCAAAATATCACAAACATCCCAAATTCGATTCCTGAGCCATATTTTGGACCCAAATTCTGGCTCTCTGCACCTATTCGCAGTTTGAAATTCGGACTTTTTATACAAAAATCTGCCAATTACTGAGAGTGGCTATGGGACACATTTTGCCCAAACCCCCTTGCAGTTTTCAAAATATCCCAAATTCGATACCTGAGCCATATTTTGGATCCAAATTCTGGCTCTCTGCATCTATTCGCAGTTTGAAATTAGTACTTTTTATACCAAAAATTTGCCAATTACTGAAAGCGGCGGTGGGTCACATTTTGCCCAAACCCCCCTGCAGTTTTCAAAATATCCCAAACATCCCAAATTCGATACCTGAGCCATATTTTTGACCCAAATTCTGGCTCTCTGCACCTATTCGCAGTTTGAAATTCCGACCTTTTGTACCAATAATCTGCCAATTACTGAAAGCGGTGGTGGGTCACATTTTGCTTAAACCCCCCTGCAGTTTTCAAAATATCCCAAACATCCCAAATTCGATACCTGAGCCATATTTTGGACCCAAATTCTGGCTCTCTGCACCTATTCGCAGTTTGAAATTCCGACTATTTATACCAAAAATCTGCCAATTACTGAAAGCGGCGGTGGGTCACATTTTGCCCAAACCCCCCCTGCAGTTTTCAAAATATCCCAAATTCGATTCCTTAGCCATATTTTGGACCCAAATTCTGGCTCTCTGCACCTATTCGCAGTTTAAAATTCCGAATTTTTGTACCAAAAATATGCCAATTACTGAAAGCGGCGGTGGGTCACATTTTGCCCAAAACCCCCCCTGCAGTTTTCAAAATATCCCAAACATCCCAAATTCGATACCTGAACCATATTTTGGACCCAAATTCTGGCCCTCTGCACCTATTCGCAGTTTGAAATTCCGACTTTTTATACCAAAAATATGCCAATTACTGAAAGCGGCAGTGGGTCACATTTTGCTCAAACCCCCCTGCAATTCTCAAAATATCCCAAACATCCCCAATTCGATACCTTAGCCATATTTTGGACACAAATTCTGGCTCTCTGCACCTATTCGCAGTTTGAAATTCCGACCTTTTGTACCAATAATCTGCCAATTACTGAAAGCGGTGGTGGGTCACATTTTGCCCAAACCCCCCTGCAATTCTCAAAATATCCCAAACATCCCAAATTCGATACCTGAACCATATTTTGGACCCAAATTCTGGCCCTCTGCACCTATTCGCAGTTTGAAATTCCGAATTTTTATACCAAAAATATGCCAATTACTGAAAGCGGCGGTGGGTCACATTTTGCTCAAACCCCCCTGCAATTCTCAAAATATCCCAAACATCCCCAATTCGATACCTTAGCCATATTTTGGACCCAAATTCTGGCTCTCTGCACCTATTCGCAGTTTTAAATTCCTACTTTTTATACCAAAAATAGGCCAATTACTGAATGCTGCGGTGGGTCACATTTTGCCCAACGCCACTGCAGTTTTCAAAATATCCCAAACATCCCAAATTCGATACCTGAGCCATATTTTGGACCAGAATTCTGGCTCTCTGCAACTATTCGCAGTTGGAAATTCCGACTTTTTATACAAAAAATCTGCCAATTACTGAGAGCGGCTATGTGTCACATTTTGCCCAAACCCCCTTGAAGTTTTCAAAATATCCCAAACATCCCAAATTCGATACCTGATCCATATATTGGACCCAAATTCTGGCTCTCTGCACGTATTCGCAGTTTGAAATTCCGACTTTTTATACCAAAAATATACCAATTACTGAAAGCAGCAGTGGGTCACATTTTGCCCAAACCCCCCTGCAGTTTTCAAAATATCCCAAACATCCCAAATTCGATACCTGATCCATATATTGGAACCAAATTCTGGCTCTCTGCACGTATTCGCAGTTTGAAATTCCGACTTTTTATACCAAAAATATACCAATTACTGAAAGCAGCAGTGGGTCACATTTTGCCCAAACCCCCCTGTAGTTTTCAAAATATCCCGAACATCCAAAATTCGACACCTGAGCCATATTTTGGACCCAAATTCTGGCTCTCTGCACCTATTCGCAGTTTGAAATTCCGACTTTTTATACCAAAAATCTGCCAATTACTGAAAGCGGCGGTGGGTCACATTTTGCCCAAACCCCCCTGCAGTTTTCAAAATATCCCAAACATCCCAAATTCGATTCCTTAGCCATATTTTGGACCCAAATTCTGGCTCTCTGCACCTATTCGCAGTTTGAAGTTCCGACTTTTTATACCAAAAAAATGCCAATTACTGAAAGCGGCTGTGGGTCACATTTTTCTCAAACCCCCCTGAAATTCTCAAAATATCCCAAACATCCAAAATTCGATACCTCAACCATATTTTGGACCCAAATTCTGGCTCTCTGCACCTATTCGCCATTTGAAATTCCGACTTTTTATACCAAAAATCTGCCAATTACTGAAAGCGGAGGTGGGTCACATTTTGCCCAAACCCCCCCTGCAGTTCTCAAAATATCCTAAACATCCCAAATTCGATACCTTAGCCATATTTTGAACGCAAATTCTGGCTCTCTGCACCTATTCGCAGTTTGAAATTCGGACTTTATATACCAAAAATTTGCCAATTAATGAAAGCAGTGCTGGGTCACATTTTGCCCAAACCCCCCTTCAGTTTTCAAAATATCCTAAACATCCCAAATTCGATACCTGAGCCATATTTTGGACCCAAATTCTGGCTCTCTGCATCTATTCGCAGTTTTAAATTCGGACTTTTTATACCAAAGATCTGCAAATTAATGAAAGCGGCGCTGGGTCATATTTTGCCCAAACCGTCCTGCAGTTTTCAAAATATCCCAAACATCCCAAATTCGATACCTGAGCAATATTTTGGACCCAAATTCTGGCTCTCTGCACCTATTCGCAGTTTGAAATTCCGACTTTTTATACCAAAAATCTGCCAATTACTGAGAGCGGCTATAGGACACATTATGCCCAAACCCCCTTGCAGTTTTAAAAATATCCCAAATTCGATACCTGACCCATATTTTGGACCCAAATTCTGGCTCTCTGCACCTATTCGCTGTTGGAAGTTCCGACTTTTTATACCAAAAATCTGCCAATTACTGAAAGCGGCGCTGGGTCACATTTTGCCCAAACCCCCCTTCAGTTTTCAAAATATCCCAAACATCCCAAATTCGATACCTGAGCCATATTTTGGACCATAATTCTGGCTCTCTGCACCTATTCGCCGTTTTAAATTCCTACTTTTTACACCAAAAATATGCTAATTACTGAAAGCAGCGGTGGGTCACATTTTGACCAAACCCCCCTGCAGTTTTCAAAATACCTAAAACATCCCAAATTCGATGCATGAGCCATATTTTGGACCCAAATTCTGGCTCTCTGCACCTATTCGCAGTTTGAAATTCCGGATTTTTATACCAAAAATCTGGCAATTACTGAAAGAGGCTGTTGGTCACATTTTGCATAAACCCCCCTGCCGTTTTCAAAATATCCCAAACAACCCAAATTCGATACCTGAGCCATATTTTGGACCCAAATTTTGGCTCTCTGCACCTATTCGCTATTTGAAATTCCGACTTTTTATACCCAAAATCTGCCAATTTCTGAAAGTGGCGGTGGGTCACATTTTGCCCAAACCCCCCTGCAGTTTTCAAAATATCCCAAACATCCCAAATTCGATACCTGAACCATATTTTGGACCACAATTCTGGCTCTCTGCACCTATTCGCTGTTTGAAATTCCTACTTTTTATACTAAAAATTTGCCAATTACTGAAAGCGGCGGTGGGTCACATTTTGCCCAAACCCCCCTGCAGTTTTCAAAATACCCCAAACATCCCAAATTCGATACCTGAGCCATATTTTGCACCCAAATTCGGGCTCTCTGCACCTATTCGCAGTTTGAAATTCGGACTTTTTATACAAAAAATACGCCAATTAATGAAAGCGGCGCTGGTTCACATTTTGCCCAAACCCCCCAGCAGTTTTCAAAATATCCCAAACATCCCAAATTCAGTAACTGAGCCACATTTTGGACCCAAATTCTGGCTCTCTGCACCTATTCGCCATTTGAAATTCCGACTTTTTATACCAAAAATCTGCCAATTACTGAAAGCGGCGGTGGGTCACATTTTGCCCAAACCCCGCCTGCAGTTTTCAAAATATCCCAAACATCCCAAATTCGATACCTGTGCCATATTTTGGACCCAATTTCTGGCTCTCTGCACCTATTCGCAGTTTGAAATTCTGACTTTTTACCAAAAATATGCCAATTACTGAATGCGGCGGTGGGTCACTTTTTGCCCAAACCCCCCCCCCCCTTGCAGTTTTCAAAATATCCCAAACATCCCAAATTCGATACCTGACCCATATTTTGGACCGAAATTCTGGCTCTCTGCACCTATTCGCAGTTTGAAATTCCGACTTTTTATACCAAATTATGCCAATTACTGAAAGCGGCGGTGGGTCACATTTTGCCCAAACCCCCCCTTGCAGTTTTCAAAATGTCCCAAACATCCCAAATTCGATACCTGAGCAATATTTTGGACCCAAATTCTGGCTCTCTGCACCTATTCGCAGTTTGAATTTCCTACCTTTTATACCAAAAATTTGCCAATTACTCAATGCGGCGGTGGGTCACATTTTGCCCAAACCACCCGGCAGTTTTCAAAATATCCCAAACATTCCAAATTCGATACCTGAGCCATATTTTGAACGCAAATTCTGGCTCTCTGCACCTATTCGCAGTTTGAAATTCGAAATTTTTATACCAAAAATTAGCCAATTAATAAAAGCGGTGCTGGGTCACATTTTGCCCAAACCCCCCTTCAGTTTTCAAAATATCCCAAACATCCCAAATTCGATACCTGAGCCATATTTTGGACCCAAATTCTGGCTCTCTGCATCTATTCGCAGTTTGAAATTCCGACTTTTTATACCAAAATCTGCCAATTACTGAAAGCAGCGGTGGGTCACATTTTGCCCAAAACCCCCCTTGCAGTTTTCAAAATGTACCAAACATCCCAAATTCGATACCTGAGCCATATTTTGGACCCAAATTCTGGCTCTCTGCACCTATTCGCAGTTTGAAGTTCCGACTTTTTATACCAAAAAAATGCCAATTACTGAAAGCGGCTGTGGGTCACATTTTGCCCAAACCCCCCTGCAGTTCTCAAAATATCCCAAACATCCAAAATTCGATACCTTAACCTTATATTGGACCCAAATTCTCTCTCTCTGCACCTATTCGCAGTTTTAAATTCCGAATTTTTGTACCAAAAATATGCCAATTACTGAAAGCAGCGGTGGGTCACATTTTGACCAAACCCCCCTGCAGTTTTCAAAATACCCCAAATATCCCAAATTCGATACCTGAGCCATATTTTGGACCCAAATTCTGGCTCTCTGCACCTATTCGCAGTTTGAAATTCCTAATTTTTATACCAAATATATGCCAATTACTAAAAGAGGCTGTGGGTCACATTTTGCCTAAACCCCCCTGCTGTTTTCAAAATATCCCAAACAACCCAAATTCGATACCTGAGCCATATTTTTGACCCAAATTCTGGCTCTCTGCACCTATTCGCCATTTGAAATTCCGACTTTTTATACCAAAAATCTGCCAATTACTGAAAGTGGCGGTGGGTCACATTTTGCAAAAAAAACCCCTGCAGTTTTCAAAATATCCCAAACATCCCAAATTCGATACCTGTGCCATATTTTGGACCCAAATTCTGGCTCTCGGCACCTATTCGCAGTTTGAAATTCTGACTTTTTATACCAAAAATCTGCCAATTACTGAAAGCGGCGGTGGGTCACATTTTGCCCAAACCCCCTCCCCCCCCTGCAGTTCTCATAATATCCCTAATTCGATACCTGAGCCATATTTTGGACCAAAATTCTGGCTCTCTGCACCTATTCGCAGTTTGAAATTCCTACTTTTTATACCAAAAATTTGCCAATTACTGACAGCAGCGGTGGGTCACATTTTGGCCAAACCCCACTGCAGTTTTCAAAATATCCCAAACATCGCAAATTCGATACCTGAGCCATATTTTGGACCCAAATTCTGGCTCTCTGCACCTATTCGCAGTTTAAATTCCGAATTTTTATACCAAAAATATGCCAATTACTGAAAGCGGCGGGTAGTCACATTTTGCCCCCCCCCCCCCTTGCAGTTTTCAAAATATTCCAAACATCAACAATTCGATACCTGAGCCATATTTTGGACCGAAATTCTGGCTCTCTGCACCTATTCGCAGTTTGAAATTCGGACTTTTTATACCAAAAATATGCCAATTACTGAAAGCGGCGGTGGGTCACATTTTCCCCCCCTTCCCCTGCAGTTCTCATAATATCCCTAATTCGATACCTGAGCCATATTTTGAACCAAAATTCTGGCTCTCTGCACCTATTCGCAGTTTGAAATTCCGACTTTTTATACAAAAAATATGCCAATTACTAAAAGCGGCGGTGGGTCACATTTTGCCCAATCCCCCCCTGCAGTTCTCAAAATATCCTAAACATCCCAAATTCGATACCTTAGCCATATTTTGAACGCAAATTCTGGCTCTCTGCACCTATTCGCAGTTTGAAATTCGGACTTTTTATACAAAAAATTTGCCAATTAATGAAAGCAGTGCTGGGTCATATTTTGCCCAAACCCCCCTTCAGTTTTCAAAATATCCTAAACATCCCAAATTCGATACCTGAGCCATATTTTGGACCCAAATTCTGGCTCTCTGCATCTATTCGCAGTTTTAAATTCGGACTTTTTATACCAAAGATCTGCAAATTAATGAAAGCGGCGCTGGGTCATATTTTGCCCAAACCGTCCTGCAGTTTTCAAAATATCCCAAACATCCCAAATTCGATACCTGAGCAATATTTTGGACCCAAATTCTGGCTCTCTGCACCTATTCGCAGTTTGAAATTCCGAATTTTTATACCAAAAATCTGCCAATTACTGAGAGCGGCTATAGGACACATTATGCCCAAACCCCCTTGCAGTTTTAAAAATATCCCAAATTCGATACCTGAGCCATATTTTGGACCCAAATTCTGGCTCTCTGCACCTTTTCGCTGTTGGAAGTTCCGACTTTTTATACCAAAAATCTGCCAATTACTGAAAGCGGCGCTGGGTCACATTTTGCCCAAACCCCCCTTCAGTTTTCAAAATATCCCAAACATTCTAAATTCGATACCTGAGCCATATTTTGGACCCAAATTTTGGCTCTCTGCAACTATTCGCAGTTTGAAATTCCGTATTTTTATACCAAAAATATGCCAATTACTGAAAGCGGAAGTGGGTCACATTTTGCCCAAACACCCCCCCCCCCTGCAGTTTTCAAAATGTCCCAAACATCCCAAATTCGATACCTGAGCCATATTTTGGACCGAAATTCTGGCTCTCTGCACCTATTCGCAGTTTGAAATTCCGACCTTTTTTACCAAAAATATGCCAATTACTGAGAGCGGCGGTGGGTCACATTTTGCCCAAACCCCCCTGCAGTTCTCAAAATATCCCAAACATCCCAAATTCGATACCTTAGCCATATTTTGAACGCAAATTCTGGCTCTCTGCACCTATTCGCAGTTTGAAATTCGAAATTTTTATACCAAAAATTTGCCAATTAATAAAAGCGGTGCTGGGTCACATTTTGCCCAAACCCCCCTTCAGTTTTCAAAATATCCCAAACATCCCAAATTCGATACCTGAGCCATATTTTGGACCCAAATTCTGGCTCTCTGCATCTATTCGCAGTTTGAAATTCCGACTTTTTATACCAAAAATCTGCCAATTACTGAAAGCAGCGGTGGGTCACATTTTGCCCAAAACCCCCCTTGCAGTTTTCAAAATGTACCAAACATCCCAAATTCGATACCTGAGCCATATTTTGGACCCAAATTCTGGCTCTCTGCACCTATTCGCAGTTGGAAGTTCCGACTTTTTATACCAAAAAAATGCCAATTACTGAAAGCGGCTGTGGGTCACATTTTGCCCAAACCCTCCTGCAGTTCTCAAAATATCCCAAACATCCAAAATTCGATACCTTAACCATATATTGGACCCAAATTCTGGCTCTCTGCACCTATTCGCAGTTTTAAATTCCGAATTTTTGTACCAAAAATATGCCAATTACTGAAAGCAGCGGTGGGTCACATTTTGACCAAACCCCCCTGCAGTTTTCAAAATACCCCAAATATCCCAAATTCGATACCTGAGCCATATTTTGGACCTAAATTCTGGCTCTCTGCACCTATTCGCAGTTTGAAATTCCGAATTTTTTTACCAAAAATCTGCCAATTGCTGAAAGGGGCGGTGGGTCACATTTTGCCCAAACCCCCATGTAGTTTTCAAAATATCCAGAACATCCCAAATTCGATACCTGAGCCATATTTTGGACCCAAATTCTGGCTCTCTGCACCTATTCGCAGTTTGAAATTCCGACTTTTTATACCAAATATATGCCAATTACTGAAAGAGGCTGTGGGTCACATTTTGCCTAAACCCCCCTGCTGTTTTCAAAATATCCCAAACAACCCAAATTCGATACCTGAGCCATATTTTTGACCCAAATTCTGGCTCTCTGCACCTATTCGCCATTTGAAATTCCGACTTTTTATACCAAAAATCTGCCAATTACTGAAAGTGGCGGTGGGTCACATTTTGCAAAAAAAAAACCTGCAGTTTTCAAAATATCCCAAACATCCCAAATTCGATACCTGTGCCATATTTTGGACCCAAATTCTGGCTCTCGGCACCTATTCGCAGTTTGAAATTCTGACTTTTTATACCAAAAATCTGCCAATTACTGAAAGCGGCGGTGGGTCACATTTTGCCCAAACTCCCCTGCAGTTTTCGAAATATTCCAAACATTCTAAATTCGATACCTGAGCTATATTTTGGACCCAATTTTTGGCTTTCTGCACCTCTTCGCAGTTTGAAATTCTGACTTTTTATACCAAAAATCTGCCAATTACTGAAAGCGGCGGTGGGTCACATTTTTCCCAAACCCCCGTGCAGTTTTTAAAATATCCTAAACATCCCAAATTCGATACCTGAGCTATATTTTGGACCTAAATTCCGGCTCTCTGCACCTATTCGCAGTTTGAAATTCCGACTTTTTATACCAAAAATATGCCAATTACTGAAAGCGGCGGTGGGTCACATTTTGCCCAAACCCCCTCCCCCCCCTGCAGTTCTCATAATATCCCTAATTCGATACCTGAGCCATATTTTGGACCAAAATTCTGGCTCTCTGCACCTATTCGCAGTTTGAAATTCCTACTTTTTATACCAAAAATTTGCCAATTACTGACAGTAGCGTTGGGTCACATTTTGGCCAAACCCCCCTGCAGTTTTCAAAATATCCCAAACATCGCAAATTCGATACCTGAGCCATATTTTGGACCCAAATTCTGGCTCTCTGCACCTATTCGCAGTTTAAATTCCGAATTTTTATACCAAAAATATGCCAATTACTGAAAGCGGCGGGTAGTCACATTTTGCCCCCCCCCCCTTGCAGTTTTCAAAATATTCCAAACATCAACAATTCGATACCTGAGCCATATTTTGGACCGAAATTCTGGCTCTCTGCACCTATTCGCAGTTTGAAATTCGGACTTTTTATACCAAAAATATGCCAATTACTGAAAGCGGCGGTGGGTCACATTTTCCCCCCCTTCCTCTGCAGTTCTCATAATATCCCTAATTCGATACCTGAGCCATATTTTGGACCAAAATTCTGGCTCTCTGCACCTATTCGCAGTTTGAAATTCCGACTATTTATACAAAAAATATCCCAATTACTAAAAGCGGCGGTGGGTCACATTTTGCCCAATCCCCCCCTGCAGTTCTCAAAATATCCTAAACATCCCAAATTCGATACCTGAGCCATATTTTGGACCCAAATTCTGGCTCTCTGCATCTATTCGCAGTTTTAAATTCGGACTTTTTATACCAAAGATCTGCAAATTAATGAAAGCGGCGCTGGGTCATATTTTGCCCAAACCGTCCTGCAGTTTTCAAAATATCCCAAACATCCCAAATTCGATACCTGAGCAATATTTTGGACGCAAATTCTGGCTCTCTGCACCTATTCGCAGTTTGAAATTCCGACTTTTTATACCAAAAATCTGCCAATTACTGAGAGCGGCTATAGGACACATTATGCCCAAACCCCCTTGCAGTTTTAAAAATATCCCAAATTCGATACCTGAGCCATATTTTGGACCCAAATTCTGGCTCTCCGCACCTATTCGCTGTTGGAAGTTCCGACTTTTTATACCAAAAATCTGCCAATTACTGAAAGCGGCGCTGGGTCACATTTTGCCCAAACCCCCCTTCAGTTTTCAAAATATCCCAAACATTCTAAATTCGATACCTGAGCCATATTTTGGACCACAGTTCTGGCTCTCTGCAACTATTCGCCGTTTTAAATTCCGACTTTTTACACCAAAAATATGCCAATTACTGAAAGCAGCGGTGGGTCACATTTTGACCAAACCCCCCTGCAGTTTTCAAAATACCTAAAACATCCCAAATTCGATGCATGAGCCATATTTTGGACCCAAATTCTGGCTTTCTGCACCTATTCGCAGTTTGAAATTCCGACTTTTTATACCAAAAATCTGGCAATTACTGAAAGAGGCTGTTGGTCACATTTTGCATAAACCCCCCTGCCGCTTTCAAAATATCCCAAACAACCCAAATTCGATACCTGAGCCATATTTTGGACCCAAATTCTGGCTCTCTGCACCTATTCGCTATTTGAAATTCCGACTTTTTATACCCAAAATCTGCCAATTACTGAAAAGGGCGGTGGGTCACATTTTGCCCAAACCCCCCTGCAGTTTTCAAAATATCCCAAACATCCCATATTCGATACCTGAGCCATATTTTGGACCACAATTCTGGCTCTCTGCACCTATTCGCTGTTTGAAATTCCTACTTTTTATACAAAAAATTTGCCAATTACTGAAAGCGGCGGTGGGTCACATTTTGCCCAAACCCCCCTGCAGTTTTCGAAATACCCCAAACATCCCAAATTCGATACCTGAGCCATATTTTGCACCCAAATTCGGGCTCTCTGCACCTATTCGCAGTTTGAAATTCGGACTTTTTATACAAAAAATACGCCAATTAATGAAAGCGGCGCTGGTTCACATTTTGCCCAAACCCCCCAGCAGTTTTCAAAATATCCCAAACATCCCAAATTCAATAACTGAGCCATATTTTGGACCCAAATTCTGGCTCTCTGCACCTATTCGCCATTTGAAATTCCGACTTTTTATACCAAAAATCTGCCAATTACTGAAAGCGGCGGTGGGTCACATTTTGCCCAAACCCCGCCTGCAGTTTTCAAAATATCCCAAACATCCCAAATTCGATACCTGTGCCATATTTTGGACCCAATTTCTGGCTCTCTGCACCTATTCGCAGCTTGAAATTCTGATTTTTTACCAAAAATATGCCAATTACTGAATGCGGCGGTGGGTCACTTTTTGCCCAAACCCCCCCCCCCCCCCTGCAGTTTTCAAAATATCCCAAACATCCCAAATTCGATACCTGACCCATATTTTGGACCGAAATTCTGGCTCTCTGCACCTATTCGCAGTTTGAAATTCCGACTTTTTATACCAACATATGCCAATTACTGAAAGCGGCGGTGGGTCACATTTTGCCCAAACCCCCCTTTGCAGTTTTCAAAATGTCCCAAACATCCCAAATTCGATACCTGAGCAATATTTTGGACCCAAATTCTGGCTCTCTGCACCTATTCGCAGTTTGAATTTCCTACCTTTTATACCAAAAATTTGCCAATTACTCAAAGCGGCGGTGGTTCACATTTTGCCCAAACCACCCAGCAGTTTTCAAAATATCCCAAACATTCCAAATTCGATACCTGAGCCATATTTTGGACCCAAATTCTGGCTCTCTGCACCTATTCGCAGTTTGAAATTCGGACTTTTTATACCAAAAATCTGCCAATTACTGAGAGCAGCTATGGGACACATTTTGCCCAAACCCCCTTGCAGTTTAAAAAATATCCCAAATTCGATACCTGAGGAATATTTTGGACCCAAATTCTGGCTCTCTGCACCTATTCGCTGTTTGAAATTCCGAATTTTTATACCAAAAATATGCCAATTACTGAAAGCGGCGGTGGGTCACATTTTGCCCAAAACCCCCCATGCAGTTTTCAAAATGTCCCAAACATCCCAAATTCGATACCTGAGCCATATTTTGGACCCAAATTCTGGCTCTCTGCACCTATTCGTAGTTTGAAGTTCCGACTTTTTATACCAAAAAAATGCCAATTACTGAAAGCGGCTGTGGGTCACATTTTGCTCAAAAGCCCCCCCTGCAATTCTCAAAATATCCCAAACATCCAAAATTCGATACCTCAACCATATTTTGGACCCAAATTCTGGCTCTCTGCACCTATCCGCAGTTTGAAATTCCGAATTTTTATACAAAAAATCTGCCAATTGCTGAAAGCGGCAATGGGTCACATTTTTCCCAAACTCCTAAGTAGTTTTCAAAATATCCAGAACATCCCAAATTCGATACCTGAGCCATATTTTGGACCCAAATTCTGGCTCTCTGCACCTATTCGCCATTTGAAATTCCGACTTTTTATACCAAAAATCTGCCAATTACTGAATAGCGGAGGTGGGTCACATTTTGCCCAAACCCCCACTGCAGTTATCAAAATATCCCAAACATCCCAAATTCGATACCTGCGCCATATTTTGGACGCAAATTCTGACTCTCGGCACCTATTCGCAGTTTAAAATTCTTACTTTTTATAACAAAAATCTGTCAATTACTGAGAGCGGCGGTGGGTCACATTTTGCCCAAACCCCCCTGCAGTTTTCAAAATATTCCAAACATCCCAAATTCGATACTTGTGCTATATTTTGGACCCAATTTCTGGCTCTCTGCACCTATTCGCAGTTTGAAATTCTGAATTTTTATACCAAAAATATGCCAATTACTGAAAGCGGCGGTGGGTCACATTTTGGCCAAACCCCCCTGCAGTTTTCAAAATATCCCAAAAATCCCAAATTCGATACCTGACCCATATTTTGGACCCAAATTCTGGCTCTCTGCACCTATTCACAGTTTGAAATTCGGACTTTTTACACCAACAATTTGCCAATTAATGAAAGCGGCGTTGGGTCACATTTTGCCCAAACCCCCCTGCAGTTTTCAAAATATTCCAAACATCCCAAATTCGATACCTGAGCCATATTTTAGACCCAAATTCTGGCTCTCTGCACCTATTCGCAGTTTGAAATTCCGACTTTTTATACCAAAAATCTGCCAATTACTGAGTGCACCAGTTGGTCACATTTTGCCCAAACCCCCCTCCAATTTTCAAAATATCAATAACATCCCAAATTCGATACCTGAGCAATATTTTGGACCCAAATTCTGGCTCTCTGCACCTATTCGCAGTTTGAAATTCCGACTTTTTATACAAAAAATCTGCCAATTACTGAGAGCGGCTAAGGGACACATTTTGCCCAAACCCCCTTGCAGTTTTAAAAATATCCCAAATTCGATACCTGAGCCATATTTTGGACCCAAATTCTGGCTCTCTGCACCTTTTCGCAATTTGAAATTCCGAATTTTTATACCAAAAATATGCCAATTACTGAAAGCGGCGGTGGGTCACATTGTGCCCAAAACCCCCTTGCAGTTTTCAAAATGTCCCAAACATCCCAAATTCGATACCTGAGCCATATTTTGGACCCAAATTCTGGCTCTCTGCACCTGTTCGCAGTTTGATGTTCCGACTTTTTATACCAAAAAAATGCCAATTACTGAAAGCGGCGGTGGGTCACATTTTGTCTAAACCACCCTGCCGTTTTCAAAATATCCCAGATAACCCAAATTCGATACCTGAGCCATATTTTGGACCCAAATTCTGGCTCTCTGCACCTATTCGCTATTTGAAATTCCGAATTTTTATACATAAAATATGCCAATTACTGAAAGCAGCGGTGGGTCACATTTCTCCCAAACCCACTCTGCAGTTTTCAAAATATCCAGAACATCCCAAATTCGATACCTGAGCCATATTTTGGACCCAAATTCTGGCTCTCTGCACCTATTCGCAGTTTGAAATTCCTACTTTTTATACCAAGTATATGCCAATTACTGAAAGAGGCTGTGGGTCACATTTTGCCTAAACCCCCCTGCCGTTTTCAAAATATCCCAAACAACCCAAATTCGATACCTGAGCCATATTTTGGACCCAAATTCTGGCTCTCTGCACCTATTCGCCATTTGAAATTCCGACTTTTTATACCAAAAATCTGCCAATTACTGAAAGCGGAGGTGGGTCACATTTTGCCCAAACCCCCCCTGCAGTTATCAAAATATCCCAAACATCCCAAATTCGATACCTGCGCCATATTTTGGACTCAAATTCTGGCTCTCGGCACCTATTCGCAGTTTAAAATTCTGAATTTTTATAACAAAAATCTGCCAATTACTGAGAGCGGCGGTGGGTCACATTTTGCCCAAACCCCCCTGCAGTTTTCAAAATATTCCAAACATCCCAAATTCGATACCTGAGCTATATTTTGGACCCAATTTCTGGCTCTCTGCACCTATTCGCAGTTTGAAATTCTGAATTTTTATACCAAAAATATGCCAATTACTGAAAGCGGCGGTGGGTCACATTTTGGCCAAACCCCCCTGCAGTTTTCAAAATATCCCAAAAATCCCAAATTCGATACCTGAGCCATATTTTGGACCCAAATTCTGGCTCTCTGCACCTATTCACAGTTTGAAATTCGGACTTTTTACACCAACAATTTGCCAATTAATGAAAGCGGCGTTGGGTCACATTTTGCCCAAACCCCCCTGCAGTTTTCAAAATATTCCAAACATCCCAAATTCTATACCTGAGCCATATTTTAGACCCAAATTCTGGCTCTCTGCACCTATTCGCAGTTTGAAATTCCGACTTTTTATACAAAAAATCTGCCAATTACTGAGTGCACCAGTTGGTCACATTTTGCCCAAACCCCCCTCCAATTTTCAAAATATCCATAACATCCCAAATTCGATACCTGAGCAATATTTTGGACCCAAATTCTGGCTCTCTGCACCTATTCGCAGTTTGAAATTCCGAATTTTTATACAAAAAATCTGCCAATTACTGAGAGCGGCTAAGGGACACATTTTGCCCAAACCCCCTTGCAGATTTAAAATTATCCCAAATTCGATACCTGAGCCTTATTTTGGACCCAAATTCTGGCTCTCTGCACCTTTTCGCAATTTGAAATTCCGAATTTTTATACCAAAAATATGCCAATTACTGAAAGCGGCGGTGGGTCACATTGTGCCCAAAACCCCCTTGCAGTTTTCAAAATGTCCCAAACATCCCAAATTCGATACCTGAGCCATATTTTGGACCCAAATTCTGGCTCTCTGCACCTATTCGCTATTTGAAATTCCGGCTTTTTATACATTAAATATGCCAATTACTGAAAGCAGCGGTGGGTCACATTTCTCCCAAACAGACTCAGCAGTTTTCAAAATATCCCAAACATCCCAAATTCGATACCTGTGCCGTATTGTGGACCCAAATTCTGGCTCTCGGCACCTATTCACAGTTTGAAATTCTGACTTTTTATACCAAAAATCTGCCAATTACTGAAAGCGGCGGTGGGTCACATTGTGCACAAAACCCCCTTGCAGTTTTCAAAATGTCCCAAACATCCCAAATTCGATACCTGAGCCATATTTTGGACCCAAATTCTGGCTCTCGGCACCTATTCGCCGTTTGAAATTCCGACTTTTTATACCAAAAATATGCCAATTACTGAAAGCGGCGGTGGGTCACATTTGGCCCAAACCCCCCCCCCCCCCTGCAGTTCTCATAATATCCCAAATTCGATACCTGAGCCATATTTTGGACCAAAATTCTGGCTCTCTGCACCTATTCGCAGTTTGAAATTCCTACTTTTTATACCAAAAATTTGCCAATTACTGAAAGCGGCGGTGGGTCACATTTTGGCCAAACCCCCCCTGCAGTTTTCAAAATATCCCAAACATCCCAAATTCGATACCTGAGCCATATTTTGGACCCAAATTTTGGCTCTCTGCAACTATTCGCAGTTTGAAATTCCGTATTTTTATACCAAAAATATGCCAATTACTGAAAGCGGAAGTGGGTCACATTTTGGCCAAACCCCCCCTGCAGTTTTCAAAATATCCCAAACATCCCAAATTCGATACCTGAGCCATATTTTGGACCCAAATTTTGGCTCTCTGCAACTATTCGCAGTTTGAAATTCCGTATTTTTATACCAAAAATATGCCAATTACTGAAAGCGGCGGTGGGTCACATTTGGCCCAACCCCCCCCCCCCCCTGCAGTTCTCATAATATCCCAAATTCGATACCTGAGTCATATTTTGGACCCAAATTCTGGCTCTCTGCACCTATTCGCAGTTTGAAATTCTTACTTTTTATACCAAAAGTCGGCCAATTACTGAGAGCGGCTAAGGGACACATTTTGCCCAAACCCCCTTGCAGTTTTAAAAATATCCCAAATTCGATACCTGAGCCATATTTTGGACCCAAATTCTGGCTCTCTGCACCTTTTCGCAATTTGAAATTCCGAATTTTTATACCAAAAATATGCCAATTACTGAAAGCGGCGGTGGGTCACATTGTGCCCAAAACCCCCTTGCAGTTTTCAAAATGTCCCAAACATCCCAAATTCGATACCTGAGCCATATTTTGGACCCAAATTCTGGCTCTCTGCACCTGTTCGCAGTTTGATGTTCCGACTTTTTATACCAAAAAAATGCCAATTACTGAAAGCGGCGGTGGGTCACATTTTGTCTAAACCACCCTGCCGTTTTCAAAATATCCCAGATAACCCAAATTCGATACCTGAGCCATATTTTGGACCCAAATTCTGGCTCTCTGCACCTATTCGCTATTTGAAATTCCGAATTTTTATACATAAAATATGCCAATTACTGAAAGCAGCGGTGGGTCACATTTCTCCCAAACCCACTCTGCAGTTTTCAAAATATCCAGAACATCCCAAATTCGATACCTGAGCCATATTTTGGACCCAAATTCTGGCTCTCTGCACCTATTCGCAGTTTGAAATTCCTACTTTTTATACCAAATATATGCCAATTACTGAAAGAGGCTGTGGGTCACATTTTGCCTAAACCCCCCTGCCGTTTTCAAAATATCCTAAACAAGCCAAATTCGATACCTGAGCCATATTTTGGACCCAAATTCTGGCTCTCTGCACCTATTCGCCATTTGAAATTCCGACTTTTTATACCAAAAATCTGCGAATTACTGAAAGCGGAGGTGGGTCACATTTTGCCCAAACCCCCCCTGCAGTTATCAAAATATCCCAAACATCCCAAATTCGATACCTGCGCCATATTTTGGACGCAAATTCTGGCTCTCGGCACCTATTCGCAGTTTAAAATTCTGACTTTTTATAACAAAAATCTGCCAATTACTGAGAGCAACGGTGGGTCACATTTTGCCCAAACCCCCCAGCAGTTTTCAAAATATTCCAAACATCCCAAATTCGATACCTGAGCTATATTTTGGACCCAATTTCTGGTTCTCTGCACCTATTCGCAGTTTGAAATTCTGAATTTTTATACCAAAAATATGCCAATTACTGAAAGCGGCGGTGGGTCACATTTTGGCCAAACCCCCCTGCAGTTTTCAAAATATCCCAAAAATCCCAAATTCGATACCTGAGCCATATTTTGGACCCAAATTCTGGCTCTCTGCACCTATTCACAGTTTGAAATTCGGACTTTTTACACCAACAATTTGCCAATTAATGAAAGCGGCGTTGGGTCACATTTTGCCCAAACCCCCCTGCAGTTTTCAAAATATTCCAAACATCCCAAATTTGATACCTGAGCCATATTTTAGACCCAAATTCTGGCTCTCTGCGCCTATTCGCAGTTTGAAATTCCGACTTTTTACACCAAAAATCTGCCAATTACTGAGTGCACCAGTTGGTCACATTTTGCCCAAACCCCCCTCCAATTTTCAAAATATCCATAACATCCCAAATTCGATACCTGAGCAATATTTTGGACCCAAATTCTGGCTCTCTGCACCTATTCGCAGTTTGAAATTCCGAATTTTTATACAAAAAATCTGCCAATTACGGAGAGCGGCTAAGGGACACATTTTGCCCAAACCCCCTTGCAGATTTAAAAATATCCCAAATTCGATACCTGAGCCATATTTTGGACCCAAATTCTGGCTCTCTGCACCTTTTCGCAATTTGAAATTCCGAATTTTTATACCAAAAATATGCCAATTACTGAAAGCGGCGGTGGGTCACATTGTGCCCAAAACCCCCTTGCAGTTTTCAAAATGTCCCAAACATCCCAAATTCGATACCTGAGCCATATTTTGGACCCAAATTCTGGCTCTCTGCACCTATTCGCAGTTTGAAGTTCCGACTTTTTATACCAAAAAAATGCCAATTACTGAAAGCGGCGGTGGGTCACATTTTGTCTAAACCACCCTGCCGTTTTCAAAATATCCCAGATAACCCAAATTCGATACCTGAGCCATATTTTGGACCCAAATTCTGGCTCTCTGCACCTATTCGCTATTTGAAATTCCGACTTTTTATACATTAAAAATGCCAATTACTGAAAGCAGCGGTGGGTCACATTTCTCCCAAACCCACTCTGCAGTTTTCAAAATATCCCAAACATCCCAAATTCGATACCTGTGCCGTATTGTGGACCCAAATTCTGGCTCTCGGCACCTATTCACAGTTTGAAATTCTGACTTTTCATACCAAAAATCTGCCAATTACTGAAAGCGGCGGTGGGTCACATTGTGCACAAAACCCCCTTGCAGTTTTCAAAATGTCCCAAACATCCCAAATTCGATACCTGAGCCATATTTTGGACCCAAATTCTGGCTCTCGGCACCTATTCGCCGTTTGAAATTCCGACTTTTTATACCAAAAATATGCCAATTACTGAAAGCGGCGGTGGGTCACATTTGGCCCAAACCCCCCCCCCCCCTGCAGTTCTCATAATATCCCAAATTCGATACTTGAGCCATATTTTGGACCAAAATTCTGGCTCTCTGCACCTATTCGCAGTTTGAAATTCCTACTTTTTATACCAAAAATTTGCCAATTACTGAAAGCGGCGGTGGGTCACATTTTGGCCAAACCCCCCCTGCAGTTTTCAAAATATCCCAAACATCCCAAATTCGATACCTGAGCCATATTTTGGACCCAAATTTTGGCTCTCTGCAACTATTCGCAGTTTGAAATTCCGTATTTTTATACCAAAAATATGCCAATTACTGAAAGCGGAAGTGGGTCACATTTTGCCCAAACCCCCCTGCAGTTTTCAAAATGTCCCAAACATCCCAAATTCGATACCTGAGCCATATTTTGGACCGAAATTCTGGCTCTCTGCACCTATTCGCAGTTTGAAATTCCGACCTTTTTTACCAAAAATATGCCAATTACTGAGAGCGGCGGTGGGTCACATTTTGCCCAAACCCCCCTGCAGTTCTCAAAATATCCCAAACATCCCAAATTCGATACCTTAGCCATATTTTGAACGCAAATTCTGGCTCTCTGCACCTATTCGCAGTTTGAAATACGAAATTTTTATACCAAAAATTTGCCAATTAATAAAAGCGGTGCTGGGTCACATTTTGCCCAAACACCCCTTCAGTTTTCAAAATAGCCCAAACATCCCAAATTCGATACCTGAGCCATATTTTGGACCCAAATTCTGGCTCTCTGCACCTATTCGCAGTTTGAAATTCCTAGTTTTTATACCAAATATATGCCAATTACTGAAAGAGGCTGTGAGTCACATTTTGCAAAAACCCCCCCTGCAGTTTTCAAAATATCCCAAACATCCCAAATTCGATACCTGTGCCATATTTTGGACCCAAATTCTGGCTCTCGGCACCTATTCGCAGTTTGAAATTCTGACTTTTATACCAAAAATCGGCCAATTACTGAAATCGGCGGTGGGTCACATTTTGCCCAAACCCCCCTGCAGTTTTCAACATATTCCAAACATCCCAAATTCGATACCTGAGCTATTTTTTGGACCCAATTTCTGGCTCTCTGCACCTATTCGCTATTGGAAATTCCGACTTTTTATACATTAAAAATGCCAATTACTGAAAGCAGCGGTGGGTCACATTTCTCCCAAACCCACTCTGCAGTTTTCAAAATATCCCAAACATCCCAAATTCGATACGTGTGCCGTATTGTGGACCCAAATTCTGGCTCTCGGCACCTATTCACAGTTTGAAATTCCGACTTTTTATACCAAAAATCTGCCAATTACTGAAAGCGGCGGTGGGTCACATTGTGCACAAAACCCCCTTGCAGTTTTCAAAATGTCCCAAACATCCCAAATTCGATACCTGAGCCATATTTTGGACCCAAATTCTGGCTCTCGGCACCTATTCGCCGTTTGTAATTCCGACTTTTTATACCAAAAATATGCCAATTACTGAAAGCGGCGGTGGGTCACATTTGGCCCAAACCCCCCCCCCCCCCTGCAGTTCTCATAATATCCCAAATTCGATACCTGAGCCATATTTTGGACCAAAATTCTGGCTCTCTGCACCTATTCGCAGTTTGAAATTCCTACTTTTTATACCAAAAATTTGCCAATTACTGAAAGCGGCGGTGGGTCACATTTTAGCCAAACCCCCCCTGCAGTTTTCAAAATATCCCAAACATCCCAAATTCGATACCTGAGCCATATTTTGGACCCAAATTTTGGCTCTCTGCAATTATTCGCAGTTTGAAATTCCGTATTTTTATACCAAAAATATGCCAATTACTGAAAGCGGAAGTGGGTCACATTTTGCCCAAACCCCCCTGCAGTTTTCAAAATGTCCCAAACATCCCAAATTCGATACCTGAGCCATATTTTGGACCGAAATTCTGGCTCTCTGCACCTATTCGCAGTTTGAAATTCCGACCTTTTTTACCAAAAATATGCCAATTACTGAGAGCGGCGGTGGGTCACATTTTGCCCAAACCCCCCTGCAGTTCTCAAAATATCCCAAACATCCCAAATTCGATACCTTAGCCAAATTTTGAACGCAAATTCTGGCTCTCTGCACCTATTCGCAGTTTGAAATACGAAATTTTTATACCAAAAATTTGCCAATTAATAAAAGCGGTGCTGGGTCACATTTTGCCCAAACCCCCCTTCAGTTTTCAAAATATCCCAAACATCCCAAATTCGATACCTGAGCCATATTTTGGACCCAAATTCTGGCTCTCTGCACCTATTCGCAGTTTGAAATTCCTAGTTTTTATACCAAATATATGCCAATTACTGAAAGAGGCTGTGAGTCACATTTTGCAAAAACCCCCCCTGCAGTTTTCAAAATATCCCAAACATCCCAAATTCGATACCTGTGCCATATTTTGGACCCAAATTCTGGCTCTCGGCACCTATTCGCAGTTTGAAATTCTGACTTTTATACCAAAAATCGGCCAATTACTGAAATCGGCGGTGGTTCACATTTTTCCCTAACCCCCGTGCAGTTTTTAAAATATCCCAAACATCCCAAATTCGATACCTGAGCCATATTTTGGACCTAAATTCCGGCTCTCTGCACCTATTCGCCGTTTGAAATTCCGACTTTTTATACCAAAAATATGCCAATTACTGAAAGCGGCGGTGGGTCACATTTGGCCCAAACCCCCCCCCCCCCCTGCAGTTCTCATAATATCCCAAATTCGATACCTGAGTCATATTTTGGACCAAAATTCTGGCTCTCTGCACCTATTCGCAGTTTGAAATTCTGACTTTTTATACCAAAAATCGGCCAATTACTGAAATCGGCGGTGGGTCACATTTTGCCCAAACCCCCCTGCAGTTTTCAAAATATTCCAAACATCCCAAATTCGATACCTGAGCTATTTTTTGGACCCAATTTCTGGCTCTCTGCACCTATTCGCAGTTTAAAATTCTGAATTTTTATACCAAAAATCTGCCAATTACTGAAAGCGGAGGTGGTTCACATTTTTCCATAACCCCCGTGCAGTTATTAAAATATCCCAAACATCCCAAATTCGATACCTGAGCCATATTTTGGACCTAAATTCCGGCTCTCTGCACCTATTCGCCGTTTGAAATTCCGACTTTTTATACCAAAAATATGCCAATTACTGAAAGCGGCGGTGGGTCACATTTGGCCCCCCCCCCCTGCAGTTCTCATAATATCCCAAATTCGATACCTGAGTCATATTTTGGACCAAAATTCTGGCTCTCTGCACCTATTCGCAGTTTGAAATTCTTTCTTTTTATACCCAAAATTTGCCAATTACTGAAAGCAGCGGTGGGTCACATTTTGCCCAAAACCCCCCTTGCAGTTTTCAAAATGTACCAAACATCCCAAATTCGATACCTGAGCCATATTTTGGACCCAAATTCTGGCTCTCTGCACCTATTCGCAGTTTGAAGTTCCGAATTTTATACCAAAAAAATGCCAATTACTGAAAGCGGCTGTGGGTCACATTTTGCCCAAACCCCCCTGCAGTTCTCAAAATATCCCAAACATCCAAAATTCGATACCTTAACCATATATTGGACCCAAATTCTGGCTCTCTGCACCTATTCGCAGTTTTAAATTCCGACTTTTTGTATCAAAAATATGCCAATTACTGAAAGCAGCGGTGGGTCACATTTTGACCAAACCCCCCTGCAGTTTTCAAAATACCCCAAATATCCCAAATTCGATACCTGAGCCATATTTTGGACCCAAATTCTGGCTCTCTGCACCTATTCGCAGTTTGAAATTCCGAATTTTTTTACCAAAAATCTGCCAATTGCTGAAAGGGGCGGTGGGTCACATTTTGCCCAAACCCCCATGTAGTTTTCAAAATATCCAGAACATCCCAAATTCGATACCTGAGCCATATTTTGGACCCAAATTCTGGCTCTCTGCACCTATTCGCAGTTTGAAATTCCTAATTTTTATCCCAAATATATGCCAATTACTGAAAGAGGCTGTGGGTCACATTTTGCCTAAACCCCCCTGCTGTTTTCAAAATATCCCAAACAACCCAAATTCGATACCTGAGCCATATTTTGGACCCAAATTCTGGCTTTCTGCACCTATTCGCAGTTTGAAATTCTGACTTTTTATACCAAAAATCTGCCAATTACTGAAAGCGGCGGTGGGTCACATTTTGCCCAAACTCCCCTGCAGTTTTCAAAATATTCCAAACATCCCAAATTCGATACCTGTGCCATATTTTGGACCCAAATTCTGGCTCTCAGCACCTATTCGCAGTTTGAAATTCTGACTTTTTATACCAAAAATCTGCCAATTACTGAAAGCGGCGGTGGGTCACATTTTTCCCAAACCCCCGTGCAGTTTTTAAAATATCCTAAACATCCTAAATTCGATACCTGAGCTATATTTTGGACCTAAATTCAGGCTCTCTGCAGCTATTCGCCGTTTGAAATTCCGACTTTTTATACCAAAAATATGCCAATTACTGAAAGCGGCGGTGGGTCACATTTTGCCCAAACCCCCTCCCCCCCCCCCCCCTGCAGTTCTCATAATATCCCTAATTCGATACCTGAGCCATATTTTGGACCAAAATTCTGGCTCTCTGCACCTATTCGCAGTTTGAAATTCCTACTTTTTATACCAAAAATTTGCCAATTACTGAAAGCAGCGGTGGGCCACATTTTGACCAAACCCCCCTGCAGTTTTCAAAATATCCCAAACATCCCAAATTCGATACCTGTGCCATATTTTGGACCCAAATTCTGGCTCTCGGCACCTATTCGCAGTTTGAAATTCTGACTTTTTATACCAAAAATCTGCCAATTACTGAAAGCGGCGGTGGGTCACATTTTGCCCAAACTCCCCTGCAGTTTTCGAAATATTCCAAACATTCTAAATTCGATACCTGAGCTATATTTTGGACCCAATTTCTGGCTTTCTGCACCTATTCGCAGTTTGAAATTCTGACTTTTTATACCAAAAATCTGCCAATTACTGAAAGCGGCGGTGGGTCACATTTTTCCCAAACCCCCGTGCAGTTTTTAAAATATCCTAAACATCCCAAATTCGATACCTGAGCTATATTTTGGACCTAAATTCCGGCTCTCTGCACCTATTCGCCGTTTGAAATTCCGACTTTTTATACCAAAAATATGCCAATTACTGAAAGCGGCGGTGGGTCACATTTTGCCCAAACCCCCTCCCCCCCCTGCAGTTCTCATAATATCCCTAATTCGATACCTGAGCCATATTTTGGACCAAAATTCTGGCTCTCTGCACCTATTCGCATTTTGAAATTCCTAATTTTTATACCAAAAATTTGCCAATTACTGAAAGCAGCGGTGGGTCACATTTTGGCCAAACCCCCCTGCAGTTTTCAAAATATCCCAAACATCCCAAATTCGATACCTGAGCCATATTTTGGACCCAAATTCTGGCTCTCTGCACCTATTCGCAGTTTAAATTCCGAATTTTTACACCAAAAATATGCCAATTACTGAAAGCGGCGGTTAGTCACATTTTGCCCCCCCCCCCTTGCAGTTTTCAAAATATTCCAAACATCAACAATTCGATACCTGAGCCATATTTTGGACCGAAATTCTGGCTCTCTGCACCTATTCGCAGTTTGAAATTCGGACTTTTTATACCAAAAATATGCCAATTACTGAAAGCGGCGGTGGGTCACATTTCCCCCCCCCCCCTGCAGTTCTCATAATATCCCTAATTCGATACCTGAGCCATATTTTGGACCAAAATTCTGGCTCTCTGCACCTATTCGCAGTTTGAAATTCCGACTTTTTATACAAAAAATATGCCAATTACTAAAAGCGGCGGTGGGTCTCATTTTGCCCAAACCCCCCCTGCAGTTCTCAAAATATCCTAAACATCCCAAATTCGATACCTTAGCCATATTTTGAACGCAAATTCTGGCTCTCTGCACCTATTCGCAGTTTGAAATTCGGACTTTTTATACCAAAAATTTGCCAATTAATGAAAGCAGTGCTGTGTCACATTTTGCCCAAACCCCCCTTCAGTTTTCAAAATATCCTAAACATCCCAAATTCGATACCTGAGCCATATTTTGGACCCAAATTCTGGCTCTCTGCATCTATTCGCAGTTTTAAATTCGGACTTTTTATACCAAAGATCTGCAAATTAATGAAAGCGGCGCTGGGTCATATTTTGCCCAAACCGTCCTGCAGTTTTCAAAATATCCCAAACATCCCAAATTCGATACCTGAGCAATATTTTGGACCCAAATTCTGGCTCTCTGCACCTATTCGCAGTTTGAAATTCCGACTTTTTATACCAAAAATCTGCCAATTACTGAGAGCGGCTATAGGACACATTATGCCCAAACCCCCTTGCAGTTTTAAAAATATCCCAAATTCGATACCTGAGCCATATTTTGGACCCAAATTCTGGCTCTCTGCACCTATTCGCTGTTGGAAGTTCCGACTTTTTATACCAAAAATCTGCCAATTACTGAAAGCGGCGCTGGGTCACATTTTGCCCAAACCCCCCTTCAGTTTTCAAAATATCCCAAACATCCCAAATTCGATACCTGAGCCATATTTTGGACCACAATTCTGGCTCTCTGCACCTATTTGCCGTTTTAAATTCCGACTTTTTACACCAAAAATATGCCAATTACTGAAAGCAGCGGTGGGTCACATTTTGACCAAACCCCCCTGCAGTTTTCAAAATACCTAAAACATCTCAAATTCGATGCATGAGCCATATTTTGGACCCAAATTCTGGCTCTCTGCACCTATTCGCAGTTTGAAATTCCGGATATTTATACCAAAATTCTGGCAATTACTGAAAGAGGCTGTTGGTCACATTTTGCATAAACCCCCCTGCCGTTTTCAAAATATCCCAAACAACCCAAATTCGATACCTGAGCCATATTTTGGACCCAAATTCTGGCTCTCTGCACCTATTCGCTATTTGGAATTCCGACTTTTTATACCCAAAATCTGCCAATTACTGAAAGTGGCGGTGGGTCACATTTTGCCCAAACCCCCCTGCAGTTTTCAAAATATTCCAAACATCCCAAATTCGATACCTGAGCCATATTTTGGACCCAAATTCCGGCTCTCTGCACCTATTCGCCGTTTGAAATTCCGAATTTTTATACAAAAAATCTGCCAATTACTGAGAGCGGCTATGGGACACATTTTGCCCAAACCCCCTTGCAGTTTTCAAAATATCCCAAATTCGATACCTGAACCATGTTTTGGACCCAAATTCTGGCTCTCTGCATCTATTCGCAGTTTGAAATTCCTACTTTTTATACTAAAAATTTTCCAATTACTGAAAGCGGCGGTGGGTCACATTTTGCCCAAACCCCCCTGCAGTTTTCAAAATATCCCAAACATCCTAAATTCGATACCCGAGTCATATTTTGGACCCAAATTCTGGCTCTCTGCACCTATTCGCTGAATGAAATTCCGAATTTTTATACCAAAAATATGATAATTACTGAAAGCGGCGGTGGGTCACATTATGCCCAAACCCCCCCCCCCTGCAGTTTTCAAAATGTCCCAAACATCCCAAATTCGATACCTGAGCCATATTTTGCACCCAAATTCTGGCTCTTTGCACCTTTTCGCAGTTTGAAATTCCGACTTTTTATACCAAAAATATGCCAATTACTGAAAGCGGCAGTGGGTCACATTTTGCCCAAACCCCACTGCAGTTCTCAAAATATCCCAAAGATCCCAAATTCGATACCTTAGCCATATTTTGGACCCATATTCTGGCTCTCTGCACCTATTCGCAGTTTGAAATTCCGAATTTTTATACCAAAAATATGCCAATTACTGAGAGCGGAGGTGGGTCACATTTTGTCCAACCCCCCCCCCCCTAATTTTCAAAATACCCCAAACATCCCAAATTCGATACCTGAGCCATATTTTGCACCCAAATTTGCCAATTAATGAATGCGGCGCTCGGTCACATTTTGCCCAAACCCCCTTGCAATTTTCAAAATATTCCAAACTTCCAAATTCGATACCAGAGCTATATTTTGGACCCAAATTCTGGCTCTCTGCACCTATTCGCAGTTTAAAATTCTGACTTTTTATAACAAAAATCTGCCAATTACTGAGAGCGGCGGTGGGTCACATTTTTCCCAAACCCCCCTGCAGTTTTCAAAATATCCAAAACATCCAAAATTCGATACCTGAGCCATATTTTGGACCCAAATTCTGGCTCTCTTCACCTATTTGCAGTTTGAAATTCGGAATTTTATACCAAAAATTTGCCAATTAATGAAAGCGGCACTGGGTCACATTTTGCCCAAACCATCCTGCAGTTTTCAAAATATTCCAAACATCCCAAATTCGATACCTGAGCCATAGTTTGGACCCACATTCTGGCTCTCTGCACCTATTCGCAGTTTGAAAATCCTACTTTTTATACAAAAAATCTGCCAATTACTGAAAGCGGCGGTGGGTCACATTTTTCCCAAACCCCCCTGCAGTTTTCAAAATATCCCAAACATCCAAAATGCGATATCTGAGCCATATTTTGGACCCAAATTCCGGCTCTCTGCACCTATTCGCCGTTTGAAATTCCGACTTTTTATACAAAAAATCTGCCAATTACTGAAAGGGGCTATGGAACACATTTTGCCCAAACCCCCTTGCAGTTTTCAAAATATCCCAAATTCGATACCTGAACCATATTTTGGACCCAAATTCTGGCTCTCTGCATCTATTCGCAGTTTGAAATTCCTACTTCTTATACAAAAATTTTTCCAATTACTGAAAGCGGCGGTGGGTCACATTTTGCCCAAACCCCCCTGCAGTTTTCAAAATATCCCAAACATCCTAAATTCGATACCCGAGTCATATTTTGGACCCAAATTCTGGCTCTCTGCACCTATTCGCTGTTTGAAATTCCGAATTTTTATACCAAAAATATGCCAATTACTGAAAGTGGCGGTGGGTCACATTTTGCCCAAACCCCCCCTGCAGTTTTCAAAATATCCCAAACATCTCAAATTCGATACCTGAGCCATATTTTGGACCCAAATTCTGGCTCTCTGCACCTATTCGCAGTTTGAAATTACGACTTTTTATACCAAAAATATGCCAATTACTGAGAGCGGCGGTGGGTCACATTTTGCCCAAACCCCCCTTCAGTTTTCAAAATATCCCAAACATCCCAAATTCGATACCTGAGCCATATTATGCACCCAAATTCTGGCTCTCTGCACCTATTCGCAGTTTGAAAATCGGACTTTTTATACCAAAAATATGCCAATTAATGAAAGCGGCGCTGGGTCACATTTTGCCCAAACCCCCCTGCAGTTTTCAAAATATCCCAAACATCCCAAATTCGATACCTGAGCCATATTTTGGACCCAAATTCTGGCTCTCTGCACCTATTTGCAGATTGAAATTCCGACTTTTTATACAAAAAATCTGACAATTACTGAAAGCGGCGGTGGGTCACATTTTGCCCAAACCCCCCATCAGTTTTCAAAATATCCCAACTATCCCAAATTCGATACCTGAGCCATATTTTGGACCAAAATTCTGGCTCTCTGCACCTATTCGCCGTTTGAAATTCCGATTTTTTATATAAAAAGTCTGCCAATTACTGAGAGCAGCTATGGGACACATTTTGCCCAAACCCCTTTGCAGTTTTCAAAATATCCCAAATTCGATACCTGAGCCATATTTTGGACCCAAATTCTGGCTCTCTGCACCTATTCGCAGTTTGAAATTCGGACTTTTTATACCAAAAACTTGCCAATTAATGAAAGCAGTGCTTGGTCACATTTTGCCCAAAGCCCCCTGCAGTTTTCAAAATATCCCAAACATCCCAAATTCGATACCTGAGCCATATTTTGGATCCAAATTCTGGCTCTCTGCACCTATTCGCAGTTTGATATTCCGAATTTTTATTCCAAAAATCTGCCAATTACTGAAAGCAGCGGTGGGTCACATTTTTCCCAAACCCCCCTGCAGTTTTCAAAATATCCCAAACATCCCAAATTCGATACCTGAGCCATATTTTGGACCCTAATTCCGGCTCTCTGCACCTATTCGCTGTTTGAAATTCTGACTTTTTATACAAAAAATCTGCCAATTACTGAGAGCGGCTATGGGACACATTTTGCCCAATCCCCCAAGCAGTTTTCAAAATATCCCAAACATCCCAAATTCGATACCTGAGCCATATTTTGGACCCAAATTCTGGCTCTCTGCACCTATTCGCAGTTTGAAATTCCGAATTTTTTATACCAAAAATCTGCCAATTACTGAGAGCGGCGTTGGGTCACATTTTGCCCAAACCCCCCTTCAGTTTTCAAAATATCCCAAACACCCCAAATTCGATACCTGAGCCATATTTTGGACCCAAATTCTGGCTCTCTGCACCTATTCGCAGTTTGAAATTCCAACTTTTCATACTAAAAATTTTCCAATTACTGAAAGCGGCGGTTGGTCACATTTTGCCCAAACCCCACTGCAGTTTTCAAAATATCCCAAACATCCCAAATTCTATACCTGAGCCATATTTTGGACCCAAATACTGGTTCTTTGCACCTATTTGCAGATTGAAATTCCGACTTTTTATACCAAAAATCTGCCAATTACTGAAAGCGGCGGTGGGTCACATTTTGCCCAAACCCCCTTGCAGTTCTCAAAACATCCCAAACATCCCAAATTCGATACCTTAGCCATATTTTGGACCCAAATTCTGGCTCTCTGCACCTATTCGCAGTTTGAAATTCCGACTTTTTATACCAAAAATCTGCCAATTACTGTGAGCGGCGTTGGGTCACATTTTGCCCAAACCCCCCTTCAGTTTTCAAAATATCCCAAACACCCCAAATTCGATACCTGAGCCATATTTTGGACCCAAATTCTGGCCCTCTGCACGTATTCGTTGTTTGAAATTCGGAATTTTTATACCAAAAATTTGCCAATTAATGAAAGCGGCGCTGGGTAACATTTTGCCCAAACCCCCCTGCAGTTTTCAAAATATCCCAAACATCCCAAATTCGATACCTGAGCCATATTTTGGACCACAATTCTCGCTCTCTGCACCTATTCGCAGTTTGAAATTCGGACTTTTTATACCAAAAATTTGCCAATTAATGAAAGCGGCACTGGGTCACATTTTGCCCAAACCCCCCTGCAGTTTTCAAAATATTCCAAACATCCCAAATTCGATACCTGAGCTATATTTTGGACCCAAATTCTGGCTCTCTGCACTTATTCGCAGTTAAAAATTCTGACTTTTTATACCAAAAATCTGCCAATTACTGAAAGTGGCGGTGGGTCACATTTTTCCCAAACCCCCCTGCAGTTTTCAAAATATCCCAAACATCCCAAATTCGATACCTGAGCCATATTTTGGACCCTAATTCCGGCTCTCTGCGCCTATTCGCCGTTGGAAATTCCTACTTTTTACACAAAAAATCAGCCAATTACTGTGAGCGGCTATGGGACACATTTTGCCCAATCCCCCAAGCAGTTTTCAAAATATCCCAAACATCCCAAATTCGATACCTGAGCCATATTTTGGACCCAAATTCTGGCTCTCTGCACCTATTCGCAGTTTGAAATTCCGAATTTTTATACCAAAAATATGCCAATTACTGAAAGCGGCGGTGGGTCACATTTTGCCCAAACCCCCCTGCAGTTCTCAAAATATCCCAAACATCTATAATTCGATACCTTAGCCATATTTTGGACCCAAATTCTGGCTCTCTGCACCTATTCGCAGTTTGAAATTCCGACTTTTTATACCAAAAATCTGCCAATTACTGAGAGCAGCGTTGGGTCACATTTTGCCCAAACCCCCCTTCAGTTTTCAAAATATCCCAAACACCCCAAATTCGATACCTGAGCCATATTTTGGACCCAAATTCTGGCTCTCTGCACCTATTCACAGTTTGAAATTCCAACTTTTTATACTAAAAATTTTCCAATTACTGAAAGCGGCGGTTGGTCACATTTTGCCCAAACCCCCCTGCAGTTTTCAAAATATCCCAAACATCCCAAATTCGATACCTGAGCCATATTTTGGACCCAAATTCTGGCTCTCTGCACCTATTCGCTGTTTGAAATTCCGATTTTTTATACCAAAAATATGCCAATTACTGAAAGCGGCGGTGGGTCACATTTTGCCCAAACCCCCCCTGCAGTTTTCAAAATATCCCAAACATCTCAAATTCGATACCTGAGCCATTCTTTGGACCCAAATTCTGGCTCTCTGCACCTATTCGCAGTTTGAAATTACGACTTTTTATACCAAAAATATGCCAATTACTGAAAGCGGCGGTGGGTCACATTTTGCCCAAACCCCCTTGCAGTTCTCAAAATATCCCAAACATCCCAAATTCGATACCTTAGCCATATTTTGGACCCAAATTCTGGCTATCTGCACCTATTCGCAGATTGAAATTCCGACTTTTTATACCAAAAATCTGCCAATTACTGTGTGCGGCGTTGGGTCACATTTTGCCCAAACCCCCCTTCAGTTTTCAAAATATCCCAAACACCCCAAATTCGATACCTGAGCCATATTTTGGAGCCAAATTCTGGCCCTCTGCACGTATTCGTAGTTTGAAATTCGGAATTTTTATACCAAAAATTTGCCAATTAATGAAAGCGGCGCTGGGTAACATTTTGCCCAAACCCCCCTGCAGTTTTCAAAACATCCCAAACATCCCAAATTCGATACCTGAGCCATATTTTGGACCACAATTCTCGCTCTCTGCACCTATTCGCAGTTTGAAATTCGGACTTTTTATACCAAAAATTTGCCAATTAATGAAAGCGGCACTGGGTCACATTTTGCCCAAACCCCCCTGCAGTTTTCAAAATATTCCAAACATCCCAAATTCGATACCTGAGCTATATTTTGGACCCAAATTCTGGCTTTCTGCACTTATTCGCAGTTAAAAATTCTGACTTTTTATACCAAAAATCTGCCAATTCCTGAAAGTGGCGGTGGGTCACATTTTTCCCAAACCCCCCTGCAGTTTTCGAAATATCCCAAACATCCCAAATTCGATACCTGAGCCATATTTTGAACCCTAATTCCGGCTCTCTGCACCTGTTCGCCGTTGGAAATTCCGACTTTTTACACAAAAAATCTGCCAATTACTGAGAGCGTCTATTGGACACATTTTGCCCAATCCCTCTTGCAGTTTTCAAAATATCCCAAACATCCCAAATTCGATACCTGTGACATATTTAGGACCCAAAATCTGGCTTTCTGCATCTATTCGCAGTTTGAAATTCGAACCTTTTATTCCAACAATTTGCCACTTAATGAAAGCGGCGCTGGGTCACATTTTGCCCAAACCCCCCTGCAGTTTTCAAAATATCCCAAACATCTCAAATTCGATACCTGAGCCATATTTTGGACCCAAATTCCGGCTCTCTGCACCTATTCGCCGTTTGAAATTCCGAATTTTTATACCAAAAACTTGCCAATTAATGAAAGCAGTGCTTGGTCACATTTTGCCCAAAGCCCCCTGCAGTTTTCAAAATATCCCAAACATCCCAAATTCGATACCTGAGCCATATTTTGGATCCAAATTCTGGCTCTCTGCACCTATTCGCAGTTTGAAATTCCGAATTTTTATTCCAAAAATCTGCCAATTACTGAAAGCAGCGGTGGGTCACATTTTTCCCAAACCCCCCTGCAGTTTTCAAAATATCCCAAACATCCCAAATTCGATACCTGAGCCATATTTTGGACCCTAATTCCGGCTCTCTGCACCTATTCGCTGTTTGAAATTCTGACTTTTTATACAAAAAATCTGCCAATTACTGAGAGCGGCTATGGGACACATTTTGCCCAATCCCCCAAGCAGTTTTCAAAATATCCCAAACATCCCAAATTCGATACCTGAGCCATATTTTGGACCCAAATTCTGGCTCTCTGCACCTATTCGCAGTTTGAAATTCCGAATTTTTTATACCAAAAATCTGCCAATTACTGAGAGCGGCGTTGGGTCACATTTTGCCCAAACCCCCCTTCAGTTTTCAAAATATCCCAAACACCCCAAATTCGATACCTGAGCCATATTTTGGACCCAAATTCTGGCTCTCTGCACCTATTCGCAGTTTGAAATTCCAACTTTTCATACTAAAAATTTTCCAATTACTGAAAGCGGCGGTTGGTCACATTTTGCCCAAACCCCACTGCAGTTTTCAAAATATCCCAAACATCCCAAATTCTATACCTGAGCCATATTTTGGACCCAAATACTGGTTCTTTGCACCTATTTGCAGATTGAAATTCCGACTTTTTATACCAAAAATCTGCCAATTACTGAAAGCGGCGGTGGGTCACATTTTGCCCAAACCCCCTTGCAGTTCTCAAAACATCCCAAACATCCCAAATTCGATACCTTAGCCATATTTTGGACCCAAATTCTGGCTCTCTGCACCTATTCGCAGTTTGAAATTCCGACTTTTTATACCAAAAATCTGCCAATTACTGTGAGCGGCGTTGGGTCACATTTTGCCCAAACCCCCCTTCAGTTTTCAAAATATCCCAAACACCCCAAATTCGATACCTGAGCCATATTTTGGACCCAAATTCTGGCCCTCTGCTCGTATTCGTAGTTTGAAATTCGGAATTTTTATACCAAAAATTTGCCAATTAATGAAAGCGGCGCTGGGTAACATTTTGCCCAAACCCCCCTGCAGTTTTCAAAATATTCCAAACATCCCAAATTCGATACCTGAGCTATATTTTGGACCCAAATTCTGGCTCTCTGCACTTATTCGCAGTTAAAAATTCTGACTTTTTATACCAAAAATCTGCCAATTACTGAAACTGGCGGTGGGTCACATTTTTCCCAAACCCCCCTGCAGTTTTCAAAATATCCCAAACATCCCAAATTCGATACCTGAGCCATATTTTGGACCCTAATTCCGGCTCTCTGCACCTATTCGCCGTTGGAAATTCCTACTTTTTACACAAAAAATCAGCCAATTACTGTGAGCGGCTATGGGACACATTTTGCCCAATCCCCCAAGCAGTTTTCAAAATATCCCAAACATCCCAAATTCGATACCTGAGCCATATTTTGGACCCAAATTCTGGCTCTCTGCACCTATTCGCAGTTTGAAATTCCGAATTTTTATACCAAAAATATGCCAATTACTGAAAGCGGCGGTGGGTCACATTTTGCCCAAACCCCCCTGCAGTTCTCAAAATATCCCAAACATCTATAATTCGATACCTTAGCCATATTTTGGACCCAAATTCTGGCTCTCTGCACCTATTCGCAGTTTGAAATTCCGACTTTTTATGCCAAAAATCTGCCAATTACTGAGAGCAGCGTTGGGTCACATTTTGCCCAAACCCCCCTTCAGTTTTCAAAATATCCCAAACACCCCAAATTCGATACCTGAGCCATATTTTGGACCCAAATTCTGGCTCTCTGCACCTATTCACAGTTTGAAATTCCAACTTTTTATACTAAAAATCTTCCAATTACTGAAAGCGGCGGTTGGTCACATTTTGCCCAAACCCCCCTGCAGTTTTCAAAATATCCCAAACATCCCAAATTCGATACCTGAGCCATATTTTGGACCCAAATTCTGGCTCTCTGCACCTATTCGCTGTTTGAAATTCCGATTTTTTATACCAAAAATATGCCAATTACTGAAAGCGGCGGTGGGTCACATTTTGCCCAAACCCCCTTGCAGTTCTCAAAATATCCCAAACATCCCAAATTCGATACCTTAGCCATATTTTGGACCCAAATTCTGGCTATCTGCACCTATTCGCAGATTGAAATTCCGACTTTTTATACCAAAAATCTGCCAATTACTGTGTGCGGCGTTGGGTCACATTTTGCCCAAACCCCCCTTCAGTTTTCAAAATATCCCAAACACCCCAAATTCGATACCTGAGCCATATTTTGGAGCCAAATTCTGGCCCTCTGCACGTATTCGTAGTTTGAAATTCGGAATTTTTATACCAAAAATTTGCCAATTAATGAAAGCGGCGCTGGGTAACATTTTGCCCAAACCCCCCTGCAGTTTTCAAAACATCCCAAACATCCCAAATTCGATACCTGAGCCATATTTTGGACCACAATTCTCGCTCTCTGCACCTATTCGCAGTTTGAAATTCGGACTTTTTATACCAAAAATTTGCCAATTAATGAAAGCGGCACTGGGTCACATTTTGCCCAAACCCCCCTGCAGTTTTCAAAATATTCCAAACATCCCAAATTCGATACCTGAGCTATATTTTGGACCCAAATTCTGGCTTTCTGCACTTATTCGCAGTTAAAAATTCTGACTTTTTATACCAAAAATCTGCCAATTCCTGAAAGTGGCGGTGGGTCACATTTTTCCCAAACCCCCCTGCAGTTTTCGAAATATCCCAAACATCCCAAATTCGATACCTGAGCCATATTTTGAACCCTAATTCCGGCTCTCTGCACCTGTTCGCCGTTGGAAATTCCGACTTTTTACACAAAAAATCTGCCAATTACTGAGAGCGTCTATTGGACACATTTTGCCCAATCCCTCTTGCAGTTTTCAAAATATCCCAAACATCCCAAATTCGATACCTGTGACATATTTAGGACCCAAAATCTGGCTTTCTGCATCTATTCGCAGTTTGAAATTCGAACCTTTTATTCCAACAATTTGCCAATTAATGAAAGCGGCGCTGGGTCACATTTTGCCCAAACCCCCCTGCAGTTTTCAAAATATCCCAAACATCTCAAATTCGATACCTGAGCCATATTTTGGACCCAAATTCCGGCTCTCTGCACCTATTCGCCGTTTGAAATTCCGAATTTTTATACAAAAAATCTGCCAATTACTGAGAGCGGCTATGGGAAACATTTTGCCCAAACCCCCTTGCAAATTTCAACACATCCCAAATTCGATACCTGAGCCATATTTTGGACCCAAATTCTGGCTCTCTGCACCTATTCGCAGTTTAAAATTCCTACTTTTTTATACAAAAAATCGGCCAATTACTGAAAGCAGCGGTGGGTCACATTTTTCCCAAACCCCCCTGCAGTTTTCAAAATATCCCAAACATCCCAAATTCGATACCTGAGCCATATTTTGGACCCAAATTCCGGCTCTCTGCACCTATTCGTCGTATGAATTTCCGACTTTTTATACAAAAAATCTGCCAATTACTGAGAGCGGCTATGGGAATCATTTTGCCCAAACCCCCTTGCAGTTTTCAAAATATCCCAAATTCGATACCTGAGCCATATTTTGGACCCAAATTCTGGCTCTCTGCACCTATTCGCAGTTTGAAATTCGGAATTTTTATACCAAAAACTTGCCAATTAATGAAAGCGGCGCTTGGTCACATTTTGCCCAAACCCCCCTGCAGTTTTCAAAATATCCCAAACATCCCAAATTCGATACCTGAGCCATATTTTGGACCCAAATTCTGGCTCTCTGCACCTATTTGCAGATTGAAATTCCGACTTTTTATACAAAAAATCTGACAATTACTGAAAGCGGCGGTGGGTCACATTTTGCCCAAACCCCCCATCAGTTTTCAAAATATCCCAACTATCCCAAATTCGATACCTGAGCCATATTTTGGACCAAAATTCTGGCTCTCTGCACCTATTCGCCGTTTGAAATTCCGATTTTTTATATAAAAAGTCTGCCAATTACTGAGAGCAGCTATGGGACACATTTTGCCCAAACCCCTTTGCAGTTTTCAAAATATCCCAAATTCGATACCTGAGCCATATTTTGGACCCAAATTCTGGCTCTCTGCACCTATTCGCAGTTTGAAATTCGGACTTTTTATACCAAAAACTTGCCAATTAATGAAAGCAGTGCTTGGTCACATTTTGCCCAAAGCCCCCTGCAGTTTTCAAAATATCCCAAACATCCCAAATTCGATACCTGAGCCATATTTTGGATCCAAATTCTGGCTCTCTGCACCTATTCGCAGTTTGAAATTCCGAATTTTTATTCCAAAAATCTGCCAATTACTGAAAGCAGCGGTGGGTCACATTTTTCCCAAACCCCCCTGCAGTTTTCAAAATATCCCAAACATCCCAAATTCGATACCTGAGCCATATTTTGGACCCTAATTCCGGCTCTCTGCACCTATTCGCTGTTTGAAATTCTGACTTTTTATACAAAAAATCTGCCAATTACTGAGAGCGGCTATGGGACACATTTTGCCCAATCCCCCAAGCAGTTTTCAAAATATCCCAAACATCCCAAATTCGATACCTGAGCCATATTTTGGACCCAAATTCTGGCTCTCTGCACCTATTCGCAGTTTGAAATTCCGAATTTTTTATACCAAAAATCTGCCAATTACTGAGAGCGGCGTTGGGTCACATTTTGCCCAAACCCCCCTTCAGTTTTCAAAATATCCCAAACACCCCAAATTCGATACCTGAGCCATATTTTGGACCCAAATTCTGGCTCTCTGCACCTATTCGCAGTTTGAAATTCCAACTTTTCATACTAAAAATTTTCCAATTACTGAAAGCGGCGGTTGGTCACATTTTGCCCAAACCCCACTGCAGTTTTCAAAATATCCCAAACATCCCAAATTCTATACCTGAGCCATATTTTGGATCCAAATACTGGTTCTTTGCACCTATTTGCAGATTGAAATTCCGACTTTTTATACCAAAAATCTGCCAATTACTGAAAGCGGCGGTGGGTCACATTTTGCCCAAACCCCCTTGCAGTTCTCAAAACATCCCAAACATCCCAAATTCGATACCTTAGCCATATTTTGGACCCAAATTCTGGCTCTCTGCACCTATTCGCAGTTTGAAATTCCGACTTTTTATACCAAAAATCTGCCAATTACTGTGAGCGGCGTTGGGTCACATTTTGCCCAAACCCCCCTTCAGTTTTCAAAATATCCCAAACACCCCAAATTCGATACCTGAGCCATATTTTGGACCCAAATTCTGGCCCTCTGCACGTATTCGTAGTTTGAAATTCGGAATTTTTATACCAAAAATTTGCCAATTAATGAAAGCGGCGCTGGGTAACATTTTGCCCAAACCCCCCTGCAGTTTTCAAAATATCCCAAACATCCCAAATTCGATACCTGAGCCATATTTTGGACCACAATTCTCGCTCTCTGCACCTATTCGCAGTTTGAAATTCGGACTTTTTATACCAAAAATTTGCCAATTAATGAAAGCGGCACTGGGTCACATTTTGCCCAAACCCCCCTGCAGTTTTCAAAATATTCCAAACATCCCAAATTCGATACCTGAGCTATATTTTGGACCCAAATTCTGGCTCTCTGCACTTATTCGCAGTTAAAAATTCTGACTTTTTATACCAAAAATCTGCCAATTACTGAAACTGGCGGTGGGTCACATTTTTCCCAAACCCCCCTGCAGTTTTCAAAATATCCCAAACATCCCAAATTCGATACCTGAGCCATATTTTGGACCCTAATTCCGGCTCTCTGCACCTATTCGCCGTTGGAAATTCCTACTTTTTACACAAAAAATCAGCCAATTACTGTGAGCGGCTATGGGACACATTTTGCCCAATCCCCCAAGCAGTTTTCAAAATATCCCAAACATCCCAAATTCGATACCTGAGCCATATTTTGGACCCAAATTCTGGCTCTCTGCACCTATTCGCAGTTTGAAATTCCGAATTTTTATACCAAAAATATGCCAATTACTGAAAGCGGCGGTGGGTCACATTTTGCCCAAACCCCCCTGCAGTTCTCAAAATATCCCAAACATCTATAATTCGATACCTTAGCCATATTTTGGACCCAAATTCTGGCTCTCTGCACCTATTCGCAGTTTGAAATTCCGACTTTTTATACCAAAAATCTGCCAATTACTGAGAGCAGCGTTGGGTCACATTTTGCCCAAACCCCCCTTCAGTTTTCAAAATATCCCAAACACCCCAAATTCGATACCTGAGCCATATTTTGGACCCAAATTCTGGCTCTCTGCACCTATTCACAGTTTGAAATTCCAACTTTTTATACTAAAAATCTTCCAATTACTGAAAGCGGCGGTTGGTCACATTTTGCCCAAACCCCCCTGCAGTTTTCAAAATATCCCAAACATCCCAAATTCGATACCTGAGCCATATTTTGGACCCAAATTCTGGCTCTCTGCACCTATTCGCTGTTTGAAATTCCGATTTTTTATACCAAAAATATGCCAATTACTGAAAGCGGCGGTGGGTCACATTTTGCCCAAACCCCCCCTGCAGTTTTCAAAATATCCCAAACATCTCAAATTCGATACCTGAGCCATTCTTTGGACCCAAATTCTGGCTCTCTGCACCTATTCGCAGTTTGAAATTACGACTTTTTATACCAAAAATATGCCAATTACTGAAAGCGGCGGTGGGTCACATTTTGCCCAAACCCCCTTGCAGTTCTCAAAATATCCCAAACATCCCAAATTCGATACCTTAGCCATATTTTGGACCCAAATTCTGGCTATCTGCACCTATTCGCAGATTGAAATTTCGACTTTTTATACCAAAAATCTGCCAATTACTGTGTGCGGCGTTGGGTCACATTTTGCCCAAACCCCCCTTCAGTTTTCAAAATATCCCAAACACCCCAAATTCGATACCTGAGCCATATTATGGAGCCAAATTCTGGCCCTCTGCACGTATTCGTAGTTTGAAATTCGGAATTTTTATACCAAAAATTTGCCAATTAATGAAAGCGGCGCTGGGTAACATTTTGCCCAAACCCCCCTGCAGTTTTCAAAACATCCCCAAACATAACAAATTCGATACCTGAGCCATATTTTGGACCACAATTCTCGCTCTCTGCACCTATTCGCAGTTTGAAATTCGGACTTTTTATACCAAAAATTTGCCAATTAATGAAAGCGGCACTGGGTCACATTTTGCCCAAACCCCCCTGCAGTTTTCAAAATATTCCAAACATCCCAAATTCGATACCTGAGCTATATTTTGGACCCAAATTCTGGCTTTCTGCACTTATTCGCAGTTAAAAATTCTGACTTTTTATACCAAAAATCTGCCAATTCCTGAAAGTGGCGGTGGGTCACATTTTTCCCAAACCCCCCTGCAGTTTTCGAAATATCCCAAACATCCCAAATTCGATACCTGAGCCATATTTTGAACCCTAATTCCGGCTCTCTGCACCTGTTCGCCGTTGGAAATTCCGACTTTTTACACAAAAAATCTGCCAATTACTGAGAGCGTCTATTGGACACATTTTGCCCAATCCCTCTTGCAGTTTTCAAAATATCCCAAACATCCCAAATTCGATACCTGTGACATATTTAGGACCCAAAATCTGGCTTTCTGCATCTATTCGCAGTTTGAAATTCGAACCTTTTATTCCAACAATTTGCCAATTAATGAAAGCGGCGCTGGGTCACATTTTGCCCAAACCCCCCTGCAGTTTTCAAAATATCCCAAACATCTCAAATTCGATACCTGAGCCATATTTTGGACCCAAATTCCGGCTCTCTGCACCTATTCGCCGTTTGAATTTCCGAATTTTTATACAAAAAATCTGCCAATTACTGAGAGCGGCTATGGGAAACATTTTGCCCAAACCCCCTTGCAAATTTCAACACATCCCAAATTCGATACCTGAGCCATATTTTGGACCCAAATTCTGGCTCTCTGCACCTATTCGCAGTTTAAAATTCCTACTTTTTTATACAAAAAATCGGCCAATTACTGAAAGCAGCGGTGGGTCACATTTTTCCCAAACCCCCCTGCAGTTTTCAAAATATCCCAAACATCCCAAATTCGATACCTGAGCCATATTTTGGACCCAAATTCCGGCTCTCTGCACCTATTCGTCGTATGAATTTCCGACTTTTTATACAAAAAATCTGCCAATTACTGAGAGCGGCTATGGGAATCATTTTGCCCAAACCCCCTTGCAGTTTTCAAAATATCCCAAGTTCGATACCTGAGCCATATTTTGGACCCAAATTCTGGCTCTCTGCACCTATTCGCAGTTTGAAATTCGGAATTTTTATACCAAAAACTTGCCAATTAATGAAAGCGGCGCTTGGTCACATTTTGCCCAAACCCCCTTGCAGTTTTCAAAATATCCTAAACAACCCAAATTCGATACCTGAGCCATATTTTGGATCCAAATTCTGGCTCTCTGCACCTACTTGCAGTTTGAAATTCCGACTTTTTATACCAAAAATCTGCCAATTACTGAAAGCGGCGGTGGGTCACATTTTTCCCAAACCCCCCTGCAGTTTTCAAAATATCTCAAACATCCCAAATTCGATACCTGAGCCATATTTTGGATCCAAATTCTGGCTCTCTGCACCTATTCGCCGTTTGAAATTCCGAATTTTTATACAAAAAATCTGCCAATTACTGAGAGCGGCTATGGGACACATTTTGCCCAAACCCCCTTGCAGTTTTCAAAATATCCCAAATTCGATACCTGAGCCATATTTTGGACCCAAATTCTGGCTCTTTGCACCTATTCGCAGTTTGAAATTCCTACTTTTTATACCAAAAATTTGCCAATTACAGAAAGCGGCGGTGGGTCACCTTTTGCCCAAACCCCCCAGCAGTTTTCAAAATATCCCAAACATCCCAAATTTGATACCTGAGCCATATTTTGGACCCAAATTCTGGCTCTCTGCACCTATTCGCTGTTTGAAATTCCGAATTTTTATACCAAAAATATGCCAATTACTGAAAGCGGCTGTGGGTCACATTTTGCCCAAACCCCCCTGCAGTTTTCAAAATATCCCAAACAACTCAAATTCGATACCTGAGCCATATTTTGGACCCAAATTCTGGCTCTCTGCACCTATTCGCAGTTTGAAATTACGACTTTTTATACCAAAAATATGCCAATTACTGAGAGCGGCGGTGGGTCACATTTTGCCCAAACCCCCCCTTCAGTTTTCAAAATATCCCAAACATCCCAAATTCGATACCTGAGCCATATTATGCACCCAAATTCTGGCTCTCTGCACCTATTCGCAGTTTGAAAATCGGACTTTTTATACCAAAAATCTGCCAATTACTGAGAGCGGCTATGGGACACATTTTGCCCAAACCCCCTTGCAGTTTTCAAAATATCCCAAATTCGATACATGAGCCATATTTTGGACCCAAATTCTGGCTCTCTGCACCTATTCGCAGTTTGAAATTCGAACTTTTTATACCAAAAACTTGCCAATTAATGAAAGCGGCGCTTGGTCACATTTTGCCCAAAGCCCCCTGCAGTTTTCAAAATATCCCAAACATCCCAAATTCGATACCTGAGCCATATATTGGATCCAAATTCTGGCTCTCTGCACCTATTCGCAGTTTGAAATTCCGACTTTTTATACCAAAAATCGGCCAATTACTGAGAGCGGCTATGGGACACATTTTGCCCAATCCCCCAAGCAGTTTTCAAAATATCCCGAGCATCCCAAATTCGATACCTGAGCCATATTTTGGACCCAAATTCTGGCCCTCTGCACGTATTCGTAGTTTGAAATTCGGAATTTTTATACCAAAAATTTGCCAATTAATGAAAGCGGCGCTGGGTAACATTTTGCCCAAACCCCCCTGCAGTTTTCAAAATATCCCAAACATCCCAAATTCGATACCTGAGCCATATTTTGGACCACAATTCTCGCTCTCTGCACCTATTCGCAGTTTGAAATTCGGACTTTTTATACCAAAAATTTGCCAATTAATGAAAGCGGCACTGGGTCACATTTTGCCCAAACCCCCCCTGCAGTTTTCAAAATATTCCAAACATCCCAAATTCGATACCTGAGCTACATTTTGGACCCAAATTCTGGCTCTCTGCACCTATTCGCAGTTAAAAATTCTGACTTTTTATACCAAAAATCTGCCAATTACTGAAAGTGGCGGTGGGTCACATTTTTCCCAAACCCCCCTGCAGTTTTCAAAATATCCCAAACATCCCAAATTCGATACCTGAGCCATATTTTGGACCCTAATTTCGGCTCTCTGCACCTATTCGCCGTTAGAAATTCCGACTTTTTACACACAAAATCTGCCAATTACTGAGAGCGTCTATTGGACACATTTTGCCCAATCCCTCTTGCAGTTTTCAAAATATCCTAAACATCCAGAATTCGATACCTGAGCCATATTTTGGACCCAAAATCTGGCTTTCTGCATCTATTCGCAGTTTGAAATTCGAACTTTTTATTCCAACCATTTGCCAATTAATGAAAGCGGCGCTGGGTCACATTTTGCCCAAACCCCCCTGCAGTTTTCAAAATATCCCAAACATCTCAAATTCGATACCTTAGCCATATTTTGGACCCAAATTCTGGCTCTCTGCACCTATTCGCAGTTTGAAATTCCGACTTTTTATACCAAAAATCTGCCAATTACTGAGAGCGGCGTTGGGTCACATTTTGCCCAAACCCCCCTTCAGTTTTCAAAATATCCCAAACACCCCAAATTCGATACCTGAGCCATATTTTGGACCCAAATTCTGGCTCTCTGCACCTATTCGCTGTTTGAAATTCCGATTTTTTATACCGAAAATATGCCAATTACTGAAAGCGGCGGTGGGTCACATTTTGCCCAAACCCCCCCTGCAGTTTTCAAAATATCCCAAGCATCTCAAATTCGATACCTGAGCCATACTTTGGACCCAAATTCTGGCTCTCTGCACCTATTCGCAGTTTGAAATTACGACTTTTTATACCAAAAATATGCCAATTACTGAAAGCGGCGGTGGGTCACATTTTGCCTAAACCCCCTTGCAGTTCTCAAAACATCCCAAACATCCCAAATTCGATACCTTAGCCATATTTTGGACCCAAATTCTGGCTCTCTGCACCTATTCGCAGTTTGAAATTCCGACTTTTTATACCAAAAATCTGCCAATTACTGTGAGCGGCGTTGGGTCACATTTTGCCCAAACCCCCCTTCAGTTTTCAAAATATCCCAAACACCCCAAATTCGATACCTGAGCCATATTATGGAGCCAAATTCTGGCCCTCTGCACGTATTCGTAGTTTGAAATTCGGAATTTTTATACCAAAAATTTGCCAATTAATGAAAGCGGCGCTGGGTAACATTTTGCCCAAACCCCCCTGCAGTTTTCAAAATATTCCAAACATCCCAAATTCGATACCTGAGCTATATTTTGGACCCAAATTCTGGCTTTCTGCACTTATTCGCAGTTAAAAATTCTGACTTTTTATACCAAAAATCTGCCAATTCCTGAAAGTGGCGGTGGGTCACATTTTTCCCAAACCCCCTGCAGTTTTCGAAATATCCCAAACATCCCAAATTCGATACCTGAGCCATATTTTGAACCCTAATTCCGGCTCTCTGCACCTGTTCGCCGTTGGAAATTCCGACTTTTTACACAAAAAATCTGCCAATTACTGAGAGCGTCTATTGGACACATTTTGCCCAATCCCTCTTGCAGTTTTCAAAATATCCCAAACATCCCAAATTCGATACCTGTGACATATTTAGGACCCAAAATCTGGCTTTCTGCATCTATTCGCAGTTTGAAATTCGAACCTTTTATTCCAACAATTTGCCAATTAATGAAAGCGGCGCTGGGTCACATTTTGCCCAAACCCCCCTGCAGTTTTCAAAATATCCCAAACATCTCAAATTCGATACCTGAGCCATAATTTGGACCCAAATTCCGGCTCTCTGCACCTATTCGCCGTTTGAATTTCCGAATTTTTATACAAAAAATCTGCCAATTACTGAGAGCGGCTATGGGAAACATTTTGCCCAAACCCCCTTGCAAATTTCAACACATCCCAAATTCGATACCTGAGCCATATTTTGGACCCAAATTCTGGCTCTCTGCACCTATTCGCAGTTTAAAATTCCTACTTTTTTATACAAAAAATCGGCCAATTACTGAAAGCAGCGGTGGGTCACATTTTTCCCAAACCCCCCTGCAGTTTTCAAAATATCCCAAACATCCCAAATTCGATACCTGAGCCATATTTTGGACCCAAATTCCGGCTCTCTGCACCTATTCGTCGTATGAATTTCCGACTTTTTATACAAAAAATCTGCCAATTACTGAGAGCGGCTATGGGAATCATTTTGCCCAAACCCCCTTGCAGTTTTCAAAATATCCCAAGTTCGATACCTGAGCCATATTTTGGACCCAAATTCTGGCTCTCTGCACCTATTCGCAGTTTGAAATTCGGAATTTTTATACCAAAAACTTGCCAATTAATGAAAGCGGCGCTTGGTCACATTTTGCCCAAACCCCCTTGCAGTTTTCAAAATATCCTAAACAACCCAAATTCGATACCTGAGCCATATTTTGGATCCAAATTCTGGCTCTCTGCACCTACTTGCAGTTTGAAATTCCGACTTTTTATACCAAAAATCTGCCAATTACTGAAAGCGGCGGTGGGTCACATTTTTCCCAAACCCCCCTGCAGTTTTCAAAATATCTCAAACATCCCAAATTCGATACCTGAGCCATATTTTGGATCCAAATTCTGGCTCTCTGCACCTATTCGCCGTTTGAAATTCCGAATTTTTATACAAAAAATCTGCCAATTACTGAGAGCGGCTATGGGACACATTTTGCCCAAACCCCCTTGCAGTTTTCAAAATATCCCAAATTCGATACCTGAGCCATATTTTGGACCCAAATTCTGGCTCTTTGCACCTATTCGCAGTTTGAAATTCCTACTTTTTATACCAAAAATTTGCCAATTACAGAAAGCGGCGGTGGGTCACCTTTTGCCCAAACCCCCCAGCAGTTTTCAAAATATCCCAAACATCCCAAATTTGATACCTGAGCCATATTTTGGACCCAAATTCTGGCTCTCTGCACCTATTCGCTGTTTGAAATTCCGAATTTTTATACCAAAAATATGCCAATTACTGAAAGCGGCTGTGGGTCACATTTTGCCCAAACCCCCCCTGCAGTTTTCAAAATATCCCAAACAACTCAAATTCGATACCTGAGCCATATTTTGGACCCAAATTCTGGCTCTCTGCACCTATTCGCAGTTTGAAATTACGACTTTTTATACCAAAAATATGCCAATTACTGAGAGCGGCGGTGGGTCACATTTTGCCCAAACCCCCCCTTCAGTTTTCAAAATATCCCAAACATCCCAAATTCGATACCTGAGCCATATTATGCACCCAAATTCTGGCTCTCTGCACCTATTCGCAGTTTGAAAATCGGACTTTTTATACCAAAAATCTGCCAATTACTGAGAGCGGCTATGGGACACATTTTGCCCAAACCCCCTTGCAGTTTTCAAAATATCCCAAATTCGATACATGAGCCATATTTTGGACCCAAATTCTGGCTCTCTGCACCTATTCGCAGTTTGAAATTCGAACTTTTTATACCAAAAACTTGCCAATTAATGAAAGCGGCGCTTGGTCACATTTTGCCCAAAGCCCCCTGCAGTTTTCAAAATATCCCAAACATCCCAAATTCGATACCTGAGCCATATATTGGATCCAAATTCTGGCTCTCTGCACCTATTCGCAGTTTGAAATTCCGACTTTTTATACCAAAAATCGGCCAATTACTGAGAGCGGCTATGGGACACATTTTGCCCAATCCCCCAAGCAGTTTTCAAAATATCCCGAGCATCCCAAATTCGATACCTGAGCCATATTTTGGACCCAAATTCTGGCCCTCTGCACGTATTCGTAGTTTGAAATTCGGAATTTTTATACCAAAAATTTGCCAATTAATGAAAGCGGCGCTGGGTAACATTTTGCCCAAACCCCCCTGCAGTTTTCAAAATATCCCAAACATCCCAAATTCGATACCTGAGCCATATTTTGGACCACAATTCTCGCTCTCTGCACCTATTCGCAGTTTGAAATTCGGACTTTTTATACCAAAAATTTGCCAATTAATGAAAGCGGCACTGGGTCACATTTTGCCCAAACCCCCCTGCAGTTTTCAAAATATTCCAAACATCCCAAATTCGATACCTGAGCTATATTTTGGACCCAAATTCTGGCCCTCTGCACGTATTCGTAGTTTGAAATTCGGAATTTTTATACCAAAAATTTGCCAATTAATGAAAGCGGCGCTGGGTAACATTTTGCCCAAACCCCCCTGCAGTTTTCAAAATATCCCAAACATCCCAAATTCGATACCTGAGCCATATTTTGGACCACAATTCTCGCTCTCTGCACCTATTCGCAGTTTGAAATTCGGACTTTTTATACCAAAAATTTGCCAATTAATGAAAGCGGCACTGGGTCACATTTTGCCCAAACCCCCCCTGCAGTTTTCAAAATATTCCAAACATCCAAAATTCGATACCTGAGCTACATTTTGGACCCAAATTCTGGCTCTCTGCACCTATTCGCAGTTAAAAATTCTGACTTTTTATACCAAAAATCTGCCAATTACTGAAAGTGGCGGTGGGTCACATTTTTCCCAAACCCCCCTGCAGTTTTCAAAATATCCCAAACATCCCAAATTCGATACCTGAGCCATATTTTGGACCCTAATTCCGGCTCTCTGCACCTATTCGCCGTTAGAAATTCCGACTTTTTACACACAAAATCTGCCAATTACTGAGAGCGTCTATTGGACACATTTTGCCCAATCCCTCTTGCAGTTTTCAAAATATCATAAACATCCAGAATTCGATACCTGAGCCATATTTTGGACCCAAAATCTGGCTTTCTGCATCTATTCGCAGTTTGAAATTCGAACTTTTTATTCCAACCATTTGCCAATTAATGAAAGCGGCGCTGGGTCACATTTTGCCCAAACCCCCCTGCAGTTTTCAAAATATCCCAAACATCTCAAATTCGATACCTTAGCCATATTTTGGACCCAAATTCTGGCTCTCTGCACCTATTCGCAGTTTGAAATTCCGACTTTTTATACCAAAAATCTGCCAATTACTGAGAGCGGCGTTGGGTCACATTTTGCCCAAACCCCCCTTCAGTTTTCAAAATATCCCAAACACCCCAAATTCGATACCTGAGCCATATTTTGGACCCAAATTCTGGCTCTCTGCACCTATTCGCTGTTTGAAATTCCGATTTTTTATACCGAAAATATGCCAATTACTGAAAGCGGCGGTGGGTCACATTTTGCCCAAACCCCCCCTGCAGTTTTCAAAATATCCCAAACATCTCAAATTCGATACCTGAGCCATACTTTGTACCCAAATTCTGGCTCTCTGCACCTATTCGCAGTTTGAAATTACGACTTTTTATACCAAAAATATGCCAATTACTGAAAGCGGCGGTGGGTCACATTTTGCCTAAACCCCCTTGCAGTTCTCAAAACATCCCAAACATCCCAAATTCGATACCTTAGCCATATTTTGGACCCAAATTCTGGCTCTCTGCACCTATTCGCAGTTTGAAATTCCGACTTTTTATACCAAAAATCTGCCAATTACTGTGAGCGGCGTTGGGTCACATTTTGCCCAAACCCCCCTTCAGTTTTCAAAATATCCCAAACACCCCAAATTCGATACCTGAGCCATATTTTGGACCCAAATTCTGGCCCTCTGCACGTATTCGTAGTTTGAAATTCGGAATTTTTTACCAAAAATTTGCCAATTAATGAAAGCGGCGCTGGGTAACATTTTGCCCAAACCCCCCTGCAGTTTTCAAAATATCCCAAACATCCCAAATTCGATACCTGAGCCATATTTTGGACCACAATTCTCGCTCTCTGCACCTATTCGCAGTTTGAAATTCGGACTTTTTATACCAAAAATTTGCCAATTAATGAAAGCGGCACTGGGTCACATTTTGCCCAAACCCCCCTGCAGTTTTCAAAATATTCCAAACATCCCAAATTCGATACCTGAGCTATATTTTGGACCCAAATTCTGGCTCTCTGCACTTATTCGCAGTTAAAAATTCTGACTTTTTATACCAAAAATCTGCCAATTACTGAAAGTGGCGGTGGGTCACATTTTTCCCAAACCCCCCTGCAGTTTTCAAAATATCCCAAACATCCCAAATTCGATACCTGAGCCATATTTTGGACCCTAATTCCGGCTCTCTGCACCTATTCGCCGTTGGAAATTCCGACTTTTTACACAAAAAATCAGCCAATTACTGAGAGCGGCTATGGGACACATTTTGCCCAATCCCCCAAGCAGTTTTCAAAATATCCCAAACATCCCAAATTCAATACCTGAGCCATATTTTGGACCCAATTTCTGGCTCTCTGCACCTATTCGCAGTTTGAAATTCCGAATTTTTATACCAAAAATATGCCAATTACTGAAAGCGGCGCTTGGTCACATTTTGCCCAAACCCCCTTGCAGTTTTCAAAATATCCTAAACAACCCAAATTCGATACCTGAGCCATATTTTGGATCCAAATTCTGGCTCTCTGCACCTACTTGCAGTTTGAAATTCCGACTTTTTGTACCAAAAATCTGCCAATTACTGAAAGCGGCGGTGGGTCACATTTTTCCCAAACCCCCCTGCAATTTTCGAAATATCCCAAACATCCCAAATTCGATACCTGAGCCATATTTTGGACCCTAATTCCGGCTCTCTGCACCTGTTCGCCGTTGGAAATTCCGACTTTTTACACAAAAAATCTGCCAATTACTGAGAGCGTCTATTGGACACATTTTGCCCAATCCCTCTTGCAGTTTTCAAAATATCCCAAACATCCCAAATTCGATACCTGAGCCATATTTAGGACCCAAAATCTGGCTTTCTGCATCTATTCGCAGTTTGAAATTCGAACTTTTTATTCCAACAATTTGCCAATTAATGAAAGCGGCGCTGGGTCACATTTTGCCCAAACCCCCCTGCAGTTTTCAAAATATCCCAAACATCTCAAATTCGATACCTGAGCCATATTTTGGACCCAAAATCCGGCTCTCTGCACCTATTCGCCGTTTGAAATTCCGAATTTTTATACAAAAAATCTGCCAATTACTGAGAGCGGCTATGGGAAACATTTTGCCCAAACCCCCTTGCAAATTTCAACACATCCCAAATTCGATACCTGAGCCATATTTTGGACCCAAATTCTGGCTCTCTGCACCTATTCGCAGTTTAAAATTCCTACTTTTTATACAAAAAATCGGCCAATTACTGAAAGCAGCGGTGGGTCACATTTTGCCCAAACCCCCCTGCAGTTTTCAAAATATCCCAAACATCTCAAATTCGATACCTGAGCCATATTTTGGACCCAAATTCCGGCTCTCTGCACCTATTCGCCGTTTGAAATTCCGAATTTTTATACAAAAAATCTGCCAATTACTGAGAGCGGCTATGGGAAACACTTTGCCCAAACCCCCTTGCAAATTTCAACACATCCCAAATTCGATACCTGAGCCATATTTTGGCCCACAATTCTGGCTCTATGCACCTATTCGCAGTTTGAATTTCGGACTTTTTATACCAAAAATTTGCCAATTAATGAAAGCGGCGCTGGGTCACATTTTGCCCAATCCCCCCTGCAGTTTTCAAAATATTCCAAACATTCCAAATTCGGTACCTGAGTTATATTTTGGACCCAAATTCTGGCTCTCTGCACCTATTCGCAGTTTAAAATTCCTACTTTTTATACAAAAAATCGGCCAATTACTGAAAGAAGCGGTGGGTCACATTTTTCCCAAACCCCCCTGCAGTTTTCAAAATACCCCAAACATCCCAAATTCGATACCTGAGCCATATTTTGGACCCAAATTCCGGCTCTCTGCACCTATTCGTCGTATGAATTTCCGACTTTTTATACAAAAAATCTGCCAATTACTGAGAGCGGCTATGGGACTCATTTTGCCCAAACCCCCTTGCAGTTTTCAAAATATCCCAAGCATCCCAAATTCGATACCTGAGCCATATTTTGGACCCAAATTCTGGCTCTCTGCACCTATTCGCAGTTTGAAATTCCGAATTTTTATACCAAAAATATGCCAATTACTGAAAGCGGCGGTGGGTCACATTTTGCCCAAACCCCCCTGCAGTTTTCAAAATATTCCAAACATCCCAAATTCGATACCTTAGCTATATTTTGGACCCAAATTCTGGCTCTCTGCACCTATTCGCAGTTTGAAATTCCGACTTTTTATACCAAAAATCTGCCAATTACTGTGAGCGGCGTTGGGACACATTTTGCCCAAACCCCCCTTCAGTTTTCAAAATATCCCAAACACCCCAAATTCGATACCTGAGCCATACTTTGGACCCAAATTCTGGCCCTCTGCACGTATTCGCAGTTTGAAATTCGGAATTTTTATACCAAAAATTTGGCAATTAATGAAAGCGGCGCTGGGTCACATTTTGCCCAAACCCCCCTGCAGTTTTCAAAATATCCCAAACATCGCAAATTCGATACCTGAGCCATATTTTGGACCACAATTCTCGCTCTCTGCACCTATTCGCAGTTTGAAATTCGGACTTTTTATACCAAAAATTTGCCAATTAATGAAAGCGGCGCTGGGTCACATTTTGCCCAAACCCCCCTGCAGTTTTCAAAATATTCCAAACATCCCAAATTCGATACCTGAGCTATATTTTGGACCCAAATTCTGGCTCTCTGCACCTATTCGCAGTTAGAAATTCTGACTTTTTATACCAAAAATCTGCCAATTACTGAAAGTGGCGGTGGGTCACATTTTACCCAAACCCCCCTGCAGTTTTCAAAATATCCCAAACACCCCAAATTCGATACCTGAGCCATATTTTGGACCCTAATTCCGGCTCTCTGCACCTATTCGCCGTTGGGAATTCCGACTTTTTACACAAAAAATCTGCCAATTACTGAGAGCGTCTATTGGACACATTTTGCCCAATCCCATCTTGCAGTTTTCAAAATATCCCAAACATCACAAATTCGATACCTGAGCCATATTTTGGACCCAAAATCTGGCTTTCTGCATCTATTCGCAGTTTGAAATTCGGACTTTTTATACCAAAAATATGCCAATTAATGAAAGCGGCGCAGGGTCACATTTTGCCCAAACCCCCCTGCAGTTTTCAAAATATCCCAAACATCCCAAATTCTATACCTGAGCCATATTTTGGACCCAAATTCTGGCTCTCTGCACCTATTTGCAGATAGAAATTCCGACTTTTTATACCAAAAATCTGCCAATTACTGAAAGCGGCGGTGGGTCACATTTTGCCCAAACCCACCTTCAGTTTTCAAAATATCCCAAACATCCCAAATTCGATACCTGAGCCATATTTTGGACCCAAATTCCGGCTCTCTGCACCTATTCGCCGTTTGAAATTCCGACTTTTTATATAAAAAATATGCCAATTACTTAGAGCGGCTATGGGACACATTTTGCCCAAACCCCCTTCCAGTTTTCAAAATATCCCAAATTCGATACATGAGCCATATTTTGGACCCAAATTCTGGCTCTCTGCACCTATTCGCAGTTTGAAATTCGGACTTTTTATACCAAAAACTTGCCAATTAAAGAAAGCGGCGCTTGGTCACATTTTGCCCAAAGCCCCCTGCAGTTTTCAAAATATCCCAAACATCCCAAATTCGAAACCTGAGCCATATTTTGTATCCAAATTCTGGCTCTCTGCACCTATTCGCAGTTTGAAATTCCGAATTTTATACCAAAAATCTGCCAATTACTGAAAGCGGTGGTGGGTCACATTTTTCCCAAACCCCCCTGCAGTTCTCAAAATATCCCAAAGATCCCAAATTCGATACCTTAGCCATATTTTGGACTCAAATTCTGGCTCTCTGCACCTATTCGCTGTTTGAAATTCCGACTTTTTATATAAAAAATCTGCCAATTACTGAAAGCGGGGGTGGGTCACATTTTGGCCAAACCACCCCTGCAGTTTTCAAAATATCCCAAACATCTCAAATTCGATACCTTAGCCATATTTTGGACTCAAATTCTGGCTCTCTGCACCTATTCGCAGTTTGAAATTCCGACTTTTTATACCAAAAATATGACAATTACTGATAACGGCGGTGGGTAACATTTTGCCCAAACCCCCCTTCAGTTTTCAAAATATCCCAAACATCCCAAATTCGATACCTGAGCCATATTATGCACCCAAATTCTGGCTCTCTGCACCTATTTGCAGTTTGAAATTCGGACTTTTTATACCAAAAATATGCCAATTAATGAAAGCGGCGCTGGGTCACATTTTGCCCAAACCTCCTTCAGTTTTCAAAATATCCCAAACATCCCAAATTCGATACCTGAGCCATATTATGCACCCAAATTCTGGCTCTCTGCACCTATTTGCAGTTTGAAATTCGGACTTTTTATACCAAAAATATGCCAATTAATGAAAGCGGCGCTGGGTCACATTTTGCCCAAACCCCCCTGCAGTTTTCCAAATATCCCAAACATCCCAAATTCTATACCTGAGCCATATTTTGGGCCCAAATTCTGGCTCTTTGCACCTATTTGCAGATTGAAATTCCGACTTTTTATACCAAAAATCTGCCAATTACTGAAAGCGGCGGTGGGTCACATTTTGCCCAAACCCCTTTCAGTTTTCAAAATATCCCAAACATCCCAAATTCGATACCTGAGCCATATTTTGGACCCAAATTCCGGCTCTCTGCACCTATTCGCCGTTTGAAATTCCGACTTTTTATATAAAAAATCTGCCAATTACTTAAAGCGGCTATGGGACACATTTTGCCCAAACCCCCTTCCAGTTTTCAAAATATCCCAAATTCGATACCTGAGCCATATTTTGGACCCAAATTCTGGCTCTCTGCACCTATTCGCAGTTTGAAATTCGGACTTTTTATACCAAAAACTTGCCAATTAATGAAAGCGGCGCTTGGTCACATTTTGCCTAAAGCCCCCTGCAGTTTTCAAAATATCCCAAACATCCAAAATTCGATACCTGAGCCATATTTTGGATCCAAATTCAGGCTCTCTGCACCTATTCGCAGTTTGAAATTCCGACTTTTTATACCAAACATCTGCCAATTACTGAAAGCGGCGGTGGGTCACATTTTTCCCAAACCCCCCTGCAGTTCTCAAAATATCCCAAAGATCCCAAATTCGATACCTTAGCCATATTTTGGACTCAAATTCTGGCTCTCTGCACCTATTCGCTGTTTGAAATTCCGACTTTTTATATAAAAAATCTGCCAATTACTGAAAGCGGGGGTGGGTCACATTTTGCCCAAACCCCCCCTGCAGTTTTCAAAATATCCCAAACATCTCAAATTCGATACCTTAGCCATATTTTGGACTTAAATTCTGGCTCTCTGCACCTATTCGCAGTTTGAAATTCCGACTTTTTATACCAAAAATATGACAATTACTGAGAACGGCGGTGGGTCACATTTTGCCCAAACCCCCCTTCAGTTTTCAAAATATCCCAAACATCCCAAATTCGATACCTGAGCCATATTATGCACCCAAATTCTCTCTCTCTCTGCACCTATTCGCAGTTTGAAATTCGGACTTTTTATACCAAAAATATGGCAATTAATGAAAGCGGCGCTGGGTCACATTTTGCCCAAACCCCCTTCAGTTTTCAAAATATCCCAAACATCCCAAATTCGATACCTGAGCCATATTATGCACCCAAATTCTGGCTCTCTGCACCTATTTGCAGTTTGAAATTCGGACTTTTTATACCAAAAATATGCCAATTAATGAAAGCGGCGCTGGGTCACATTTTGCCCAAATCCCCCAGCAGTTTTCCAAATATCCCAAACATCCCAAATTCTATACCTGAGCCATATTTTGGGCCCAAATTCTGGCTCTTTGCACCTATTTGCAGATTGAAATTCCGACTTTTTATACCAAAAATCTGCCAATTACTGAAAGCGGCCGTGGGTCACCTTTTGCCCAAACCCCCCTTCAGTTTTCAAAATATCCCAAACATCCCAAATTCGATACCTGAGCTATATTTTGGACCCAAATTCCGGCTCTCTGCACCTATTCGCTGTTTGAAATTCCGACTTTTTATATAAAAAATCTGCCAATTACTTAATGCGGCTATGGGAAACATTTTGCCGAAACCCCCTTCCAGTTTTCAAAATATCCCAAATTCGATACCTGAGCCATATTTTGGACCCAAATTCTGGCTCTCTGCACCTATTCGCAGTTTGAAATTCGGACTTTTTATACCAAAAATATGGCAATTAATGAAAGCGGCGCTGGGTCACATTTTGCCCAAACCCCCTTCAGTTTTCAAAATATCCCAAACATCCCAAATTCGATACCTGAGCCATATTATGCACCCAAATTCTGGCTCTCTGCACCTATTTGCAGTTTGAAATGCGGACTTTTTATACCAAAAATACGCCAATTAATGAAAGCAGCGCTGGTTCACATTTTGCCCAAACCCCCCAGCAGTTTTCAAAATATCCCAAACATCCCAAATTCGATAACTGAGCCATATTTTGGACCCAAATTCTGGCTCTCTGCACCTATTTGCAGTTAGAAATTCCGACTTTTTATACCAAAAATCTGCCAATTACTGAAAGCGGCGGTGGGTCACATTTTGCCCAAACCCCCCTTCAGTTTTCAAAATATCCCAACTATCCCAAATTCGATACCTGAGCCATATTTTGGACCCATATTCTGGCTCTCTGCACCTACTTGCAGTTTGAAATTCGGAATTTTATACCAAAAATTTGCCAATTAATGAAAGAGGCACTGGGTCACATTTTGCCCAAACCATCCTGCAGTTTTCAAAATATTCCAAACATCCCAAATTCGATACCTGAACCATATTTTGGACCCACATTCTGGCTCTCTGCACCTATTCGCAGTTTGAAAATCCTACTTTTTATAAAAAAAATCTGCCAATTACTGAAAGCGGCGGTGGGTCACATTTTTCCCAAACCCCCCTGCAGTTTTCAAAATATCCAAAACATCCAAAAATCGATACCTGAGCCATATTTTGGACCCAAATTCCGGCTCTCTGCACCTATTCGCCGTTTGAAATTCCGACTTTTTATACCAAAAATATGCCAATTAATGAATGCGGCGCTGGGTCACATTTTACCCAAACCCCCCCTGCAGTTTTCAAAATATTCCAAACATTCCAAATTCCATACCAGAGCTATATTTTAGACCCAAATTCCGGCTCTCTGCACCTATTCGCAGTTTAAAATTCTGACTTTTTATAACAAAAATCTGCCAATTACTGAGAGCGGCGGTGGGTCACATTTTTCCCAAACCCCCCTGCAGTTTTCAAAATATCCAAAACATCCCAAATTCGATACCTGAGCCATATTTTGGACCCAAATTCCGGCTCTCTGCACCTATTCGCCGTTTGAAATTCCGACTTTTTATACCAAAAATATGCCAATTACTGAGAGCGGCGGTGGGTCACATTTTGCCCAAACCCCCTTGCAGTTTTCAAAATATCCCAAATTCGATACCTGAACCATATTTTGGACCCAAATTCTGGCTCTCTGCATCTATTCGCAGTTTGAAATTCCTACTTTTTATACTAAAAATTTTCCAATTACTGTAAGCGGCGGTGGGTCACATTTTGCCCAAACCCCCCTGCAGTTTTCAAAATATCCCAAACATCCTAAATTCGATACCCGAGTCATATTTTGGACCCAAATTCTGGCTCTCTGCACCTATTCGCAGTTTGAAAATCGGACTTTTTATACCAAAAATATGCCAATTAATGAAAGCGGTGCTGGGTCACATTTTGCACAAACCCCCCTGCAGTTTTCAAAATATCCCAAACATCCCAAATTCGATACCTGAGCCATATTTTGGACCCAAATTCTGGCTCTCTGCACCTATTTGCAGATTGAAATTCCGACTTTTTATACAAAAAATCTGCCAATTACTGAAAGCGGCGGTGGGTCACATTTTGCCCAAACCCCCCTTCAGTTTTCAAAATATCCCAACTATCCCAAATTCGATACCTGAGCCATATTTTGGACCAAAATTCTGGCTCTCTGCACCTATTCGCAGTTTGAAAATCCGAATTTTTATACAAAAAATCTGCCAATTACTGAAAGCGGCGGTGGGTCACATTTTTCCCAAACCCCCCTGCAGTTTTCAAAATATCCCAAACATCCCAAATTCGATACCTGAGCCATATTTTGGACCCAAATTCCGGCTCTCTGCACCTATTCGCCGTTTGAAATTCCGATTTTTAATATAAAAAATCTGCCAATTACTGAGAGCGGCTATGGGACACATTTTGCCCAAACCCCCTTGCAGTTTTCAAAATATCCCAAATTCGATACCTGAGCCATATTTTGGACCCAAATTCTGGCTCTCTGCACCTATTCGCAGTTTGAAATTCGGACTTTTTATACCAAAAATATGGCAATTAATGAAAGCGGCGCTGGGTCACATTTTGCCCAAACCCCCTTCAGTTTTCAAAATATCCCAAACATCCCAAATTCGATACCTGATCCATATTATGCACCCAAATTCTGGCTCTCTGCACCTATTTGCAGTTTGAAATTCCGACTTTTTATACCAAAAATCTGCCAATTACTGAAAGCGGCGGTGGGTCACATTTTGCCCAAACCCCCCTTCAGTTTTCAAAATATCCCAACTATCCCAAATTCGATACTTGAGCCATATTTTGGACCCATATTCTGGCTCTCTGCACCTACTTGCAGTTTGAAATTCGGAATTTTATACCAAAAATTTGCCAATTAATGAAAGAGGCACTGGGTCACATTTTGCCCAAACCATCCTGCAGTTTTCAAAATATTCCAAACATCCCAAATTCGATACCTGAACCATATTTTGGACCCACATTCTGGCTCTCTGCACCTATTCGCAGTTTGAAAATCCTACTTTTTATAAAAAAAATCTGCCAATTACTGAAAGCGGCGGTGGGTCACATTTTTCCCAAACCCCCCTGCAGTTTTCAAAATATCCAAAACATCCAAAAATCGATACCTGAGCCATATTTTGGACCCAAATTCCGGCTCTCTGCACCTATTCGCCGTTTGAAATTCCGACTTTTTATACCAAAAATATGCCAATTAATGAATGCGGCGCTGGGTCACATTTTACCCAAACCCCCCCTGCAGTTTTCAAAATATTCCAAACATTCCAAATTCCATACCAGTGCTATATTTTAGACCCAAATTCCGGCTCTCTGCACCTATTCGCAGTTTAAAATTCTGACTTTTTATAACAAAAATCTGCCAATTACTGAGAGCGGCGGTGGGTCACATTTTTCCCAAACCCCCCTGCAGTTTTCAAAATATCCAAAACATCCCAAATTCGATACCTGAGCCATATTTTGGACCCAAATTCCGGCTCTCTGCACCTATTCGCCGTTTGAAATTCCGACTTTTTATACCAAAAATATGCCAATTACTGAGAGCGGCGGTGGGTCACATTTTGCCCAAACCCCCTTGCAGTTTTCAAAATATCCCAAATTCGATACCTGAACCATATTTTGGACCCAAATTCTGGCTCTCTGCATCTATTCGCAGTTTGAAATTCCTACTTTTTATACTAAAAATTTTCCAATTACTGTAAGCGGCGGTGGGTCACATTTTGCCCAAACCCCCCTGCAGTTTTCAAAATATCCCAAACATCCTAAATTCGATACCCGAGTCATATTTTGGACCCAAATTCTGGCTCTCTGCACCTATTCGCAGTTTGAAAATCGGACTTTTTATACCAAAAATATGCCAATTAATGAAAGCGGTGCTGGGTCACATTTTGCACAAACCCCCCTGCAGTTTTCAAAATATCCCAAACATCCCAAATTCGATACATGAGCCATATTTTGGACCCAAATTCTGGCTCTCTGCACCTATTTGCAGATTGAAATTCCGACTTTTTATACAAAAAATCTGCCAATTACTGAAAGCGGCGGTGGGTCACATTTTGCCCAAACCCCCCTGCAGTTTTCAAAATATCCCAAACATCCTAAATTCGATACCCGAGTCATATTTTGGACCCAAATTCTGGCTCTCTGCACCTATTCGCAGTTTGAAAATCGGACTTTTTATACCAAAAATATGCCAATTAATGAAAGCGGTGCTGGGTCACATTTTGCACAAACCCCCCTGCAGTTTTCAAAATATCCCAAACATCCCAAATTCGATACCTGAGCCATATTTTGGACCCAAATTCCGGCTCTCTGCACCTATTCGCCGTTTGAAATTCCGATTTTTAATATAAAAAATCTGCCAATTACTGAGAGCGGCTATGGGACACATTTTGCCCAAACCCCCTTGCAGTTTTCAAAATATCCCAAATTCGATACCTGAGCCATATTTTGGACCCAAATTCTGGCTCTCTGCACCTATTCGCAGTTTGAAATTCGGACTTTTTATACCAAAAATATGGCAATTAATGAAAGCGGCGCTGGGTCACATTTTGCCCAAACCCCCTTCAGTTTTCAAAATATCCCAAACATCCCAAATTCGATACCTGATCCATATTATGCACCCAAATTCTGGCTCTCTGCACCTATTTGCAGTTTGAAATTCCGACTTTTTATACCAAAAATCTGCCAATTACTGAAAGCGGCGGTGGGTCACATTTTGCCCAAACCCCCCTTCAGTTTTCAAAATATCCCAACTATCCCAAATTCGATACTTGAGCCATATTTTGGACCCATATTCTGGCTCTCTGCACCTACTTGCAGTTTGAAATTCGGAATTTTATACCAAAAATTTGCCAATTAATGAAAGAGGCACTGGGTCACATTTTGCCCAAACCATCCTGCAGTTTTCAAAATATTCCAAACATCCCAAATTCGATACCTGAACCATATTTTGGACCCACATTCTGGCTCTCTGCACCTATTCGCAGTTTGAAAATCCTACTTTTTATAAAAAAAATCTGCCAATTACTGAAAGCGGCGGTGGGTCACATTTTTCCCAAACCCCCCTGCAGTTTTCAAAATATCCAAAACATCCAAAAATCGATACCTGAGCCATATTTTGGACCCAAATTCCGGCTCTCTGCACCTATTCGCCGTTTGAAATTCCGACTTTTTATACCAAAAATATGCCAATTAATGAATGCGGCGCTGGGTCACATTTTACCCAAACCCCCCCTGCAGTTTTCAAAATATTCCAAACATTCCAAATTCCATACCAGTGCTATATTTTAGACCCAAATTCCGGCTCTCTGCACCTATTCGCAGTTTAAAATTCTGACTTTTTATAACAAAAATCTGCCAATTACTGAGAGCGGCGGTGGGTCACATTTTTCCCAAACCCCCCTGCAGTTTTCAAAATATCCAAAACATCCCAAATTCGATACCTGAGCCATATTTTGGACCCAAATTCCGGCTCTCTGCACCTATTCGCCGTTTGAAATTCCGACTTTTTATACCAAAAATATGCCAATTACTGAGAGCGGCGGTGGGTCACATTTTGCCCAAACCCCCTTGCAGTTTTCAAAATATCCCAAATTCGATACCTGAACCATATTTTGGACCCAAATTCTGGCTCTCTGCATCTATTCGCAGTTTGAAATTCCTACTTTTTATACTAAAAATTTTCCAATTACTGTAAGCGGCGGTGGGTCACATTTTGCCCAAACCCCCCTGCAGTTTTCAAAATATCCCAAACATCCTAAATTCGATACCCGAGTCATATTTTGGACCCAAATTCTGGCTCTCTGCACCTATTCGCAGTTTGAAAATCGGACTTTTTATACCAAAAATATGCCAATTAATGAAAGCGGTGCTGGGTCACATTTTGCACAAACCCCCCTGCAGTTTTCAAAATATCCCAAACATCCCAAATTCGATACATGAGCCATATTTTGGACCCAAATTCTGGCTCTCTGCACCTATTTGCAGATTGAAATTCCGACTTTTTATACAAAAAATCTGCCAATTACTGAAAGCGGCGGTGGGTCACATTTTGCCCAAACCCCCCTGCAGTTTTCAAAATATCCCAAACATCCTAAATTCGATACCCGAGTCATATTTTGGACCCAAATTCTGGCTCTCTGCACCTATTCGCAGTTTGAAAATCGGACTTTTTATACCAAAAATATGCCAATTAATGAAAGCGGTGCTGGGTCACATTTTGCACAAACCCCCCTGCAGTTTTCAAAATATCCCAAACATCCCAAATTCGATACCTGAGCCATATTTTGGACCCAAATTCTAGCTCTCTGCACCTATTTGCAGATTGAAATTCCGACTTTTTATACAAAAAATCTGCCAATTACTGAAAGCGGCGGTGGGTCACATTTTGCCCAAACCCCCCTTCAGTTTTCAAAATATCCCAACTATCCCAAATTCGATACCTGAGCCATATTTTGGACCAAAATTCTGGCTCTCTGCACCTATTCGCAGTTTGAAAATCCGACTTTTTATACAAAAAATCTGCCAATTACTGAAAGCGGCGGTGGGTCACATTTTTCCCAAACCCCCCTGCAGTTTTCAAAATATCCCAAACATCCCAAATTCGATACCTGAGCCATATTTTGGACCCAAATTCCGGCTCTCTGCACCTATTCGCCGTTTGAAATTCCGATTTTTTATATAAAAAATCTGCCAATTACTGAGAGCGGCTATGGGACACATTTTGCCCAAACCCCCTTGCAGTTTTCAAAATATCCCAAATTCGATACCTGAGCCATATTTTGGACCCAAATTCTGGCTCTCTGCACCTATTCGCAGTTTGAAATTCGGACTTTTTATACCAAAAATATGGCAATTAATGAAAGCGGCGCTGGGTCACATTTTGCCCAAACCCCCTTCAGTTTTCAAAATATCCCAAACATCCCAAATTCGATACCTGATCCATATTATGCACCCAAATTCTGGCTCTCTGCACCTATTTGCAGTTTGAAATTCCGACTTTTTATACCAAAAATCTGCCAATTACTGAAAGCGGCGGTGGGTCACATTTTGCCCAAACCCCCCTTCAGTTTTCAAAATATCCCAACTATCCCAAATTCGATACTTGAGCCATATTTTGGACCCATATTCTGGCTCTCTGCACCTACTTGCAGTTTGAAATTCGGAATTTTATACCAAAAATTTGCCAATTAATGAAAGAGGCACTGGGTCACATTTTGCCCAAACCATCCTGCAGTTTTCAAAATATTCCAAACATCCCAAATTCGATACCTGAACCATATTTTGGACCCACATTCTGGCTCTCTGCACCTATTCGCAGTTTGAAAATCCTACTTTTTATAAAAAAAATCTGCCAATTACTGAAAGCGGCGGTGGGTCACATTTTTCCCAAACCCCCCTGCAGTTTTCAAAATATCCAAAACTTCCAAAAATCGATACCTGAGCCATATTTTGGACCCAAATTCCGGCTCTCTGCACCTATTCGCCGTTTGAAATTCCGACTTTTTATACCAAAAATATGCCAATTAATGAATGCGGCGCTGGGTCACATTTTACCCAAACCCCCCCTGCAGTTTTCAAAATATTCCAAACATTCCAAATTCCATACCAGAGCTATATTTTAGACCCAAATTCCGGCTCTCTGCACCTATTCGCAGTTTAAAATTCTGACTTTTTATAACAAAAATCTGCCAATTACTGATAGCGGCGGTGGGTCACATTTTTCCCAAAACCCCCTGCAATTTTCAAAATATCCAAAACATCCCAAATTCGATACCTGAGCCATATTTTGGACCCAAATTCCGGCTCTCTGCACCTATTCGCCGTTTGAAATTCCGACTTTTTATACCAAAAATATGCCAATTACTGAGAGCGGCGGTGGGTCACATTTTGCCCAAACCCCCTTGCAGTTTTCAAAATATCCCAAATTCGATACCTGAACCATATTTTGGACCCAAATTCTGGCTCTCTGCATCTATTCGCAGTTTGAAATTCCTACTTTTTATACTAAAAATTTTCCAATTACTGTAAGCGGCGGTGGGTCACATTTTGCCCAAACCCCCCTGCAGTTTTCAAAATATCCCAAACATCCTAAATTCGATACCCGAGTCATATTTTGGACCCAAATTCTGGCTCTCTGCACCTATTCGCAGTTTGAAAATCGGACTTTTTATACCAAAAATATGCCAATTAATGAAAGCGGTGCTGGGTCACATTTTGCACAAACCCCCCTGCAGTTTTCAAAATATCCCAAACATCCCAAATTCGATACATGAGCCATATTTTGGACCCAAATTCTGGCTCTCTGCACCTATTTGCAGATTGAAATTCCGACTTTTTATACAAAAAATCTGCCAATTACTGAAAGCGGCGGTGGGTCACATTTTGCCCAAACCCCCCTTCAGTTTTCAAAATATCCCAACTATCCCAAATTCGATACCTGAGCCATATTTTGGACCAAAATTCTGGCTCTCTGCACCTATTCGCAGTTTGAAAATCCGACTTTTTATACAAAAAATCTGCCAATTACTGAAAGCGGCGGTGGGTCACATTTTTCCCAAACCCCCCTGCAGTTTTCAAAATATCCCAAACATCCCAAATTCGATACCTGAGCCATATTTTGGACCCAAATTCCGGCTCTCTGCACCTATTCGCCGTTTGAAATTCCGATTTTTTATATAAAAAATCTGCCAATTACTGAGAGCGGCTATGGGACACATTTTGCCCAAACCCCCTTGCAGTTTTCAAAATATCCCAAATTCGATACCTGAGCCATATTTTGGACCCAAATTCAGGCTCTCTGCACCTATTCGCAGTTTGAAATTCGGACTTTTTATACCAAAAATATGGCAATTAATGAAAGCGGCGCTGGGTCACATTTTGCCCAAACCCCTTTCAGTTTTCAAAATATCCCAAACATCCCAAATTCGATACCTGATCCATATTATGCACCCAAATTCTGGCTCTCTGCACCTATTTGCAGTTTGAAATTCGGACTTTTTATACCAAAAATATGCCAATTAATGAAAGCGGCGCTGGGTCACATTTTGCCCAAACCCCCCTGCAGTTTCCCAAATATCCCAAACATCCCAAATTCGATACCTGAGCCATATTTTGGACCCAAATTCCGGTTCTCTGCACCTATTCGCCCTTTGAAATTCCGACTTTTTATATAAAAAATCTGCCAATTACTTAATGCGGCTATGGGACACATTTTGCCGAAACCCCCTTCCAGTTTTCAAAATATCCCAAATTCGATACCTGAGCCATATTTTGGACCCAAATTCTGGCTCTCTGCACCTATTCGCAGTTTGAAATTCGGACTTTTTATACCAAAAATATGGCAATTAATGAAAGCGGCGCTGGGTCCCATTTTGCCCAAACCCCCTTCAGTTTTCAAAATATCCCAAACATCCCAAATTCAATACCTGACCCATATTATGCACCCAAATTCTGGCTCTCTGCACCTATTTGCAGTTTGAAATTCGGACTTTTTATACCAAAAATACGCCAATTAATGAAAGCGGCGCTGGTTCACATTTTGCCCAAACCCCCCAGCAGTTTTCAAAATATCCCAAACATCCCAAATTCGATAACTGAGCCATATTTTGGACCCAAATTCTGGCTCTCTGCACCTATTTGCAGTTTGAAATTCCGACTTTTTATACCAAAAATCTGCCAATTACTGAAAGCGGCGGTGGGTCACATTTTGCCCAAACCCCCCTTCAGTTTTCAAATTATCCCCACTATCCCAAATTCGATACCTGAGCCATATTTTGGACCCAAATTCTGGCTCTCTGCACCTATTTGCAGTTTGAAATTCGGAATTTTATACCAAAAATTTGCCAATTAATGAAAGCGGCACTGGGTCACATTTTGCCCAAACCATCCTGCAGTTTTCAAAATATTCCAAACATCCCAAATTCGATACCTGAGCCATATTTTGGACCCACATTCTGGCTCTCTGCACCTATTCGCAGTTTGAAAATCCTACTTTTTATACAAAAAATCTGCCAATTACTGAAAGCGGCGGTGGGTCACATTTTTCCCAAACCCCCCTGCAGTTTTCAAAATATCCCAAACATCCAAAATTCGATACCTGAGCCATATTTTGGACCCAAATTCCGGCTCTCTGCACCTATTCGCAGTTTGAAATTCGGACTTTTTATACCAAAAATATGGCAATTAATGAAAGCGACGCTGGGTCACATTTTGCCCAAACCCCCTTCAGTTTTCAAAATAACCCAAACATCCCAAATTCGATACCTGAGCCATATTATGCACCCAAATTCTGGCTCTCTGCACCTATTTGCAGTTTGAAATTCGGACTTTTTATACCAAAAATATGCCAAATAATGAAAGCTGCGCTGGGTCACATTTTGCCCAAACCCCCCTGCAGTTTTCCAAATATCCCAAACATCCCAAATTCTATACCTGAGCCATATTTTGGGCCCAAATTCTGGCTCTTTGCACCTATTTGCAGATTGAAATTCCGACTTTTTATACCAAAAATCTGCCAATTACTGAAAGCGGCGGTGGGTCACCTTTTGCCCAAACCCCCCTTCAGTTTTCAAAATATCCCAAACATCCCAAATTCGATACTTGAGCCATATTTTGGACCCAAATTCCGGCTCTCTGCACCTATTCGCCGTTTGAAATTCCGACTTTTTATATAAAAATTCTGCCAATTACTTAATGCGGCTATGGGACACATTTTGCCGAAACCACCTTCCAGTTTTCAAAATATCTCAAATTCGATACCTGAGCCATATTTTGGACCCAAATTCTGGATCTCTGCACCTATTCGCAGTTTGAAATTCGGACTTTTTATACCAAAAATATGGCAATTAATGAAAGCGGCGCTAGGTCACATTTTGCCCAAACCCCCTTCAGTTTTCAAAATATCCCAAACATCCCAAATTCGATACCTGAGCCATATTATGCACCCAAATTCTGGCTCTCTGCACCTATTTGCAGTTTGAAATTCGGACTTTTTATACCAAAAATACGCCAATTAATGAAAGCGGCGCTGGTTCACATTTTGCCCAAACCCCCCAGCAGTTTTCAAAATATCCCAAACATCCCAAATTCGATAACTGAGCCATATTTTGGACCCAAATTCTGGCTCTCTGCACCTATTTGCAGTTTGAAATTCCGACTTTTTATCCCAAAATCTGCCAATTACTGAA